>NC_045436.1:106221114-106409988 GCF_002776525.5 Piliocolobus tephrosceles | reverse complement strand
TCTATCTATCTATCTATCTATCTATCTATCTATCTATCTATCTATCTATCTATCTATCTAAGACAGAGTCTTGCTCTGTTGCCCATGTTAGAGTGCAGTGACATGATCTCGGCTCACTGCAGCCTCCACCTCCCGGGTTCAAGCGATTCTTGTGCCTCAGCCTCCTGAGTAACTGGGATTACAGGCGCCCGCCACCATGCCCAGCTAATTTTTGTATTTTAGTACAGACGGGGTTTCACCATGTTGGCCAGTCTGGTCTCGAACTCCTGACCTCAAGTGATCTGCCCGCCTCTGCCTCCCAAAGTGCTGGGATTACAGGTGTGAGCCACTGTGCCCGGCCATATATTTCTAAGAAGCCTGTGAAGAATAATAAGAACTGCACCTCAGGTGAGAATCACTGCTGGAGAGTTTCCAATCCACTTTGATACTATTATTTTTATTGAAAATCAGTATATTGGTGTTCTGATCTGCATGCATATTTCTGGGCATAATGACCAAGAAGTTATGGTAAATCACCCAATAAGACCCCAGGCTGTAACAGTAAACCCAAGGTATTCCTCCGAAGCCCTGCTAAGGAGGCTCGAAAGCCTTCCTCAAACAAGGGCCTCTGTGCCAACTGTGCATATTTTCAAACTGCAATAGCAAGGTGATTTCCCAATTTTCAAGTAAATTTTTGTAGTATGTCCTTTCTAAAATATCTTAAAAGATATTATTTTCACCACCCAGCATCTCACCTCATAGCATTCACAGTAGTTTTTAAGACATCCTGATCGTTTGCAATTACATCCTTTGCTATGACGTCGATCAGATTCTCCCTCCTTTCCTTTCCCAATCTTAGGCTTAAAGGCTTCTGGATTTCTGTCAAGGCATGCCTGGCAAAACAGATCAAATATCAGTTAGTTAAATTACAGTAGATGAAATTTAAACACTGCAAAAGGAATTGAAATGTTTCTTTGCAAGACAACTGAGTTATTTAAAAAATTGGTGAAACTGGATATTTCTGTCAGTTAAATGAAATAAAAAATAATCACCTTTATTGCTTTTTGCCTTTCATTTTCATGTTCCAAATTGTTATAACAGTTAGTACAATTGCAGTTGTTGCAAAATTCACCATTTGCAAAGCAATCACAATATCTGAAAGGTAAAAGTCAGTATAGGTAAAAAGTCATTATTAAGAAAAACTACTAATTACCTGATTATATATGCATACATTGTATATATATTGTACACGTACTACATATGTGGTAAATCATTTCAGAAATCTACTCAGCTACCCAGTTGAAGAGTTAACAACATATATTGTCAACTGCATACTAAGGCTCAAAGTTTAAATCACCAAGTCCTAGAATTTTGACCTAAAACAGTCCAACCAATAACAGCTGTCGCACAAGAGCTATATAATTTTATGTGCCCCCAAAGTCAGGCATTTCACAATTCTGAAAAAGGAAGAACACTGGCTATATTCTAATAGTTGAGCTGGCTCATTTGAGTTATAGTAGTACTTCTTTGGATTCTATGCCCCAATAAGACCAATGCTTTTCATTTAACTATTTCATGTCAAATCTTTATAATGCTAATAAGCAAATTAACCATTCAATGATTTTTAAAACTACCTAGAGTATCATCTCTTCACGTAGTAGACCAAATACAAAAGTCATGAATAAGATCAAACATTATTAAGGGCAGAAGCTATGTCTGTCTCATGCTGCTATGTCCCTAACCCCTACTCCAGTGATTCATGTATAGTAAGGACTCTAAATATTTCTTTCTAAAATGAATGAAATAATATTTTTATACTGCCATATATGTGCAAACATTGACTTGTATGTTTATTTAAATTACTTAGACTTATGAGCTTTGGTCTGTTAAAATTTTTTAGTTAACTCCATTTACTTTTAAGAGCATTTCCAATTACATTAAATAAGCAAAGAGTGGCAAAAACACTTACAATTTCAAACACAGTGATTTTGTACAGTTACAGGGCTTTCGGGGCCGACTGGCAGACTCTGATGGGATTATGCTGTACAGATAGAAAAAATATATACATTTAATCAATAGTAACTAAAATTAATTTAGTTGCTACAATTAATTTAAAATTTAAAAAATTAGACCTAAAACTAATTTAAGATTAGAAAAGTCTCCAATCTATAAATTGTTCCAGAAATAAAGTTTTAACCAATGTTAAATGTGTCCATCTAAAATAAAAAGGTTGCTATGTTGTTCTGTTTACATTAGGTCCAAAGGCAAGTTGTAACATGAAAAGAGGTAAAAACAAGATATGGAATAATTTTTTAAAAAGAAGTTATCAATAGCTGCTAAAGAACACTCCACAAACACTGTCCCTTCTAAGAAAACAAAGTTGAGATTGCCTCAAAACTCTTGGAATTCAAGTATAAAAAGGCAGTGAGGAAAAGGAGTATGTGGAGGAGGAAATGGAAGTGGGATGTGGACTGATTCCGGGAAATTAAGCACTGCTTCTAAGCTGATATTGCAAAGGCAGTAATTAATAGATAAACAAATAAACATCAACAAACAACAAGGACCTAACATAATTTTTAAAATAGCTGGGCAGGTGCAGTGGCTCAAGCCTGGAATCCCAGTACTTTGGGAGACTGAGCCAGGAGGATCACTTGAGCCCAGGACTTGGAGATTAGCCTGGGCAATATAGTGAGACTGCATCTCTACCAAAATATTTAAAAATTAGGAGAGCATGGTGGCATGCGCATACAGTTCCAGCTACTCAGGAGGCTGAAACAGGAGGATTGCTTGAGCCTGGGAGGTGGAGGTTGCAGTGAGCTGAGATCACAGCACTGCACTCCAGCCCGGGCAACAGAGCAAGACCTTGTCTCAAAAAATAGAGATAAAAAATAGTTAGCATTATCATTTTGGAAACATACTCAGAATGAAAGAGAATAATAAAACCAATGTAGCAAAATTGGTGAATCTGAATAGAGTATTTGGGAATTGACTATTTCTGTAATTTTTCTGTTTGAAATATTTCAACAAGTATTTTAGAGGCATGCTTACATAGCTTTGAGGGGAAAAAAGTCAAAGAGGATGTAGTTTGGAATATATATATTTATTGTTGCATTTAAGCTGATCTAACAACTTATGTACCTATTGTCAAAATACTCACCCATTGAATGGAAGCCGTGCCTGGGTCTGGATACCAGATGTTCCAGTAAAGGTAGAGTTGCTTGCTATTGATACATATGAAGACTGCTGTAGCTACATGTAAAGAAAATTAATTTTAGATCATATTTCCAAAAATGGACAATATTCTCAGGTATGATGATTAGTAAGAAATACAAATTCATCTATTAAAATAAGAAAACACAATGGAGAATTTCATACAAACACATACTTCACAGAGGTCTTTTAAAGACTCAAACCGATACTATAGGTGAAAATAATGTGAACATTTTACAGTACTACATAGTACAAATATAAAGAAAATATTTCTTTTTTTTTTTTTTTTTTTTTTTTTGTTTTTGTTTTTTTTTTTTTTTGAGGCAGAGTCTCGCTCTGTCCCCCCGACTGGAGTGCAGTGGCCGGATCTCAGCTCACTGCAAGCTCCGCCTCCCGGGTTTACACCATTCTCCTGCCTCAGCCTCCCGAGTAGCTGGGACTACAGGTGCCGCCACCTCGCCCGGCTAGTTTTTGTATTTTTAGTAGAGACGGGGTTTCACCGGGTTAGCCAGGATGGTCTCGATCTCCTGACCTCGTGATCCGCCCGTCTCGGCCTCCCAAAGTGCTGGGATTACAGGCTTGAGCCACCGCGCCCGGCCTAAAGAAAGTATTTCACAGAAGAGTTAAGTACGTCAGAATGATAGGAAATTCTAGATGAATGCTCTTGAAGTACTGTAATAACTTGTTTTGGCTAGAAAAATGCAATGTGCCTACTTACAAATAAAACAGGTACTATATTGATCATTTATCACACTACAAATTACAGAGAATAAGTTACATGCACAATAGTTGAGTTTCTAATTTATACCAACTTCTAAACATTAGAAATGCTTATGACAAAAATACTGAACATTATTCTTTTTATCAATAGCCACAAAACATATTCCAAAGTATATTTCATTAAAAAGTACACATGTGGGTTTGTTTCCCTGTCTTTCATTCTAAAGATGACCAGTAAGAGTAGACAGATCGCTAAAGATATGTCACCTGGAAATGCATCTCACAGTTTATTTTCCAATAAATAAACTTGGACTTATTTTCCAAGTCAGTGGCATCAAACTGATGTGTGAGGAAGAGCTTTGTAATAGCCACAGTCTTTTCTAAATTCATTTGGACTCTGCTGATTTTAACTTCAGTCTATTTTCTATCATACCGCCACAGCCTTGTGCTCTTGCCAAGCTGCTCTCAGCTCCAAATTGTCTGACTTGTATATCTGACCTGTGTTATATATTTCTAAATGCTAAGGGTACATAAAAGTAAACTTAAAGGTTTGGGTTAACATTTTCAGATTTTGGAAAGTGCCACTTCAATACTGAGTTAGATGTGTTTGAGTACTTTCTGTGATAGCACTAGACATCTTGGACCCCGTTATCACTTTTGCAATACAATGACTTCATTTTTTCCACATACCTGAGTAACATACTGAGCTGGAAGCACTGCATAACCCACATTCCCTGTTCCCGGAGCCGGTGCCAGGACAGTGCCTGGTGGCAGGTTGGTGAGGTTGGGCTGGATCTGTGGCAGTGGTGTGGCAGGCATGATAAGCCGTTGCTGTGGCTGGCTAGTAGTTACTATTTGTGAAGTTGGATTGATTGGTTTTGGAACAACCTAAAAAGAAGGGACATACATCAATGACCACAAAATAAATTTTACAGCTGTTCAATTCAGTATAAATCTCTTGCACCTAAATCTTAACGTTCATTTGGGAAAGACTGAGAAAGAAGTTATGTGATACTCACTTGTTTGACAGCCTGAGCTGAGACAATTGGAACTGACATCCGCACTGGGGTTGTATTAACAACCACTGGCTTTGCTTTTTAAAAAAACAAAAAAAGGGTGAACAAGTTATTTACAGAAAATAGTATTTAAAACACTTAAGAATACTTAGCTCTCCCAAGTTTTTCTCATAAAAGAGCTTAAAGAATTCCATTTGATTCCTAATTTGAGCAATCTTTAATCAGGATAGTTACTTTTCAAAATCACTTACCCCATCTACCAGAGAACTTATATCTAAGGTGGCTACAGTCTATCCACTTTATGAGGGAATATTTGTAGGTTCAAGACATTCAAATGAAAATACCTCAATCTGTATTCAGATGATTTATACATTCAGTACCTAATCCAGTCAAATGAAATGTATAAATAAAAGAACTGTCATTCATAAGCTTGAGTAACAACAGCACTCTATACTACTATTTCTAATTGCTGTTTCTATTCAAACCAGAGAATATGTCATTCTTGGGTCTTTTTTTTTTTTCTCTCTTTTTTTTTGAGACGGAGACTCACTCTGTCTGCCACCCAGGCTGGAGTGCAGTGGTGCAATCTCAGCTCACTGCAACCTCTGCCTCCCAGGTTCAAGCGATTCTCATGCCTCAGCCTCCCAAGTACCTAAAATTACAGGCGCACGTCACCACATCCGGCTAATTTTTGTATTTTTAGTAGAGACTGGGTTCTGCCATGTTGGCCAGAATGGTCTTGAACTCCTGACCTCAGGTGATCCACCCGCCTCGGCCACCCAAAGTGCTGGGATTATGGGCGTGAGCCACTGTGCCCAGCCAGTGTAATTCAATATTTACAGAATACATACTAAAAGGCAGCACAGCAAAAAGGATAAGAACATGGGCTCTAAACTCGTAAGACCCAGGGCATTAAAATCCCAGTTCTGCTGTCTTCTAACCACTTAAGCTCTCTTTGCCTGTATCCTTATCTGCAATATGGGGAGCATCTACCTTATGGCATATGAGGGTTAAGTATATCATAATTCATGAAAATTCATCAGAACACTGCTCAACAAACAGTAAATGCTCACTAAATGTTAGCTGCCATGATTGTTGTTACAACTGCTGCTACTATATAAATGGCACTGTGGACATTGTTTCAGGAAACCTAAAGCACTAGACCTCTGCTGTCAGGGAGATTACAATCTAGTTCAGCAGATTAGGCAGGTGCCCAAATAAGACAAATAAATATAAATATATACAGTTTTCCTTTTTTTTTTTTTTTTTTTTTGTAGATGGAGTCTCCCTGTGTCGCCCAGGCTGGAGTGCAGTGGCGCCATCTCGGCTCACTGCAAGCTCCGCCTCCCAGGTTCACGCCATTCTCCTGCCTCAGCCTCCAGAGTAGCTGGGACTACAGGCACCTGTCACCACACCTGGCTAACTTTTTTGTATTTTTAGTAGAGACAGGGTTTCACCGTGTTAGCCAGGATGATCTCCATCTCCTGACCTCATGATCCGCCCGCCTCGGCCTCCCAAAGTGCTGGGATTACAGGCGTGAGCCACCGCGCCCGGCCAAGATAAATATTATTAAAGAAGAGACATGAAGAGCTGTGGGAGTTTAGAGGAAAGAGGATACATAATTTGCAGAGGATGGAAATATAGAAAAAGCACATGGAGGACATGGTACTGAGATGGGCCCCAATCAATAGGCTGGCTGCATGGAGGGCACACAGACTGGAGAAGGACATTTCACACAGAGACAGAAGCATGAGAAGTGGAGGCTTAATCTTGAGAAGCTGCAAAGCATAGTCACAAATGTTGGTGAACAAACCAGTCTGGCTAATACCTAGGATTAACATCAAACACAAGCAAAAAGGCAGATTGCAGACATTTATTGAGGACCTTGAATGTTAGGGTAGGACTCTATATTTAATCTGTATTTTTAATTCATTATGCAATGAGAAGTTTCTAGGAATTTTTAAATACAGAAATTGTATTGAAATAAAGAAAAATTAATTGTATTTGGCAGCAGTGCATAAAACAGAATGGAGTTGCAAGAGACAAGTCAGAAGAGTGCAAAAAAATGAGGGTCTGATCTGGAGTGACAGCAATGGGAATAAAACAGAGAGAGCAGATGCAGGAGACCTGGTGTAGGTGAAAGGATCATGGCTTACCAACCAACCACTGAATGGTAGAAACTGTAGGTATAAGCGAAGAAAATGTAACCACTGCAGAGCTTTCAAGTGACCAGGAAAATGACAGTTATTAGAACTAAAAACTCAAGAATGAGCTGTTTTAAAGGGAGGATGAAACTTGACATGGAGAAATACTGGGATGAAATTCAGGAAAGACATTGGCACTAGACATATACGTTTGGACCAACAAGAAGTGCAGTTTTAAAAACTGCCTGCTGCCATTTCCACTGTTAAAAGCAGACATTTAAGAAGATAGAAATGACATCTCTTCAGGTTTCATTGATGTAAAAGTAAGGCCTGGAGCCTGGTCTGAAAGAGAGGTTGAGAGAATTCTCAACAAAACAAGAATAAATTTCCTTAGATAGAAAGGCTGCTATGGTATCAGCAGTTTTTTGTTTTTTTGTTTGTTTGTTTTTTTGTTTGCTTTTGGTGGGGACTGGAAGGATGATGGCTAAAGACAAAAAAGCTGAGAGTCCTAGAAGAGAATCTTAGAGAAGGCACTCTGATTTAAAAGGCAGCAGGCCACTGCAGCAAGGTGACAAACTAGGGGGAAGGAGGGAGAGCAGGAGATGTCTAGAGGGAGTATATGATTAGTGGAGATGGTTGCACAATTTTGTGAATATACTAAAAACCAGTCAATTGTATGCTTTGAAAGGGTGAACTTTATGGTATATATGAATTACATCTCAGTGAGGCTGTTATACAAAAAGAGTATATGACTCTTTTCCTGTATGAAATACTGGAGCAGTGTGACATCTGATACCTAATTTGAAGTTGTTTCTGTTCTGTTTGAATTTTCCTCAATTATACTGAAGCATTAGCAAGGTTATAATAACCATTGTAGATTGGTCTCAGCAATGCTAGAAGGAATTAAAAGGAGAGCCTGAATTCCCGCTTAGGACACAGGAGAGTGGACTCCCTCCACCACCTGCTCCTGGGAGAGATGACAGTCGCTGTACCATGAGCACAGTGCAGGGATTCTGAAGTGAGGGCAATGACCAGTGGAATCCAAAAACATCCTGGTGGTCCTGAGAAATTTAACTGGGAAGGAGAGTGACCTGCCTTTCATCACATTAAATGGGGACTATCCCTGCCCTCTCCTCATACACATGCACAAATGTGTGTGTGCATAGTCACACACACAGACACACACACATACCCTCCCTGGCCCAGTAAAAAAAACTTAGAAACTCAAATTTACATAGGTTTGACACTTGCATGCTGAGTTTTAACTGAAGCCTGGGGAATGTAGAAAATATAAAATCAAGTGGTCATAAAACAGAATACTATAAAATATCTATGGAAGGGAATGTTACGTAACTAAGTCAACCGTCTGCATTTCTCCTCCTCCTTACCTTAGCGCACATTACTAACTACTACTACAGTTTTCATAGAGGCTGGCATAATTGTTTAGTTTTTAGTCTTTGGCAGGAACTCTGAACAATCCTTTAGAATAGCCTCCTTCCAAACATCAGAAACCATACCTGCAAGTGTTTGAGGCTTTATAACTTCTTAAATTGGTTTCCTCCCTCACCGAGATGATAGGCTGTATTCTGAAAAGCATAACCAAGCACTTTCCTGAGTTCTTCTACTATGCTGCCCACCATTGAACTAGTGATTAACACGGTGGAGCCTCTGAACATTGGTCCTTGTACAACTTTTGGGGGAAAATGTACAAGATAAGCCCCTTTGGCATTTAAGTAAATTCCTCATAAAGAGACATTAATATATTTGATGAACTAGAGCAACTATTTAGTGTAACTCTAATAAAAATTGTATTTGTTATTCCTGTGAAATAATATATTATATATATATCCAGATCTTTTATGGGACAGGAGAGAAAGACAAAAAAAGAAAAATATAGATGGATATAAGGGAAATAACATGGGCAGTATATGTATGTGGCTGGGTGGGAAGAGGGTATAGAGTGAGGTGAAGAAGGCCAAGAGATATAGGGGAGAACAGAGAGGCAATGTTCAAGGTGGAAAGCAAAAAAGGAACCTGAAGGGAAGCAGAAGAGTGGTAAGGGATTGCCAGGTGGCAAGGAGAAAAACAGAAGTAGAGACAGGCAGAAAGATATAAAGCTGGAAAAGAAGGCACCAGTCAATACTGAATTTTACTTATTTATTATTATTTTTTTTGAGACACAGCCTCGCTCTGTTGCCCAGGCTGGGGTGTAGTGGTGCGATCTCAGCTCACTGCAACCTCTGCCTCCCAGGTTCAAGTGATTCTCCTGCCTCAGCCTCCCAAGTAGCTAGGATTACAGGTGTGCGCCACCACGCCCAGCTAATTTTTGTATTTTTTTAGTAGAGACAGGGTTTCACCATGTTGGCCAGGCTGTTCTCGAACTCTCAACCTCAAGTGATCCGCCCGCCTCGGCCTCCCAAAGTGCTGGGATTACAGGTGTGTGCCACCATGCCCAGCCAATACTCTTATTTTGAAATGTCCATCCCATTCCTCCACTTTCCCTGGATCTTCCTTATACGAAAGGCATACTCTTCCTAATGAATAAATTAATGTTAACATTAATTAGGTTTAATCCATTTTGTGGATTCTCAGCATACTATTATACACATACATACACACACATAAAATACAACCAGTTGTATCTAATGACCACTTTCTATCATCATCATCATCATACTACCTAAGTAGATTGAACTTACAGCACTTCTCTCAGTACCCTGCTAAGTCTAAGTATTGAGAGAATATAAAATTTGACTCCCTTAGTCAATAATATGGATGTTTCAGTTTTCCCCTCACTAAGATTATGATAATGATTTTATTCCAAAATCAGTTTTAAAAAGAATTAGAAAATATAACTGCTTGCTGTGTCTAATTTAATAGAATATGTACTAAAATACTGCTTACTGTTTTCTCCCTTCAGTAATTTGAAAGAGAAATAAATAGGTTTTATTCTTCTCTAGGTTCCCTCAGGTGAACCAGCTATTGGCAACAGGTAGCTCCAAATCTCTGATTTTTTTTTTTTTAATTTTTTATTTTAGACTACTCAAGTATAGCAGTAAGAAGGGGAAAAAGGTAGAACAAGGAGTTCCAACTGTAACTGTGAAGAATCAATCAAGATAATTCACGACCTTCAGACTACCCTCTGATCTGTTTTGTTTTGTTCTGTTTTGTTTTGAGATGGAGTCTCGCTCTGTCGCCCAGGCTGGAGTGCAGTGGTGCAATCTCAGTTCACAGCAATCTCCTCCGCCCAGGTTGAAGCGATTCTTCTGCCTCAGCCTCCTGGGTAGCTGGGATCACAGGCATGTGACATCACATCCAGCTAATTTTTATATTTTTAGTAGAGATGGGGTTTTGCCATGTTGGCCAGACTGGCCACAAACTCCTGACCTCAGGTGATCCTTGGCCTCCCAAAGTGCTGGGATTACAGGAGTGAGCCATAGCGTCTGACCTACCCTCTGATCTCTTAATAAAAAAGAGTAACCAACTAGTCTTTAATTCTTCTATTTACTTTCGATAAACAATGTATCATTCAATTGCCATCAACTGCTTCTTGACGTTGTTAGAATATAAAACAAGGAAACACGTAAGCCCTAAACTATAAACTATCCTGATCCTTTCATATCCTTTAATTTTTAGAAAAGTAGATAAATATGAAAAAGGTCATTTATGTGTCTATGGATGTATATCAGGTGGTAAAAAGAGTTAAACACAAACACAGAAAATAGTAGGACAACAAACAGGAATATCCTTTAGGGAAAATACAACTAAGCAAAATAAAACATTTTAATCACTTTTTTTTTTTTTTTGAGATGGAGTCTCACTCTGTCACCCAGGCTGGAGTGCAGTGGCATGATCTCGGCTCACTGCAACCTCCACCTCCCGGGTTCGAGCACTTCTCCTGTCTCAGCCTCCCGAGTAGCTGGGACTACAGGCGCACATCACCACACCTGGCTAATTTTTGTATTTTTAGTTGACAGGGGGTTTCATCATACTGGCCAGGCTGGTCTTGAACTCCTGACCTCAGGTGATCCGCCTGCCTCGGCCTCCCAAAGTTCTGGGATTACAGGTGTGAGCCACCGTGCCTGGCCTTTTAATCACTATTTTAGTAGCAATTATAGATTCAAAATAACTAAAAGCTGAAAGTGACATTAAGTTCTTATATTTACCTTGCCTATTTGTCATTTCCACTGACCCAAACCCTATCAAGGGGCTTTATAGTTCAGCAAATAAAATACATAATTCGGTTCCATCTAAGTGTATCCCACTGGCATAAATGGTAGGTTTTAAAACCAGCAATAAAATGGCTAACCACAAATTAACAAATAATTTCTATTATCTGGTGTAATAGCACACTGTGTACCAACTTCCAGCAGAAAGAATACTACAGTTATACACAACTCTCATTCTATTTCACTGCCTTCTGCACCAGTTACTGGCTCATACTCAGTTGAAATGCCACTCTTCATCAGGATTTCAGCAAGAAATGGACATGTTCTTTAATCATGTTAAAATCAAGAATTACTGTTTTTAAAAAATGGTTACTAACCTTGCTGAAGAGGCTGAGTGTTTGTACTGGGATTCTGACTAACTGGCTGGGTTGAGCTACTGGCTGATGTGGCAGTAACAAGTCGGACATAATGAAACTTGCTTCCAGGCACTTGAATCTGCTGGACATTGGGAGCAGTTGCCAGAGGAATAATTGTCTTAAACTGTGATGTGCTCACTCCTCCAACAGTGATGGTCTGCACAGTTGATTTCACTGCCTATTAAACAATACAACATGGCTGTCATTAATATGGGATGTAACTTTCCTACTATTTTTAATTTATAACAATTGCTCAAGTTATAAAGTATGCTCCTGTATTGCATCAAAAGCTGCTGAAAGGAACAACCTGTTCAAAGAGAAATGAAAAGAATGGTAATAAATACAGAAATAAAACCAAAATTAATGAGTTCTACCTTCCATCTCTAGTAGTTAACTTCCTTGGTAGTCCATTTCAGATAACTTGCTATGAAGAAATTATTACTTAATTTGCAAGTACTTACACAGTTTTGTTACTATCAGGTAAAATTTATATGAAAAGAATTATTTTAAAATTCCCAGAATTAAGCCCCATATTCAATATAGAGAAATGATGATACAGATAGTTGTCATTATTGCTACCCACCGAAATAACTACAACAAATTTTATATTCCCATGTTCTGTATGTTTTGTATTTTTAGTAGAGATGGGGTTTCACCATATTGGTCAGACTGGTCTTGAACTCCTGACCTCAGGTGATCCACCTGCCTTGGCCTCCCAAAGTGCTGCTTTTTCCCAAAAGAAAAGCCTACCTGATACCCTTACTAAGTTTAGTAAATTGTGAAAGGCATAATACTCCCTAGGTATAAAAGTACCCACTGGCATATGGGCAGGAGGCCAAATTCAGTCCAAAATTACCAATTTTGTTTGTCTACGGAAACTAGTTTTGTATTCCCTAAGTGTGTATCTGTGTGTGTGTGTGTATATATATAGACAGGGTCTCATTCTGTCACCCAGGCTGGAGTGCAGTGGTGCAATAACAGCTCACTACAGCCTCGACCTCCTGGGCTCAAGCCATTCTCCTGCCTCAGCCTCCTGAGCAAGTAGGACCGCAGGTACCATGCTCAGTTAATTTGTGTGTGATGATGGGGGAGTAGAGACAGGGTCTCACTTTGCTGCCCAGGCTGGTCTTTAACTCCTGGGCTCAAGCAATCCTCCTACCTCAGCTTCCCAAAGGGTAGGGATTACAGGTGGGAGCCACATCATTTTAATTGATTAAAATGATTTAATTATTTTAAAAATTAAAGACTGATATTAATCCTTTTCTTTAGTCCGACAAAAGGCAATGGGAATTCCCCAAAAGCTAAATGAAACATCAGAGACAGAGCAGAACACAATAGTCTTTTGACAAGTCCCTAACTGCTGTTTAACCAATATACAACACACCGTCATAAAATGCAACGGATCAAAGATTCTCTAACCAGATATATAGTATTATTTTATAAATAATTACATCCCCACCTATTCTATAAAAAGCTCTCATGCTAAAAGACAACTGATGTATGATGGAGGAAATCTGTATTCACTGTATGGATAATTATGAAACAAGAATTCTAAATACTTTCATAAAAGTCCAGGAGAAAACAAAAATAATGCCATTTAGTTCAGAAACATTACAAAAGACATTACTTCTGCATAAAATAATTCACATATTATCAAAAGCAAAAACCAGATTCAAAATAAGAGATAACAGCAGCCATAGCAGTGAATTAAATGAAAACAGATAGCATAAGAAAAAGGATTAAATGTATAAATATGGAAGCTACTGAAAAATCAAGCAACCTAAGAGACAAATATATACAATGGTGCAAAGGACACAGTCCTTACTATATCCGCTCAACATGGAGGAAAAACACTAAGTATATTAGGAAACAAGGTGCTTGAAACATAAGAGTTACATTTATTGGGTACTTAATATGCATGGAGGACAGTACTAAAAATTCTATAGAAGACTATCTGATCTAACAACCATATTATGAGGTAGTTATGGCATGGCATAGTACAGGGACTGGTTTAACTAAGTTTGTTTAGTATAGATTTTTCTATTGCTCTTCTAAAAGTACATTTGATTGTGTATATTTAAGGTGTATCACATGATGCATGGGATACATATAGCAAAATGTATATAAATGTTACTATAATGAAGCAAATCAATATATCCATCATCTTGCATAACTTTCCATTTTGTTTTTGTGGCAAGGGCAGTTAAAATCTACTTATTTAGCAGGAATCCCAAATACTGTACAATTTCGTTACTTACAGTCTTAACACTGTATATTAACACTTGTTCATCCTACATATCTATTCTACATCCTCTGACCTAGTTCCTCTGCTACCCCCACCCAGTAAACCAGTTTTATTTTCTATCTCTGTATATTTGCCCATTTTTTTTCAGATTCCACATATAAGTGAGATCATGCAATATTTTTCTTTCTGTTTCTCTTAGCATAATGCCCACCACATTCATCCATGTTGTGGCAAATGGCAAGATCTTATTTTTCAAGGTTGAATACTATTTTATTTTATGCATATACTACAGTTTCTTTACTTGTTTGTCTGTCAACAGGTTGTTTTCATACCCTGGTTATTGTGAATAGTGCTATAATAAACATGGAAGTGCAGATATCCTCACGAGGTGGTGATCTCATTTCTTCTGAACATATTCCCAGAAGAGGGATTGCTGGGTCATGTGGCAGTTCTATTTTGAATTTCTTTAGAAACCTTCACACTGTTTTCCATAATAGCTGCACCAATCTACATTCTCACAATCAATACACAAGAGTTCCATTTTCTGCACATCCTCACATTTATTATGTTAACTTTTGATAATAGCCATCCTAATGGGTGTGAAATGGCATCTCATAGTGGCTCTCATTTCCATTTCCCTGATGATTAATGATGTTGAATACATTTTCATATGTCTGTTGGCCATTTTTGTATCTTTGCAGAAATGTCTATTCAGGTACTTTGTGTATTTTTTAATTGGGTTGTTTTTCTACTAAGATGTATGAGTTCTTTTGTTGTTGCTGTTATTGAGATGGAGTTTCACTCTGTTGCCCAAGCTGGAGTGCAGTGGTGCCATCTCCACTGACTGCAACCTCTGTCTCCTGGGTTCACTTGATTCTCCTGCTTCAGCCTCCCAAGTAGCTGGGAAATCAGGCACATGCCACCATGCCCGGCTAATTTTTGTATTTTGAATAGAGGCGGGGTTTCACCATGTTGGCCAGGCTGGTCTCGAACTCCTAACCTCTAGTGATTGGCCTCCTTCAGCCTCCCAAAGTGCTGGGATTACAGGCATGAGCCACTGCACCCAGCCTGAGTTCTTTCTAAATTGTAGATTTTAACCTCTTATCAGATACACAGTTTGCAAATGTTTTTTCCTCAATCCATAGGCTGCCACTTCATTTTATCATTTCCTTTGCTGTGCAGGAGCTTTTTTGTTTAATGTAGTCCATTTATTTTTGCTTCTTTTTTTTTTTCCAGATGGAGTCTCGCTCTGTCACCCAGCCTGGAGTGCAGTGGCATGATCTTGGCTTGCTGCAACCTCTGCCTCCCAGGTTCAAGCGATTCTCCTACCTCAGCCTCCCAAGTAGCTGGGATTACAAGAGTGTGCCACCACAACTGGCTAATTTTTGTACTTTTAGTAGACACGAGGTTTCACCATGTTGGCCAGGCTGGTCTTTAACTTCTGACCTCAAGGGATCCGCCTGCCTCAGCCTCCCAGAGTGCTGGGATTACAGGCGTGAGCCACCATGCCTGGCCTCTATTTTAGCTTTTGTAGCCTGAGTTTCTGGTCTGATATCAAAAAAAAAGAAAAGAAAAACATTTCCAAGACTGATATCCAGGAACCTTTCCTCTATGTTCTCTTCTAGAAGTTTTATAGTTTCAGGTCTTACATTTAGGTCTTTTATTCATTTTGAGTTGATTTTTATATATGGTTCAAAGCCCAATTTTGGCTGGATGTGGTATCATTTAATCACCGAAACAAGGCTGAAGTGCAGTGGTGCAATCTCAGCTCACTGCAACCTCCACTTCCCCAGTTCAAACAACTCTCCCACCTCAGCCTCCCAAGTAGCTGGGATTTACAGGCGTGTGCCATAAAACCCAGCTAATTTTTGTGTTTTTAGTAGAGATGGGGTTTCACCATGTTGGTCAGGCTGGTATATGAGAGCTTTTAATCAGATTGGCAAAGACTGAAAATGACTGATTAACAGGAGAACATAAAAACAGACCACATCTAACACAATCAGCTGACCTCTGACAATGCACCAGAAGCAATTCAATGAGGAAAGGACAGTCTTTTCAACAAATGGTACTGGTACAACAGAGTATCCACATGCAGCCTGTCACCCAGGCTGGAGTGCAGTGGCATGATCATAGCTCACTACAGCCTCAAACTCCTAGGCGCAAGCGATCCTCCTGCCTTAGCCTCCCGAGTAGCTAGACTATGTGCTCACCATCTTGCCTGCCTAATTTTATTTTTATTTTTTGTAGAGACCAAGTCTCACTGTGTTGCCCAAGCTGGGCTCAACCTCCTGGCCTCAAGTGATCCTCCTGCCTCAGCCTCCCAAAGTGAAATATATTTCATTCTGCTTTTTAGTTATTCTTGGTAGAAGGGTTAGTGCAACAAGCTAGTTCTATGTAGTCAAAAACAGAAAATCTAGACTGCTGGGGTTTTAATCTAGGCATCTCCATTTCCTACTTGTGTGATATCGGTTAAGTGACTAAACTTCTGAAAATGTGAAAATGGTACCTTTCTCATAGAATTGTGATGATTAAATTAGTTAAATTATACAAAGTGCAAATAATAACATGTCACATAGTGCATGTTCAGTAAATATGAGTCACTATTCCTATCATCATTATTGAAACAGATGATCAACAATGCCCAATTTAGATAGAGAAGCTCAGAGAGATTAAGTAAATTCTCCAAGGTCACATAATTAAAAAGTAGCAGAGAAAGGATGTGAAACAGATCTAACTCAAAAGACTATTTGCTTAACCAAAACATTATACTGTCTCCTACTGTAGATGCTTGATTAATAGTAATTAAATGGTGGAATAAATGTAGACAACATCCAGTCCTCAAGAACTCTAAGAACTAAAGTCACACATCTGCCTCTAAGACACACAAAAGTATTGGTTAGTATATTAAATAGAAGTATACACTGCATTTTAAAGAACTTTACAATAGTTTTAGACTCACAAGAAGGTGTAAAACATAGAGTTCTGATGCATCCTTCCCCAAACAGAATAAAATCTTACTAACCATTGGACATTATTAAAACCAGGAAACTGACAATTGGCACAAAACTTTTTTTTAGACAGAGTCTCACTCTTGTCATCCAGGCTAGAGTGCAATGGTGCAATCTCGGCTCACTGAAGCCTCCACCTTCCCAGCTAAAGCAATTCTCCTGCCTCAGCCTCCCAAGTAGCTGGGATTATAGGTGCCCACCACCACACCTAATTTTTTTTGTATCTTTAGTAGAGATAGGGTTTCACCATGTTGGTCAGGCTGGTCTTGAACTCCTAACCTCAGGTGATCGACCTGCCTCGGCCTCCCAAAGTGCTGGGATTACAGGTGTGAGCCACAGTGCCCGGCCAGCACAAAACTATTAATTAAACTACAAAACAGATCATATTCCGATTTCACCAGTTTTTATGTGCACTTTTTTGATGCATTAGTCCATGTAATGGTATCATTTGTACAGATTCATGTAATCAACACCACCATGAAGATATATAAAATTCTTCCATCACCCCAATCTCCCTTGCACCATCTTTTATAGTAACACTCTCTCCCCAGCCCTAACCCTTAGCAACCACTTATTAAACCACATTTCTTAGCATCTAAAAAACTAAGTAACATAAAAGTTACTACTTAAAAACTGAAAACAACAGAAGGATTGTATACATTTCATTGGTTGAGAGAATTCACAAATTGGCCCCTTCCTTCGATTACAGTGGCCTGCAAAGAACCGCATGTGAACGTCTCTCTGAAAATACCCATTACATAAAACAGTTCATGTGTGTTCAATACAAATCATCATTTGGAGTTACCTCTATTTCCCAAATAACATCTTTAAGAGTTGGGCTAAAAAGCAAATATCTTAATTTAGATTCAAAATAGCTATGTTTAACATGTATAAGTGTCTGCCCTCAAAAACGCAGATAGACTTGCAAGACATTTCTATTTGTACTATTTCCTAAGCCATTTCTTTTTACAGATTAATATAATTATATATAAGATAATTTCTTGGATCATGAGTTTCCTATTACTAAACACCAAAAGTCCTTACTTAAAATTGCAGATTTACCTAAAAGAAAAAGAGGAATAAAACATTCTTCTTTTGTCCTCACAAATGACTATTCTCTTTTACTTGGTGATTTTGATACTTATGTGTAGATATGTAGATATGAAAATATAGAGATATGGCTTAACTAATATCCAAAAACACTGAATTTGCATAGATACATATTAATATAGTTTTTTAAAATTTGTGACAATGTTTATAGAGCTTATCCTCATGGAAAAGCTATGTTTACACTATCCTGACTCCCAAATCGTAGGTTATTAAAATAAGTAAACCTAGCAAGAAACAAATTTGCAAGCTTTAAAATACTTTCAAGCTAAAACAGACAAATGATAAAGTAAGAAAAGATAAATATTAAATGTATTACATGACCAATGACAGAGTGAACCTTGAGATGCACGAGAACATTCAGTACTGATTTATTGACTGGTGAAATATTACAAAAGTATAAGCCATTCATTTGCTATTTTTCCATGGATATTAATCCAACTTATGTTTTATTCATAGTTACGAGTTATAGTGACATGGATGAGTAATTTATATGTGGCTTATTAGTATCCATGGTAGCAGTCATAGAAGGAGTCCAATAATGATATGAAGCAAAATTAGACAAACACAAACCCGCCCTACTAAGGATTAAAACATATTTATAAAGATAGGGAAAATAAAATAGTATGGGATTAGCCTAGGAACAGAGTGCTAAAGATCAAAGGAATACTTTTTAAAAAAATCTATATATAAAAAAGTTTATGATAAAAGTGGACATCTCGAATCAATGGAGAATGATAATAATGTGGATTAGCTACATGATCTGAAGAAAAAAGCTGATCCCTATACCTCATTCCTTTTAACGAATTCCAAATGGATTTAAGATTTAACCTAAAAAGTAAAACCAGAACTGGTATTAAAATATATAGACCAACAGTACAGAATAAAGAGCCCTAAGAAGAAAAAAAAATTCCCATTTATGATCAAATGATTTTCAGCAAGGGTGCTGAGATCGTTCAACAGGGAAAAGACATACTTCTCAACAAATGGTGCTGGGAAAACTGAATATCCATGTGCAAAACAGTGAAGTTGGGCCCTCACCTACCTAACAAATTACACACAAATAAACTCAAAAGAGATCCATGACCAAAATATACAAGCTAAAAACTCTTAGAAGAAAACACAGGGCAAAGCTTCACAACATTGGGTCTGGCAATGATTTACTGGATATGACACCAAAGGTGCAGACAATCAAAGAAAAATAGAGAAATGGATATCATAAAAATTTTTTAAATTTTGTGCATCAGAAAACACTATCAACAGAGTAAAAAGGCAACCCACAGAATGGGAGAAAACATTAGCAAATGGTATATCGATAAGTGATTAACATTTAGAATATACAGAGAACTCCTAAACGTAATAACAAAAAATAAACAATCCACTTTTAAAATGAGCAAAGAACTTGGATAGATTTTTCTCCAAATAAGACACAGAAATGGCCAATAAGCACATAACATCGTGCTCAGCATTACTAAAGAAATACAAGTCAAAACTACAGTAAGATACTATCTCACACCCATTAGGATGGCTACTATCAAAAACAACTGTTGGTAAGGATGTAGAGAAATTGTAATCTTTATGCACTGTTGATGGGAATATAAAATAGTACACTGTGGAAAACAGTATGACAGTTCCTCAAAAAAGTAAAAACAGAATTACCATATGATCCAGCAATTCTACTTCTGGGTATATACTGTACTCAAAAGAATTAAAAGTAGGGTCTTGAAGAGATATTTGTAAACTCACATTCATAGCAGCGCTATTCACAACAGCCAAAAGGCGGAAACAACCCAAGTGTCCACAGACAGATGAATGCCTCATCAAAATACAGTATACATATCCAATGGAATATTATTCAGCCCTAAAAAGGAAGGGTATTCTGATGTATATGCTACAACACCAATGGTCCTTCAGGACGTTATGCTAAGTAAAATACGCCCATCACAAAAAGACAAAATATTATATGTTTATACTTATATGAAGTACTATAGTCAAAATTATGGAGACATTAGTAGAATAGTGACTTCTAGGGACTGGGGAGAGAAAAGATGAGGGGTCATTTTTAATTTCTTTAGAGACAAGATGTTGCTTTATGGCCCAGTCTGGACAGCAGTGGTGCGATAGCTTAGGCACTTGGGCTCAAGGGATCCTCCCATCTCAGCCTCGAAGTAGGTGGGCCTACAGGCACGCATCACCACACCCTAATTTTTAAATTTTTATAGAGATGGGGTCTCGCCATGTTGCCCAGACTGGTCTTGAACTCCTGGGCTCAAGCAACCCTCCCACCTTAGCCTCCCAAAATGCTGGGATTACAGGCTTGTGCCAGCATGCCAGACTGGAATGGGGAGTTTTTGTTAAATGGATATAGAAATTCAGTTTTACAAGAAGAAAACAGTTCTGGAGATGGATGGTGGTGATACCTACAGAACAATATGAATGTACTTCATATCACTGAACTGTATAATTTTAAAAGATGATAAATCCTATATTACGTATATTTTGCCACAATTTTAAAAAATTGAACAAATAGCTGGGTACAGTGACTCACACCTGTAATCACAGCTACTTGGGAGGCTGAGATGGGAGGATCATTTAAGGCCAGGTCTTTAAGACCAGCCTGGGCAACATAGCAAGACTCTGTCTTTAAAAAAAGAAAGAAAGAGATATCCACTTTGCAAGGTTAAGTTATGAAAATCAGTCAGGATCGCCCAGGTGCACGATGGTGATGGCTCACATCTGTAATCCCAGCAATTTGGGAAGCTGAGGTGAACAGATCACTTGACCCAGGGAGTTCAAGACCAGCATGGGTAACATGGAAACCCCATCTCTACAAAAACTGAAAAAATTATCCAGGCATGGTGGCATGTGCCTATAGTCCCAGCCCTGAAGTGGGAGGATTGTCTCAGCCTGAGAGGTGAAGGCTGCGGTGAGCCATGATCGCACCACTGCACTCCAGCCTGGATGACAGAGCGAGACCCTATCTCAAAAACAAAAAAATCAGGATCAAAATGATATAGAATCAAATACCAATTTAACCATTTTATATAGTTTAAAAAAAAAAAAAGTCTATTCCTATACTTAATTTGTACTAAAGGAATATAGTACATGTAAAAAAATAACATAAAACTGAATGATGATTTTCAAAATGGATAAATAGGAGTAAGGAAGACTTATCTAAGTGTGACTCAAAAACTAAAAATTCACACATGAAGAGACTAAATTTTGACTAATTTAATGTGAAATTTCTGCAAAGAAAAATATATAGAACAAGCCACGGAGAAAAATATTTGTAAACACATTAATAATAAAGAAATAAGTTCCTTAACATACCACAGACATTTTTAAGACCACAAGGGAAAAAAGACAATGCAACAGGTATGGAGTTCACAGAAAATGAGTCCAGAAGACACGGATATGAATAGTTTTTTTAAAATACAAATTTATATGAGTTTATTTATTTATTTTTAAGACGGAGTCTCGCTCTGTCTCCCAAGCTGGAGTTCAGTGGTGCAATCTCAGCTCACTGCAACCTTTGCCTCCCCAGTTTAGGCGACTCTCCCACTTCAGCCTCCCAAGTAGTAGGACATACAGGCGCACACCACCATGCTTGGCTAGTTTTTGTATTTTTAACAGAGACGGGATTTCACCATGTGGCAAGGCTGGTATATGAGATTTTTTAATCAGTTAAATTGGCAAAGACTGAAAATGACTAATTAACAGGAGAACATAAAAACAGACCACACCCAACACTATCAACTGACCTCTAATAAAGCACCAGAAGCAATTTAATGAAGAAAGGATAGTCTTTTCAACAAACGGTGCTGGTATAACAGAAGGTCCACATGCAAAATAGGAATCTAGACACAGACTTTACACTTTAAACATAAAGTGCAAAACTATACAAACAACTCCTAGAAGATAACATTTGGTAACCCTGAGTTTAGCTCTGTCTTTTTAGATACACTACCAAAAGCACAATCCATGAAAGAAAAAACTGGTAAGTCAAACTTCATTAATATAAAAAACTGCTCTGCAAAAACCACTGTTAATATGATTCAAGAACATGATTTTTTTAAAATACACTGTTAAAAGAATGAACAGGTCGGGTACGGTGGCTCACGCCTGTAATCCTAGCACTTAAAGAGGCCGAGGGAGGTGGATCACTTGAGGTCAGGACCAGCCTAGCCAATACGTTGAAACCCCATCTCTACTAAAAAATACAAAAATTATCTGGGCTTGGTGGCATCCACTTGTAATTCCAGCTGCTTGGGAGGCTGAGGCAGGAGAATCACTTGAACCTGGGAGGTGGAGGTTGCAGTGAGTCAAGATTGCGTCACTGCACTCCAGCCTGGGCGACACAGCGAGACTCTATCACAAAAACATAAATAAATAAAATAAAATAAAGAACAGACAAGCCATAGATGGAAAGAAAATATCTGCAAAACACATGGTAAAAGGCAACAAGATAAAGGAGATCATAAAACTAAGAGAAATACCAATCATTTCCAAACTTACAAAGACAGACATAGAACTGGATCTCAATTCAAACATAGTGAAAAAAATATGACGACTGGGGAAATGTGAACACTAACTAGGTATTTAAGAACATTAAAGGGGCTGGGCATGGTGGCTCATGCCTGTAATCTCAGCACTTTGGGAGGCCAAGGTGGGAGGAAAGCTCGAACTCAGGAGTTCGAGACTAGCCTAGGCAACACAGCAAGACCCTCGTCTCATTTAAAAAAAAAAAAATTAAAAGACTGTGGGTAAGTTTTTTTCCCAAAAGTGTCCCTATCTTTTCTATACATAAAGACACATCTACAGATGAAATGACACGATTACCTTAAAAATGAGAAGCAGGGTGACAAAAAACAGGCAAGTTGGTAATTCCAAAGTTGGATGAAAAGCACATGGGAGTTAATTGCTATTTGAACCTTTTAATATATTTGAAATTTTTTTGAGATGGAGTCTTGCTCTGTCACCCAGGCTGAAGTGCAGTGGCACAATCTCAGCTCACTGCAACCTCCACCTCCCGGGTTCAAGCGATTCTCCTGCCTCAGCCTCCCAAGTAGCACCTGCTACCACAGCCAGCTAATTTTTTTAGTAGTTTTAGTAGAAATGGGGTTCTACTATGTTGGCCAGGCTAGTCTCGAACTCCTGACCTCAGGAGATCCACCTGCCTCGGCCTCCCAAAGTGCTGGGATTACAGGCGTGAGCCACTGTGCCCAGCCTACATTTTAAATTTCTATAGTAAGAGTGTTTTTTATTTTTTGAGACTTAGTCTCGCCTGGTCAACATGTTGAAACCCCATCTCAACTTTAAAAAAAAAAAAAAGTGTTTTTTAAAATATGGCAACAACGACTGGCCATGAAGGCTCATGTCTGTAATCCTAGCACTTTAGAAGTCCATGGCAGACAAATCATTTGAGCCCAGGAGTTCAACACCAACCTGGGGCAACATGGTAAAACCCTGTCTCTACAAAAAATAAGCTAGGCATGGGGTTGTGCTCCTGTAGCCCCAACTACCTGGGAGGCTGAGGTGGGAGAATCACCTGAGCCTGGGAAGTCAAGGCTGCAGTGAGCTGTGATCGCACCACTGCACTCCTGCCTGGGTGACAGAGTAAGACCATTTCATTTAAATAACAATTTTTAAAAAGGTAACAGGACCCCACAGGTATTTAATCAATATAATATATAAATGCATAAAACGAAACCAATATATACAATACGGTAAAAAGAAGAATTTCTCATTCATTTATTCTTTCTGCCTCTTTTTTCTTGGGGGGGGGGGGGGGGGGGAGTCTTTCTTCTTTTTCTTAAAAAAACATAGATACAGGGTCTCACTATGTTGCCCAGGCTGGTCTCAAACTCTTGAGCTCAAGTGATTCTCCCACTTCAGCCTCCCAAAAAGTGCTGAGATTACAGGTGTGAGACACGGTGCCCAGCCATTTCTCCTTCTTTATCCTGGGTAATGGGTACTGGTATAAAGACCTATATATAAGATAAAAATTTGGGTAACACAATCAATAGAACCTACGACTTGTAGTCACCTCAATTCTACAATTCTTACTAATCTTACAATTGGTCAATATATTAGGAAAATGGATCCCATTCTTTTCAAATTGTATTCATTACCACCACAATTCAATTACATAACAGCTTCACAGCTGAAAGCAAAAGCAATCAACATCTGAAACCATTTCCCCAAATCTGTTCTCATTTTCAACTTGGCAGTACTGTCACTGGTTACATCACTTCCTGCTGGGATATTTGCAAAACATACTGAAAGTAAGCTTTATGATTCCAGTCTCTACCTGCCCACCACACAATTTCTGACAGATATTGATTCATAAAGCTTGAATCCACCACACAGACATTGCCTAATATTTTGCAAACTTTACTTTCATGTTTTTATTAAATCTTGTCTCAGAAATATCCCAAGAGTCTCCATTTAATGACAAAATTAAGCCTAAATTTTCTTCGTTTTGAAGATTAGCCCTAATCTGACCCTATGTTTATTTTCTCTCCATTCCCTCCAAAGCATTTCCAATATTTCCAATTCATATTTCCAATCAGAGTAGTGATCTTCCTGTCCCATGTGTACATACCTGTTTCAGCTCCAGTCCTTCACTCTTGTGGCTGACATCCATTCTAAACCACACCCATAGAAAACCTTAGCTTAGGATGCCCTCTCTAACCATCCCAACTGGAGCTGAATCCCCTTATGTAGGATCTCATGACATAATGTAGCTTTTCCTGCTTTTGTAAGTTTATATGTTTGTGTAATTATTTGATTCATTTCTGTCATACTCCCTTTCCAACCCCCACAGACTTTAGGTTCTGTGTATCTATTTTTTTTCTTTCTACTGTTTCCCCAAAAAGAGCCCAGAAAATGCCCCTACTACATAGTAAGCACTCAATAAATGCTTGTTGAATGGTGAAAGAAGGAATACCAGGATTTCTCTCTTCCTCTTTCCTCTGCACTTTTATATCACCTAGTCTATACTACACAACTTAGCACCTATCTCATCACTCACTGTTTTATTTGCATTCAATTTTGTCTGCTGAACCACTGCAAGCTGTTCAACCTAAGCACAGGGCACACAGAGACCTCAATAAATACTTGATAGCCACTGATAATTACGAAATGGAACAGTGTCTCTTTGTAAGAGGAAGTCTTCATCATTGACTCCCAGTTCACTGTGCAGCTAATGCCAATTTACCTGTGTCTACGTAGCATTATTAAGTATATATACAGATGACTATTCTACAGACTGCTTGCTGTTAACCAAAATCCATATTCTCTTCTGCTTCCTAGGCTTACAGCCAGATTGTATTTCTTAGTCTCCCTTAAAAGCTTCTGGTTCACAAAAGCTTCCTGTATGTGCCTCTTCCATGTCTTTTCCCCTTCCAGCTCACTGGAATGGTGATAACCATCAGGGAGACTGGAAATACCACTTATCCAACTGTAATTTCTAGCCTACTGTAAATATTACCATTTAAAAATAAAACTGCTACATTACTTTTTAAAGTGCAGTCAACAGAATCAAATCAACATAGTGATTTGATGCTCACCATTATTTACTACGTTTTTAATTTTTTAAATTTATTTTTGATTTTAATTTTATTATTATTATTTTTTTGAGACAGAGTCTTGCTCTGGCTCCACTGCCCATGCTGGAAGGCAGTGGCGCAATCTCGGTTTACTGCAACCTCCGCCTCCTGGGTTCAAGTGATTCTCCTGACTCAGCCTCCCGAGTAGCTGGGATAACAAGCGTGTGCCACTACACCTGGCTAATTTTGTATTTTTAGTAGAGACAGGGTTTCACCATGTTGGCCAAGCTGGTCACGAGCTCCCGACCTCGGGTGATCCTCCTGCCTCAGCCTTCCAAAGTACTGGGATTGCAGGCGTGAGCCACTGTGCCCAGCCTATTTACTATGTTTTTAAAAATAAACCATTCTCTAACAGTTGGAAATTTATATTTTTCCTTTTCTGTGAACTTGTATTTGAATTCCATTTCATCTAAAAATTTTATCTTAATGTAACATTCTTATGCTTGAAATTCTTCTATCATACTTCCCTGAAACAAAAAAAAAGTACATAAATTGAAAATTTTTAAAAATTAAAACATTGCTTTAGAGCTGATGGTGGTGGCTCATGTCTGTAATCCCAGCAACTCAGGAGGTTGAGGCGGGATACTAGAGGCCAAGAATTTGAGACCAGCCTGGGCAACATCACAAGACGAGGTTCCAAAAAAATTTTTTTCAAAATTAGCTGGGTGTGGTGGTGCACACCTGTAGTCCTAGCTATTCAGAAGGCTGAGGCAAGAGGATTGCTTCAACCCAGGAGTCGAAGGCTATAATTAGCTATGATCACACCACTGCACTCCAGCCTGGGTGACAAAGCAAGACCCAATCTTGAAAAAAAAAACAAATCCAAAACCAAAAAACAAAATGTTGCTCAAAGTTATTTCATCTGATGGAGTTAACAATACAATTACTGTATGCAATTAACCAAAGCAATGCAAATAACAATTTGTACAAATATATTACATTAAAAATGTTATTGAAATGCATCTCTTACTAGATAGATGGGACTCATTTTTTAAAAATTACTTCTTGTGTCCATAGATATTACATGTAACTAGAGTAAGACAGAGCTGAATAACAATTATATTCCTATTTTTTATAATTATAAACATTGAAAAACATTGTTCTCACAGATAAGTATGTGTGAACAGGATTTTTATTGTAATAATATATTAATATTTTTAATTCCTTCTGAGTCTTATACCAAAAATTACATTATGTTCTACCATCAAAAATTATTTTTAAGAAGTTGAAAAAAATTATTTTTAATTATGTGAGAACTCACTTAAGTCCACTTTCAACTTAGTAAAAGATAAAGACTGAAACCTATCTGAGCTATAATAATTTGCAGAGTCATTCATTTTCTCAATTTCTAGGAAATTTATCAAAAAAGCTTTTTTACCAAAACATATCAAATGATAGGTGCCTTTTTTATCCTGATACATTCAGAAATGGTTAGGAAAAATGTTTAATTGTTCGCTACCTGGGTGATATCACTTTCTTTTTTTTTGAGACAGTCTTGCTGTGTCACCCAGACTGGAGTGCAATGGCATGATCACAGCTCACTGTAACCTCAAACTGCTGGGATCAAGCCATCCCCCTGCCTCAGACTCACGAGTAGCTAGGACACTACAGGTACACACCAGCACACTCGGCTAATTTTTAAACTTTTTGTAGAGTTGGGATCTCACCATGTTGCTTAAGATGATCTCGGCCTCTCACAATTCTACCACCTCAGCCTCCCAAAGCGTTGGGACTACAGGTATAAGCCACTGCACCTGGACTGTCCTTTTTTTTTTTTTTTTTTTTGAGACAAGGTTTCACTCCATCACCCAGGTTGGAGTGAAGTGATACAACTGTGGCTCAATAGAGCCTCAACCTCCTGGACTCAAGCCATCCTCCTGCTTCAGCCTCCCGAGTAGCCAGGACTACAGGCCCACACCACCACGCCTGGCTAAGTTTTTATTTTTGTACAGGGGTGGGGTCTCATCATGTTCCCCAGGCTGGTGTCAAACTCCTGGTGCCCAGTCTGTGTCTTAATAAAGTTTTGGTTTACACAGATGTACACATTTTATCTGAATTCATCCCATGGTACCTTTAAGATTAGTGTATTTCAGTATAAGTAAATTTTACCAGCCAGGCGTGGTGGTGTGGGTAATCCCAGCTCACACATGTAATCCCAGCACTTTGGGGAGGCCGAGGCAGTTGGATCACTTGAGCCCAGGATTTTAAGACCAGCCTGGGCAACATGGTAAAAACCCATCTCTACAAAAATTACAAATATTAGCTGGGTGTGAGGCATGTGCGTGTATTCCCAGCTATTCAGGAGGCCGAGGCAGAAGGATCACTTCAGACCAGGAGGTCAAGGTTGCAGAGAGCCACAATCACGCCACTGCATTCCAGCCTGGGTGACACAGTGAGATCCTGTTTCAAATAAAATTTTTTAAAAATTTTCTTTTGAACCTAAAAAAAAAAAAATCCCTTTAAACAAATAGTAAAGTCTAGTTGATATGCTTGATGGGTTATTTGGAGAGAAGTATATTAAATACGTGCAACTTACTTTGAAGTGCATTTTAACAAAAGATGATTAATAGATGAAGTATGGATAGACACATGATAATGCAACTATAGCCAAATGTTATAGAAGCTTCAAAGAATTCTACTCAAGCTACAAGACCTAGAATAGGAGAAGTTCAAGAAGATATATTGGTCACAGAAATCAGAAAAGTAAAAAACTTTTACTTAACCATCTGCACACAGCTTAAGCCCTGAAATTCTTCACATGGCAGTCAAGTACATTCTTCATTCAAAATGGCTATGTGACGTTTCATTACTTACCACAGGCCGGACAAACAGGAAAGATCTGTTGCAAAAATAAAGGCTGAAAAAAAAGAGTGCTCCCCTGGGTAGGAGAGCAAAACTAATATGAAGCATATGTAAGGATGTCCAGTATAATTTGCATAGACTCTCAAAAGTAGAAAGAATGATTTTCTAAAGATGCATTTCTGTTCACCATAAAAACATTAAGAAGGCCAGGCGTGGTGGCTCACGCTTGTAATCCCAGCACTGTGAGAGGCCAAGGCGGGTGGATCACCTGAGTTCAGGAGTTCGAGACCAGTCTGGTCAAGATGGTGAAACCCCATCTCTACCAAAAATACAAAAAAATTAGCCAGGCTTTAGTGGTGCATGCCTGTAGTCCCAGCTCCTTGGGAGGCTGAGGCAGGAGAATCACTTGAACCCCAGAGGCGGAGGTTGCAGTGAGCCAAGATCGCGCCACTGCACTCCAGCCTGGGCGAGAGTGAGATTCTGTCTCCAAAAAAAAAAAAAAAATTTATTCATCAACATTACATGAAGTGTGACCAGGCCTTACATTTTAGGAATATTTACCCACCATAAATGGTGGGTAGAGTTTGTTTTTTTTAATTAATTTATTAATAAAAGTTATTTTTATTAATAATTAGCCATAAATAATTATTCATTAATAGGAAAGAAAGAGTTCTCTAGGAACCTAACCCTCATTTCTTTTTTTGGATATGGAGTCTTGCTATGTTGCCCAGGCTGGCCTTTAACTCCTGGACTCAAGCAATCTTTCCACCCCGGCCTTCCACGTAGCTGGAACTACATGTGTGTGCCATTACATTTGGCTTAACTCTCATTTATTTGACCCAATCCCACAGAACCAAAGCAGACCTTTATATTCCCTTGAATTTTGGCTCTAAAAGTTCAACTTTAGAAAGTTTTGGTATAAATCACTGACCTGGATTCACTCTTTGCACTAAGTCACCTACTTTTAATAGAATATGGTTTCTCTACCATAGTGGTATAAACTTTAAAAAATTTATTTTTAAACTTAAAGTCCAGATGGACATTCTAATAATAAAATGAGAGCCAGACTCAGAGATGATCCAGATGTTACAACCATGATATAAGGACTTTATGATTAATTAATTAAGCTAGTAGAAAAGAGGGACAATAGATAATGAATATAAAAGGAATTTCAGCAGAGATGAGAACTCTAAGAGTCAAATGGTAACTTGACAGATGAGTAGGTGGCGTAAATAAAAAAAGGGCCAAATGAAAATGCTAGAAATAATAAAAAAAAACCACCAGAAGTGAAGAAGTCTTTAATAAGCATATTTGTAGACTCCAAACAACTGAGAAAATAATCAATACATTTAAAGATATGTCAATCAAAATTATCTTAATTGAAACACAAAGAAAAAAAAAACTAGGGAGAAAAACACAATTGAGCATCCAAGAGCTATGGAACTCTATTAAATAGTCTAACATCTTTGAAACTGAAGTCCTAAAATGAGAAGAGAAGATCAGTTTAAGAACTATTTGAAGAAAAATGGCCCAAGTTTTCTGAAAGTAAAAGACATCAAATCATAAATCCAAGAAGACTTCAAATCAGAATATATATTTAAAAAAGAAATGAGCAACAACAAAACACACAACACACGTTTAGACACACAATAGTCCAACTGCAAAAATCCAAATATAGAGAAAATCTTGAAAACAGGAAAAAAAAAGACATTGTATACATAGAAAAAGGTATTAAAAATTACAGTATAGTTCTTGCCAGAAACAATGCAATCCAGAAGGCAATAAATGACATCTTTAAAGTACTAGCAGAAAAACTATCAATTCCTTACCCAATTAAAATATCTTTAAAAAATAATGTCAAGATACAAATTTTTCAAACAAGCAAAAGCTGAGAGAAATCTACTGTCAGTAGTCTTTCATTAAAAGAAACATTTTTAAAAGTTCTTTAGAGATGACTTTGACACCAGTCTGAGATTTGGACCTACCCAAAGCAAGGAAGTATATAGGATATGGTTAAAATGAAAGCAAATAAAGGACTTGTTTTTCTTATTTTCAATTGCTTCATGAGGTAATTTTGTCTAAAGCTAAAACAGTAAAATGGGTTATGGAATTTATAACAGGTAAAAATAAAATGTTTAACAACAATAGCATATAGAACAGGAGGGAGAAATTGGAAACACTCTATTGTAAGGTTCTTACTCTACATTAAGTAATATACATTGGAAAGTAGACTGTGATAAATCAAAATGTATATTTGACTGTACAGCAACCACTAAAAAAAAAACTCTTTGTACTTATAACAAGCCAATTGTGGAAATAAAATAGAATCATGAAAAACTTCAATTAACCAAAAAAGGGCAGGAAAACAGTTAAAGAAAGAACATAAAGATGAGACAAACAGAAAACTAGTAAGGTGGAAGATTTAAATTCAATCATATCAACAGTTACATTAAATATAAAGGGTTTAAAATATTTTATATTGACCATGTAGCCAATCACTTTGCTAAATTTATAATTTATGTACTAATTCTAAGAGTTCAATAGTAAATTTCTTAATTTTATATGTATATAATAATGTAATATGTGAATTATGACTTTTTTTAACTTTCTTTTTAATCTCTATACACTTTTCCTTCCTTCCTTCCCTCCCTCCCTCCCTCCCTCCCTCCCTCCCCCCCTCTCCTCCTCCTCCTCTCCCCTCCCTTCCTCTTTTCTTTTCTTTTTTTTGAGACAGAGTCTTGCTCTGTCGCCAGGCTGAAATGCAGTGACACAATCTCAGCTCACTGCAACCTCTGCCTCCCGGGTTCAAGCAATTATCATGCCTCAGCCTCCCGAGTAGCTGGGACTACAGGTGCATGCCACCACACCTGGGTAATTTTTGTATTTTTAGTAAAGACAGGGTTTCACCATGTTGGCCACATTGGCCTCAAACTCCTGACCTCAAATGATCCTTCCACCTTGGCCTCCCAAAGTGTTGGGATTACGGGTGTGAGCCATCACACCCACCAGCCACTTATTCTTTTTTCTTGCCTTACTGCATTAACTCAGACCTGCAATAGAATTAAACAAGTATTGGAAGTGGGAATCCTTGATCAACACTGCACCATTACATAAAGTTTGACATATTTTTCTCCCTTTTCACATTATCAAAGTGTCCTTCTATTTTTGTGGGTTCAAGTATTTCAATCAAAATGGAAGTTGGATATTATCAGGATTCTTCTGCATGTATTAAGACTGTCATAAAATTCTTTTTCTATTATTGTAAATTCTGATTTACAGATGGATAGATTTTTGGCTATTAAGCTACTTTGTTAAGGATGAGCTTGCTGTTAAGTGAATAAGAAAAAAATTTAACCCAGGTGATTAAAAAGCTTTATTGCTCAAAAAAAAAAAGAAAAAAATTTAAAAGGCCGGTGCAGTGGCTCATGCCTATAATCCCAGCACTTTGGGAGGCTGAGTTGGGTGGATCACTTGAGGCCAGCCTAGTCAACATGGCAAAACTACATGTCTACTAAAAATATATAAATTAGCCGAGCATGATGGCATAGCTACTCGGGAAGCTGAGGCAGGAGAATAGCCTAAACCCGGGAGGCAGAGGTTGGAGTGAGCCAAGATCGTGCCACTGCACTCCAGCGTGGGCAACAGAGTGAGACTCCGTCTTCAAGAAAAAATAATTTTTTTTTAAAGAAAAATTTTGAAGAAAGCTACCTTGTATTTCTGAGATAAACTGAAAAGAGCCATGTAAAAAATGATACTGAAAGTCTAAGAATAAGATTACAAAAGTCACATTAAAGTCACATTAAAGTAAAAGATAACAGCATTGTCTAACCAAGAATAAAGTAAACCAAGCAGAATCACATTTTTATTAGTTTAATGCTTAGTTGCATATCTAATAAATACTGAAGAAAACGGAGGATTATTTTAGAAAATAAATATAATGGAAGAAATCTGTCCTGTAATAGGAGACAACTACAATATAAATTGAGAAAACACTAGCCATGCTTGATTTCCCAACAACAAACCTAGTAACATTAGATTCAAAGCTGGAGGAGGGGGTGAAAACGGTCTGAAATTGTAAAGAGAATAATCACGGGAAATACCTAGGCTTCCAGGCCCAGAGGTGTAAGAGCTGAAGGAGAAAAAGAGCCATCACTTAATAGGTCTGCAGGAGCAGCAGTGTCCTCAGGGAGACCCAGGTATCCATTAGAGCAAGGAGATAAAAGGAACATTCAATGAAAAGGTTGTGAATTTAGGGAATTATTATTTTGATTATGAACTCCAGAGAAGGCACAGTGGAAGGATTTCAAGAGAGGCATGGGTGGAAAAGGGGTCAGAAGACAGCAAGAGCCTTAAGGAGATTAGATTCGGGAGATGAAAGATGATCTAAGAGTCGGGGTGTTTGAGGGTACCCAGTATCAACAAAGATAAATAATGAGACGAGTCTCAACTGACTCAAGTCAGACAGCGGTCAGAATGTTGAGTGCTGGTGGGTAGGGAAGGGTGAGTGCTTCAGCTTTCCTTTTGGCCTCTATCAGTAGAAACAAGGAGATCTCCAGCAAATCCTCACGTTTTAGTCATTTTTGTAATTGACTTTCCTCTGACATTTGAAATTGTGGTCTTGTATCCTTTTTGAAATCATCTTCCCTTCACATTTTGTTTAGTTTCTACTACTACCTCCCTTATCATTTACTCTCTCCCATTGGCTCCTTTTTTTCTACTAACACTTAATATTTTATGGCTCAGTCCTGCTTTTCTTTTCACTTTACATACAATCAGATGCTCCCCGGATGATTTCACCTATATCCATAGTTTCAGTCACTGCCTACATTCAGTTTCACAACGGACATCCTCATCTAGATATTCCATGGGTACTTCAATGACAAAAAAAAAAATTGTTCTAAAAACATCTCTGCCCAAGCCTATAGTACTGCTATATTTTAGTATGAGATAGGATGGGATACTTTCTACTATCTCAGAATCTGGCTGAAGTGAGGCCGCAAAGCTAAACGAAAAATGACAAACTCCCCCACACTCTAAAAAGGACATCCATGCCAGACTTACTAAAAGATGGTATCCCTATCATCCACCTCCTATTTTTTTTTAAGAAAAAAAAGATAGAAGAAAATTTGCAAACATGGAGAATGCTAGGGCTTTACATCTCAGTGAGGGGAAAGGAAAAAGAAAAACCTCTGAGACAGACTAGGTGACAACTGCAAGGAGAAACTGACATCTGAATCTCTGGGGTTTTTTGGTTTTGTTTGTTTACATTTTGAGACAGAGTCTCATTCTGTCACCCAGGCTGGAGTGCAGTGGCACAATCTCAGCTCGCTGCAACCTCTGCCCCCCCAGTTCAAGCAATTCTCCTGCCTCAGCCTCCCAAGTAGCTAGGATGCGCTACCACACCCAGCTAGTTTTTGTATTTTTAGTAGAGACAGGGTTTCGCCATGTTAGCCAGGCTGGTCTCGAACTCCTGATCTCAGGTGATCTGCCCACCTCAACCTACCAAAGTGCTGGGATTACAGCCATGAGCCACTAGACCCTGCCCTGATATCTGAATCTTTTTTGGCTATCAACCTATTAAGATAAACTTAGCTGTTACACCTGTAATCCCAGCACTGGGAGGCCAAGGCGGGCGGATCATGAGGTCAGGAGATCGAGACCCTCCTGGATGACATGGCAAAAACCCGTCTCTACTAAAAATAGAAAAATGAGCTGGGTGTGGTGGCACATGCCTGTAATCCCAGCTACTCAGGAGGCTGAGGCAGGAGAACGGTTTGAACCCAGGAGGCGGAGGTTGCAGTGAGCAGAGATGGCGCCACTGCACTCCAGCCTGGTGACAGAGCAAGACACCATCTCAAAAAAAAAAAAAAAAAAGAAAAGAAAAAGAAAAGAAAAGAAAAGAAAAAAAGAAACTGCGCTGTATCTTGTTTTAAACACCAGAACTAAATGCAGCGAGAGTTCCTGGGATAACCTGAGAGATAGCCTCAAGAGTTTATTCAGAGAATATGTGAACACAGAAACTGTTCCCAGCCTGGAAAATTCTGCAAGAAAGAAGATGGCTGCGGCTGTCACAATGGTAGGGCAAAGATTTAGAGGACAGCAGTTGGGCAAGCTGCACTTTTACCACTGGGTTCTAGAGGTTTCCCATTGGCCACGCAGATGCTGCAGAAGGGCTAAGACATCTTGACGGAACCCTGCCAAAGCCATGTACCTTGTGGAGTAAAGGCACTCAGGAGTGCCAGGCGTAGACTACAGGAATCAAGAGCTAAAGGCAGGCTGCAAAAGGCAGCTGGAGGGTACACCGTACCCCTGACAGGGAACTTGAAAATGTGGACATAGCCCACAGGAGGGTTCCAAAAAACCATCCTGAGTGAACATCTCCGTAAGTCTACATTTGGACACCTGTTACACAGAAGGCACCAGAAGCTGGAGTACAATAGTCTCAGTCAAACAAAACCTTGCCCTTTCTCCTCTAATCTTCCTTCTGATCAGAAGACAAAATCAGAAAGGGAGAGGAGGTTGAAGAATGAAGAAACACATCATGCGCCTCTTCTCCACCGCAGATCCCTGAGCCATGGTTAGATTTCACCTGAGGTAAATAAAATTTCAACTGGATGTAAGCTTTTGACTGTACATTTCACACCTGTGAATTTTAATTGCCAAAACAAGCTTGTTTTTGTTTTTCTGTTTTTTTTTTTTTTTCTGGAGACGGAGTTTTGCTTTTGTTGCCCAGGCTGGAGAGCAATGGCACGATCTCAGCTCACTGCAACCTCCACCTCCAGGGTTCAAGCAATTCTCCTGCCTCAGCCTCCCAAGTAGCTGGGATTACAGGCGTGCACTACCACGCCCAGCTAATTTTGTATTTTTAGTAGAGATGGGGTTTCTCCATGTTGGTCAGCTGGTCTCGAAATAAAACAAGTTTGTTCTTACAGTTAAATGTAAAATGTTGCCAAGAGGCAAGAAAGGAAGATTCAATATGGCAGGGCTAAAGTCAAGGATGGGAAAACCATAAAGCCAGTTCCTATTCATATGTCATCAGGTATAAACTATATACCAGTCAAATTAGGCCATAGGGCTACCATCTACCCCATTATTCAAGTCGGAAATACAGGAGTCATCCTAGATTCTCCCCCTAAGATACTGAACCTCTTTCAACACATCTCTCTTCCTCCTGCCCCTGAGCTACTAGTGTAGTTCAAACATGAAGTACTGTAATAATCTCTTGGTGATTCTCTACCCTGGCCTACACTTTTAAAAGATTAAATTTAACACACAGGCCCCAGCCTAGAGATTCTGATTTAAATGGGGTCAGGTAGGGGCCTGCCATTAGTTTTCTCAAGAGGTCCTCAGTACTAACTGCAGCCAAGGTTGAGACTCACTAACCTAACTGATCTCTCCCACAATACAGGCTTACCTTCCCCCAAACTATCTCTCATAATGCCGCAAGAGTCATATTTTTAAAAATGCAAATTTCATATTATTTATAGCAGTGGTCCCCAATCTAGGCTACCCACTAGAATCACTTAGAGAGCTTTGTAAAATCCTGATACCAGGTCAAGTCTGGAGAAATGAAAACAGAATCTCTGGGGATGAGAACTAGGCATCAGTATTTATTAAAACTCTCCAGGTGATCCCAATAAGCAGATAAGGGCGAGAATCACTGTCCTAGAAGCAAAGAGAAGTCACAGAAGTCCAAACTCCCCTGAAGATAATGAAACCGTCCATCTAACCTTAGCACCCTCGGCTCTCACACTGCAAAGGCTCCCTGAAAGGCCACACTTTTACACCTTTATGTAAAGTATCACCTCAATCCTGAAAGCCCCTTCTGCTCATCCAGAGCTAAGTCCAACCCACCTTTAAGGTTAAGACCTTTCAAGAATAAGCTCCTTTGTATAAACCTTCCCTGCCAAACACACAGCAGTCATTAATCCATCTATGACCATTGTAATTCTGTAGGATAATTTTTAATGTTTCAGTCTAACTACCTTATTGAACTCCTTGAAATGAAAAACCTCATCCATGTTTTATCCCCAGTGCCTATCACTACGCATGGCACAGTTACCCTCAAATTTCTATCAAATTCATTCGATTTAGGGCAAACCTTATGAAGGAAGAATCTGACCTTAATAAATTATATGAGATATCATATTTGTACATTATATTCAAGGCTCATTAAAGAAACCAACACCCGGACTTTTAAAAAATGTAAGGCAAATGTTTAATGTTTGTTCTATTTATGAACAGTAACAAATCAAAGAAAGCAGGTGCAAAGGGCAGTATGTTTCCAGAGTCACAAGCGTGAAACCTGACAGAATAATAATGTTTGGCTTTCTATCTGAATAATATGTCCTTTAAAACATATCTTTTTCAAAATGTTATGCTGGTATAATAAAACTGTATGTTTTAGGAAAGTGAGTTAGATGACTTACTTTACCTGACAACAAAATAAGAAAGCATTTGAGGGCCGGGCGCGGTGGCTCAAGCCTGTAATCCCAGCACTTTGGGAGGCCGAGACGGGCGGATCACGAGGTCAGGAGATCGAGACCATCCTGGCTAATACGGTGAAACCCCGTCTCTACTAAAAAATACAAAAAACTAGCCGGGCGACGAGGCGGGCGCCTGTAGTCCCAGCTACTCGGGAGGCTGAGACAGGAGAATGCCCTGAACCCGGGAGGCGGAGCTTGCAGTGAGCTGAGATCCGGCCACTGCACTCCAGCCTGGGTGGCAGAGCAAGACTCCGTCTCAAAAAAAAAAAAAAAAAAAAAAAGAAAGCATTTGAATGCTTCCAATAAAATGTACTCAAGTTTAAACAACATTGATAATATGGCTACCAGCATCTGATGGCAATTTCTAGTACTCTGGGTCCTGTTACCAAGCAGAAGTTCAGATCTCCACTTTTTTAAAGTTACATTCAATATTTTATATTTATATCGTTAAGTCTATATGTACCTTCCACAAATACAGTAATTTTGCTAAAATATTAACTAAAGAAGAACTGAATACCTACATTATCAACTTTATTCAAAAGATTTTGTTGTACCCACATTCATATGGGCTATGGAAATCATATTCACATGCAAAATGATTACTATGTGTTTAAAGTAAGCTTTTTAATCTGTCAGACATCCTTGATTACTAAATTAATCCAGTCTTCACTGAATGCCTATTACTTGCTTGGGAATGTATTAAAACTGAAGTATCTGAAGTGACTAGTAAGAAAATAAAGGCATCAACCACAATATTTGGTATTTGTGGCTAATTGATTTTTTACCTTATTTGGCGATTTCAAAGGTGAGATGGCTATTTTATTTGGTGTCTGTGTTGTAGAATTTAAAGTTGATCCAATAACACCACTTTCAGATATTGTTATGGTCTTTGATGGAGTTCCGGGAGTAGACTGTGAAAGAACCCTACCTGCAAATGAGAGGCAGCACATCAGTTTGACTTTTTTCAATAATAGTATAAAAATTTCTGTGATGATGCTCTACACTCACAAGGACTGCAGAATGTATGTTCGTTATTTCATGTTCAACACTTAATGAGGCACTAATGAACTGTGGTAACCCTAGGCAGAACTAAACAAAACACTACTTCTTAGCAATACTTAGTATCAGCCTACATTAAACTCTACAAAAACAGTTTAACTCATGTGTTCATCAATACTGTTGCTATCCATCAGAGAGAAAGCTCAGGGCAACTAAGCAGTGTGCCCCGTGTAACACAGCTCCTGAAAGTCAGGACATGAACCCAAGTCTTAACACTTCCATCTCTGTATTCTACTATCTATAGCTGTCTTCCCATTTGAACTTAAGCCATGAAGGTACAATTGATATCCACACCTATAAAACAGATAGTTACTGGACTAATTTAAACACTGACAGGTTTAATACTATCTGATTTTAGACTGCCAAACGGGATTAAAAAAAAGTTTTTTCTACCCACCCCAGCCAGATTCCATACTGCGTTCCCTTCTGGACAGGACCCTTCAGAAACAATGAAAAACTCTAGTGTCTGGATGCTTGGGGAACTGAAAATCATATTATATTGAGTTGAAATATCAGGAATTTTTATCCTAGGCAAGAAGAGACTACAAAGACATAACAGATCTTCAAATTCTTGAAGACTGTGTGATAGCCATTATTCCCATTCACCAAGTATTCTAGCTTTCTCCCATTCTGGGCACACGGTAGAACTGCACTTGCACTTCCTACCACTCCCACCCCATCTTGTAGTTAGAGTCATGTCACTACTCCTGGCGGATGAGTTATGAGTAGAAGTGACGTGTGCTATTCTTGGGTCATAGCATTTATTATTGCCTATGCAAGACCTTCCAAAGTTTATTTTCCTCCACCATCTGAGATGGCAGCTCCTCGGTTAGCCTGTGTCCCTGAGTGACTACAAAGAGAAGATACTTTTTGAACCCACAATGGTCATATAGATAATCATGAAGTATGAATTTTTTAAAAAACAGGTTTTTTACCCTTCTGAGATTTGGAGATTATTTTGGCAGAAAAACCAAGATTATCCTAACTAATCCAGGCTGTCAGGTTAAAGGCTTAGAACCAATCTGTATCACATCAAATGCAGAGAAACAGAAAATATTTCAGCTCAGCACTAAGAAATAACTTCTAACAAAAATTTCCAATTGAAATGACTATTTCAACATAAGTGAGTTTCTAGTCACTAAAGGTGTCCCAAGCAGATGCTGGATAATCAAATACACTGGCTAAAGAAGAAAGTCAAGCATCTAAGAAGTAGAGAAGATTGATAACTAAATTATCTCTAGAATCTGCTCTCACCTTTAGATACTATGATTAAACTCACAGATCCAGCTATAGAGATGAAGGAGAGAGCATGACAGTGAGGGAGAAAGGGTAAGAGAGAAAGAAAGGGCTTTCACTTTAGACAAAAATAAAGAACTAATGTTTAGCAGCTTCTGGGCCATTTTTCCTGATAACAATGCCAAAGTATGCCTTTTTTTTTTTTTTTTTTTTTTTCCTGAGACAAGGGTCTCGCTCAGTTACCCAGGCTAGAATGCAGTGGTGTGATCATAGCTCACTGCAGCCTTGATCTTCTGGGCTCAAATGATCCTCCCACCTCAGCCTTCTGAGTAGCTGGGGCCATAGGCACATGCCACCATTCTCAGCTATTTTAAAATTTTTTTTAGACATGCAGTTTTGTCATGTTGCTCAGGCTGGCACAGTTTCTTTTTTAAAAAGTGAATCAAGTTTTTTCCCCATCTATGAATTTTTTAAGTATTTTTAATACAATTTTCAAAATTTCTTTGTAGTACATAGATTAATTTTAATGACATTCTGCCAGGTTTTTAAAAAACGTGAATACATCATAACTACATAAAGTCAATTATAAATAAACCAAATGAATCTACATCAAATGTTTAGAGAGCTGCTCTAAAGTATCGAGCCTGTCTAAAGTAATATGTTTGTCTATACTGGTTTCCAAAGCTAATACCTATGGGATAAGTGTGAAGCCCCAACAACCATTATGTTAAGAAAAGAAATTACCAGTAAAGACACAGTTTCATAAAATGTTCAATATTTATAGCCACTGCTATAATTTCATATTTGTTAGGAATTACACATCTTTCAGATAATATTCATAAAGAGCCGGGCACAGTGGCTCACACCTGTAATCCCAGCACTTTGGGAGGCCGAGGCGGGTGGATCACGAGGTCAGGAATTCCAGACCAGCCTGGCCAACATGGTGAAACCCCGTCTCTACTAAAACTACAAAAATTAGCCGGGCGTGGTGGCATGCGTCTGTAATCCCAGCTACTTGGGAGGCAGAGGTTGCGGTGAGCTGAGACTGCGCCATTGGACTCCAGCCTGGGCAACAAGAGGAAGAATCCCTCTAAAAAAAAAAAGAAAGAAAGAAAGAAAAAAAAATTCATATAGAAAATCCTCAATTCCTGAGGATAACTGATATCAGAAAAAGGCAACGTAATATTAATTCACTTAAAACAGGAACAAAAACTTCAATATAAATTACAAAACTAAAAGTAATAAAACTTTTACTTTCTTTTTGTGGCCTATATTTTTTAAAAATTCTGTTTATAATTGCAACTATATTAACTCTTAGGATGAACAAAGAAAAAAATCAGCTGTTGAGTTTCAGGGACAGACATTCCTTCTGAAAATCTGGACGACAGCAAAAGGATAAATTATGTTGATAATGACAAATGGGCACGACATATTCATAAAGCAGGTCATTACTACCAAAATATTTCTAGATTTCATCAATGTTTCCAAGAACCTTGATATCCTCTGAAATTCAAGTTACTCTTTTTGAGGGTCCACTTGGTTTTCATCCTGATGGCATTTCTGATTATCTAATCTAATCTCCAAATCCCTATTTATCCTTAGTTCCACAGATTCAAGCAAGCATGCAAGTTACATAATTTCACCTTGAAATCAATTTCTGTTGTCAGGTATTCTCCAAGAATCAAAAGAGACACACTCCTTAAAGCCACTGACTGGAGAGGCTGGGGCAGGAAGCTAGAATATTTGAGTAAGGCCAAATTCTATAAGAGATTAATTTCACATTGTGATGAAGCTTGCTCCCATGAAGCAACCTTCTACCGTGAGAGCTGTGATAATGGGAACCCCTATTATCTTATGGAACTACCTCAAGTCTTGTCAGGTGGTTGGTATCTACATTTTACTAAACTAAGATGAACAAAATAATGTATTTACCCAAGATCACAGAGAAAATCAACAGAAGACCCATGACTAAAAACCCAAGTTTCCCAATAGCTCCTACTGTATCACTATAGTACCTCCATGATATACATATTCATGCAACAATACGCATTCACAGAACTACATCAAAGTGCCAAAAATAGGGGCCGGGCACAGTGGCTCACGCCTGTAATCCCGGCACTTCAGGAGGCCAAGGCAGGTGGATCACGAGGTCAGGAGATCGAGACCATCTTGGTTAACACGGTGAAACCCTGTCTCTATTAAAAATACCAAAAATTAGCCGGGCGTGGTGGCAGGCGCCTGTAGTCCCAGCTACTCAGGAGGCTGAGGCAAGAGAATGGCGTGAACCCTCGAGGCGGAGCTTGCAGTGAGCCGAAATCGTGCCACTGCACTCAGCCTGGGCGACAGAGCAAAACTCCATCTCAAAAAAAAAAAAAAAGTGCCAAAAATTGTGCTAGGTTCTGGGGATGTGGAGACGGAGGAGAAAGTGAAAGAGGGAGAGAAACAAGATAAAAGAACCATCAATACAGTACATACATAACTACAATGGAACATGATTCTGCCTTAAAAAGAAAATTCTGACATATACTACAACACAAATGCACCTTAAGGACATTATGCTAAGTGAAATAAGCCAATCAAAAAAAAAAGGGCAATGGACGGGCATGGTGGCTCACACCTGTAATCCCAGCACTTTGGGAGGCTGAGGTGGGCAGATCACCTGAGGTAAGGAGTTTGAGAACAGCCTGGCCAACATGGTGAAACACCATCTCTACTAAAAATACAAAAATTAGCCAGGCGTGATGGCACACACCTGTAATCCCAGCTACTTGGGAGGCTGAAGCAAGAGAATCACTTGAACCCAGGAGGCAGAGGTTGCAGTGAGCCAAGATCATACCACTGCATTCCAACCTGGGCAACAGACTGAGACTCCATCTCAAATCCCAGCTACTTGGGAGGCTGAGGCAGGAGGATCATTTGAACCTGGGAAGGCACAGGTTCCAGTGAGCCAAGATCGCGCCACTGCACTCCAGCCTGAGTGACAGAGTGACAGACTGTCTCAAAAAAAAAAACCACGGAGAGATAAAAGTGGGATACTAGTTGCCAGATGCTGGACTGGGGAAGGAAGAATAAGAAGTTTTTGCTTAATGGGTACAAGATTTCAGTTTTGCAAAAAGAAAAAGTTTTAGAGATGGAATGGTGGTGATGGTTGTATAACAATGCGAATGTACCTAATGCCAATCAACTGTACACTTAAAACAGTTAAGATGAGGCTGGGTGCAGTGGCTCACATCTGTAATCCTAGCACTTTGGAAGGCTGAGGCGGGTGGATCACTTGAGGTCATAAGTTCAAGACCAGCCTGATCAACATGGTGAACCCCTTTCTCTACTAAAAATACAAAAATTAGCCAGATGTGGTGGAGCATGCCTGTAGTCTCAGCAATTCAGGAAGCTGAGGCAGGAGAATCACTTGACCCTGGGAGGCAGAGGCTGCAGTGAGTTGAGATCATGTCACTGCACTCCAGCCTGGATGACAGAGTGAAACTCCACCTCAAAAAAAAAAAAAAAGTTAAGATAGTAAATTTTATGTTATGTATATCTTACCACAATTTTTTTAAAAATAAGTTTTTTAAAAGAACTAGATGATGAGGCCAGGCACAGTGGCTCATGCCTGTAATTCCAGCACTTTGGGAGGCTGAGGCGGGAGGATTACCTAAGGTCAGGAGTTCGAGACCAGCCTGGCCAACATGGTGAAACCCCGTCTCCACTAAAAATACAAAAAATTAGCCAGGCATAGTGCCAGGCACCTGTAATCCCAGCTACTCAGGAGGCTGAGACAGCAGAATCGCTTGAACCCGGGAGGCGGAGGTTGCAGTGAGCCGAGATCGCACCATTGCACTCTAGCTTGGGCAATAAGAGCGAAAACTTCGTTCAAAAAAAAAAAAAAGAGAGAGCAAGCTAGATGATGAACAAAAACACACACACACACAAAAAAACTACCATCATGAAAAATTATAAGGGTTATGGGGAGACAGACAAGAAAACCAACATTTATAATATAGTATGACTAATGGATAACTCAAAGCCAGTGTGAAATTTATCAGAAGTTTAAGATAAGTACTTGGTAAGTATAACCAATTTTTATGGAAATAAATAGGAAATGATCAAAGAAAGAATACCTGACTAAACCTAGAAGTCAAAAACTTCCGAAATGGGTAATCTAAGAAATAAAATGGACGAGTCAGCCGCGAGGAACAGCAAAGAAAGGCATTCCATGTAAAAGGAACTTTGCCAAGACCCTTAGTCCTACAACTTAGTTTCGATCCATTTGATGATTTCTTACAATAAGTTAAATCAGTAGGTTTGGAGCTACTATTTTGGAGGTGAAAATAAAAAGGCATGCATTAGATCATAAATGCCTTTAATGCTAAGAAAGCACTGGCATTTGAACTTAATCCTGATGGGTCCAGCTGAAGAAATGAACAAAGCCAAGAAAATTTTAAGCAAGTGTGTGACAAGTTCAGATATGTATTTTAGAAAACTCACTTATACACAAATATAAAATCATCTTGACTGAAACACAGAAAAAAAATAGTCATCTTTAATGAGAAGCCCAAAAACCATTAAAAAAAGAAAATCTCAAGGTACTTTGAAAGAGTATTAGCTGGCAGGGCGCAGTGGCGCATGCCTGTAGTCTCAGCACTTTGGGAGGCCAAGACGGGTGGATCACAAGGTCAGGAGTTCGAGACCAGCCTGGCCAACATGGTGAAACCCCCGTCTCTACTAAAAATACAAAAGTTAGCTGGTTGTGGTGGCGGGTGCCTGTAATCCCAGTTACTCGGGAGGCTGAGGCAGGAGAATCGCTTGAACCCGGGAGGCAGAGGTTGCAGTGAGCCGAGATCGTGCCATTGCACTCCAGCCTGGGCAACAGGGCGAGACTGTCTCAAAAACAAAAAAGCATTAGCTGCAATATAAAGACTAGCTGCATGAAAAAAGACTGCAGTCTTAGCTGCAATGTAAATATAAAGATGATGGAATCTCCTTGTGATACAATTCAACAGAAAGGCACTTGGATGGTTTAAAATTTAGCATATATGAATTTTTAAAGGTTATAAAGAACCAGTTAAAAGTAGAAATTATCTATCCAAACTGAACTTGATGCCAAGAATGCTAGTAAAATTTTACAGAAGTATATATGTATTCTGGTAGGGCTATTAAGTCCATGTGCAATTAAAAAATAAAGTTACAATCGGTCTGCAACACATTATAAACAACCCAAAGACCAAGCAATGACATATACAAATGTCTATGATAGGGCGAACTCTTGACATTAACCAAAAATTCATTCAGACACTTCCTCAAACACTACAATTGTTTACCATACAACCCATACCTCCTCCTTCCCATTAACTAAAACTTTTCAGGGACTCTCTCAGAGTCTCTTCAGAAACTCAAAACAGTAAAGAATATCCCATTATATAACACTCCTGGTTAAGTCCCTCTACCTATACAAAATCTCCAAGGGGACTGGTGTTTTCTTTTTAATCAATACTTCCAACCCTTGCTTACTTATAGCCAATTGCAGCCCACTTCCTAAACCAGCTCCAAACCCAAACCCTTCCCAGTCTTTTCTTTGGGGCCACACCTGCCTCCCATGACATGTCTCAAGACATCAGCTTCCTATACTGTCACAAATCTCTACTGAGCACCAAGAGAAAGAGAATAGTCACTCACTCACCTAACACTGCTTTCACATTACAATTTTTCCATCTCTTCTCATTAGCTAAAATGAGAAGCCTCTCTACATACAAATATAAATCGAGCCTACGTACAAATCAAAGCCTCAGGAAAATGACAAGTCACTGCCATTGACTTCCAAGTTGTCTATCACTATGTTGTAAATGTATTAAAGACAGATGGTTTTAATATACATGCTAGGAATGATTAGTTAATATTTGAGTACCCTCATCAAGAATACACAGTCTAGGGATGGGTAACTAGGATATGAAAGTCTCTAGTCAAAAGTTTACCATCCAGAGGTGCTTTCATATAAGCCTTTAGCACAGTAGAAATTAGAAATGATCCTATAACTAGTTAAAGAGTCATTTAGTATGGCTCTGGATTAAAGATCAATATGGCTGTGTGATTTTTCTCTAAAAACCTTGAGCTGCTAGCCAAACAAGGAATAGGAGGGTTGGACTTAGCCAAGCCACCAGAGAAAGAGACCGGAAAAAGAGAATCAATAGTGTCTACAAGAGAGCAATAGGATGGGTCATGGACTTCATCTTGAGGAAGGAAGAGTTTGAGGACAGGAAAGGAATGATTATTGAGAAAGTAGAAAAATAAATGGACCAGAAATTCAAAGTCAATTGCTGGATTGGGAGTAGAAAGGCAAGTAAACTAAAAGAATAAAGAGAACGAACACTTGAAGTCAAGATTTCTGAGGTGATATAGTGATTGGTAATGACACATATTAAAGTATAAAATAAAAGAGAACTGGGCCACACTAAGGAGTGTTCTAATAAAAGTAATTCAGCTAAAATTCTGTTATCACTTAAGTAATTACTATCATAGTGACAATTTTCTGTTTACAGATAACTCCACATAGAGTATACTAAAATACTGAAACCAAAAATTCAAACAGAAACCATGAAATACTATACTCTTGTGTATATTAATTTAAATTTATTAAACTTAGCACATGTGCTCCAGAGTCAAATTGCCTGGGTTCAAATTCCAGCTCAGCCATTTACTAGCTGAGTGCCTCCACTTCCACACTGGCAAAATGGGGATGTTATTAGTACCTACCTCATAGGATTGCTGGGGAATGATATAGTCACCACATGTAAAGGGCTAAGAATGGCGCCTGGCACACAGTGAACACTATATAAATATTAGCTAGTATTATTGGAGTCTGAGACTTTGCTAGTATCATGGTAAATTTCTACCAAAAACTAAGGAGACTAAAGTAATGAACTGATTTTCAGATAAGGCATTTTGCTTGAAGCAAACATTTCTTATTAACTAGTCTGGTTTATAATAATAAGCTATGTGTGTTACACTAAAACATTTTAAGTTGGCAGAACAGCCTTTTTAAATCTAAAAGGAAGATAAATATTTAGCTTAATAAACTATAAAGAAATATAACCTGCAATGACTGGTGGTGAAACTTGAGTTGTCTGTCCTGTAACTGCTTTACTATTAATTGGTTTTGCAAAGATCAGCTTCGTGATTACTGGACCAGAGGTTGGCGTTCGAGGCTTCTTAGCAATCTGAAACATATAAATAACTATGAAGACCATCTGTTTCTATAAAATGCCTATTAAATCAAAATTATACCAAAGATTCATACAAAGTAGTACATGTAAAACCGGCTCACACTTAACAATATATCTATGTATTAATATTAATGTTAAGAACATTTAAAATGCAGACATTCATCAAAATATTAATATGATCATATCCTTAATCCCATATATAATAATACTTTTGCATTTTATTACAATTCCTTATTTTCATGTCTTGGATATATGCATATGATGAAAACAAAATTAATAATAATGTTTACTGAAAAAATAAAACTATGGCACAGTAATATTCTTGTTCAAAATAACAAATTACTCAATAATAAAAAGAGTAAGTAAAGAAAGTATAGTGCAAATGACGAAGCCACCTATATATACAATTACATTGGCCCTTGGATGCAAAATATGAATACATACACATTGAAGGTAGGCTTATGACTAGATTTTCAACTTTAGATCTAAATATGAGGAGTAGATTAAGGGAGAACTGAGTAAGGTAAAGCCCTAGGGTACAAAACAGAAAAATTTGGTAGAACAAAACTATTATAAGGGCAACAGCTGTGAAATATTATTTACTAAACTATTAGGTACTATACTTTTCTTCTTTTAAAGATGGGGTTCCGGGCCAGGTGCAGTGGCTCATGCCTGTAATTTCAGCCCTTTGGGAGGCTGAGGCAGGAGGATCACTTGAGGTCAGGAGTTCAAGACCAGCCGGGCCAACATGGTGAAACCCTGTCTCTACAAAAATACAAAAATTAGTAGGGTGCGGTGGTGGCACACGCCTATAATCTTAGCTACGTGGGAGGCTGTGGCAGGAGAATTGCTTGAACCCAGGAGCAGAGGTTGCAGGGAGTCAAGACTGCACCACTGCACTCCAGCCTGGGTGACAGAGTGAGTGAGACTCTGTCTCCAAAAAAAAAAAATACAAAACAAAAATGGGGTCTCATCTCGTCACCCAGGCTGGAGTGCAGTGGTGCAATCATAGTTCACTGCAGCCTGAAACTCCTGGGCTACAGCAACTGTTTACTATATTTTAAATTCCTTGAAGAGAGAATCTATATTTAATTCATCTCCAACTTGAAGTTATATATTGGCACACTGTTGATCTGAATTATAATTCTCCGCAAGTCAAGGAGTGTAGAATTATCAAATTTTTATATTGCAATTATCACCATATACAAAGACACAGCTTCTTCTGAAAGTTAAAAGAAGAAATTTACCTAGGATAAAAATCAAAGAATTTTAGAGTGTGAAGAACATTAAATATTAATTATATCTTTTGGTAATGAAAATTGAGACCATAAAAGTACTATTTATTATAGGAAATAGTGACTCAAATGAAAATATATGACCAACGTGAATAACTGAAATACACCGGAAGCTATAATAGATCACAGAACTAGACAAATATTAGCTCTTTGTGCTCAAATTATAAATTAAACTAAATAACACAATATATTACTTTTTTATACTCAGAACACATTACTGACAAAACCAACTGTATATACGATACAAATTACTTAAAAAAGATACCCATTATTGTATTTAAAAACAGCCAACTTGCAAAACTATAACATACTCAAATAAATCCATACTTATACTCTAGAAAGCTAATGAAATTTAGAGAAATACAAATTTCCCAAGTATGTTTACAGACCTAAAACCCTAAAGTCAGTCAAAATTGTATCTATTTTATCTATAATATTAAGGATCTCTAGAGGTAGAAGTATTGCTATTCTTAGAATGCCATATTAACAATAAATAACCTTAGCTATAACAATTATAGGCTTAAAGTAATTCCCCATTTTAAACTGATTTTTCACAATCATGAGTATATGAATACTTATCAGTGAGGAAAAAAATATAAACAGTACAACCAAAAGCACATTAATTATCCAAATAAACAATCTCATCTTGCCCTTGTGGTTATGTTTCTTTAGCGGTGCTGAAAATAATAACTTTTGGTTCCATTAAAGAACTATGAATTTTTTGCACTATGAATTCTAAAGTATCCTGGAACAAAATTATTAAGTAAAACAAAGCATCAAAGATCACTTTAACAAGTTTATAGAATCAGCAGCTTAAGACAAAAATGAAAAAAAACCTTACAAATCAGGTAGTAAAATATGTCATCAAGTAATACATACAAGTAATTTTTGGCACTGTGTTGGATAGATTCAGGAGCTAGTAAGGAGTTCTGTTGTCCCAGACTGCTAGTTATTTACTATTCTCATAAACTACGCACAGGAAACATGGCAAAGTGTTTATATATCTGTTATTACATATAATTATACCTCTGTTACTGCCTCTGGCTTCAAAGGTCACGTCTTTTCTTCATTTTTCAAGATGGCCTCCATCTTCCACCCTTGACTGCTAACTATACCCTAACATTCTTAATACTCTGATTAAACTTAAGACAACACTGACAACTACCTAGGGGGGAAAAAAAACAGAAAATCATATAATCTTTGTAATACTAAACCAAATATTCTGGTGTTGAAAAAGGAAAAATATAGATGCATAGTTTTTAATTTGTCTTTTGTGTTTCAGACCTTTGTAGGTTACTTCTGAGTTGGAAAGACTTAAGTCGCCTAAAAATAACAGACCATACAAGTAAAAAAATATTCTAAATGTAATTATTTTGTTTTTATTGTGTTTTTTTAAATAGAATTATTTTTTATTAAATAGAATCAGGCTTTAGAAAACTAACAGTAGCCTGGGTGCAGTGGCTGATGCTTGTAATCCCAGCACTTTTGAGAGGCCAAGGCAGGTGGATTGCTTGCATCCAGGAGTTTGAGACCACCGTGGGCGACACGGCGAACCCCCATTGCTACAAAAAAAAAAATACAAAAATTGGCCAGGTATGGTGGCCTGCATCTGTAGTCCCAGCTACTTGGGAGGCTGAGGTGGGAGGATCATTTGAGCCTGGGAGGTCAAGGGTGCAGTAAGTCAAGATTACACACTGCACTCCAGACTGGGTGACAGCGAGACCTTTCTCAAAAACAAAACAGAACAGAAAAGTTACAATAAAACAAGTTATAAGAATTAGACCCCAGTCTTCGCTTTTATCATCATTACTTAGGGAATTAAAGTGGAGAAATAATAGATACAAGCAACACTGGTCAGTGAAATGGCACATATGCCTTGCTCTCATAAATTTAAAAAAAAAAAAAATGACATTCTAATTTATGTTCTTTTCGTTGTTTTTTTTGAGACAGGGTCTTCCTGTAGCCCTGGCTGGGGTGCAGTGGTGCGACCACAGCTCACAGCAGCCTAGACCTCCCTGGCTCAAGCGATCCTCTCACCTCAGCCTCCTGAGTACCTGGGAACACAGGTGTGCACCACCATGCTGGGCTAATTTTTTGTATTTTTGGTAGAAACAGGGTTTCACTATGTTGCCCAGACTGGTCTCAAACTCCTGGCCTCACAGAATGTGCCCACCTTGGCCTCCCAAAGTGTTGGGCTTACAGGTGTGAGCCACCACACCTGGTATCAGTTTCTTTTTAACATAATTATGATCCATATTGCCAAAGCCAAATAAACTTTGGTAAACTAATCAAAACAAGCTTCAAAACTGAGGACAAGATGCTTGATGGTGATAGGATCTCTCATCCAAGAGATTCTTAGCAAAAATAAGAAGTAAAAGGAAGTCATAGATAAGTGAGAATAATGAACAAGAAAGAGCACTAAACATTTAATAGTAGCAAAGGGGACACAGGCAAGTTATAAGATTTAAGAAATTCTACAAAGTTCTTAAATGCAAAGCCCATGAAAAGTGGTTTCTAATTCTACTGTCAACACAGTAACCAAAACATTACTTCTAGTATCAGCTGAGTGTAGTTTCCCAAAACCTTCCTACTTCCTTCTTATACATTTCCTTTATTTCTATGCATTCTCCTTTTTTCTCAAAGATAGCTCTTTCAAACAGAGGATATATTTTTGTTTCCTGGTCATAACTAGATCATTGCATTTCTTTTTTCTTTTTCTTTTTTTTTGAGATGGAGTTTCACTCTTGTCGCCCAGGCTGGAGTGCAATGGCGCGATCTCGGCTCACTGCAACCTCTGCCTCCCGGGTTCAACCAATTCTCCTGTCTCAGCCTCCTGAGTAGCTGGGATTATAAGCACTCACCACCAGATCCGGCTAATTTTTTGTATTTTTAGTAGAGATGGGGTTTCACCACGTTGGGCAGGCTAGTCTCAAACTCGTGACCTCAGGGGATCCGCCCACCTCAGCCTGCCAAAGTGCTGGGATTACAGGCTTGAGCCATCACGCCCAGCCGACCACTGCATTTCTAAGAGTAGTGGTGGCCTAAGAAAGCCTATCTGGGCTTGATAAACTGGAAATCACTTAATATATATTCCAGTAACCTTCTTTCTTAGGGTCTTGTTCATACTAATAATAGGCACCATTATGAAACATTCTCAATATTTTGAGAATTATACTACACATTTCATCACAATCAAAAAGTATTCTTAAGAAAAAGTCAAAAACTCAGAGAAGATAAGTAACCTACAAAAGTTTTCCATAACTGGTAGGATAACGTAGAGGCAACTCAAACCCAGCTGGTACAACTCTAAAGCCTATATGTTATCTTCCATCGCATGTCACTGTCTTTTCCATAGTACAAACATAAATAATGGCAATGAACAGTAAACTCCAAATAAAAGGCACACGCTGGCTAACATCAACTATTACTGGCTCTGAGGGTTTCTCAGAGCAACAAAGTTCTCCTAGCCTTTGGCCATCTATTAACTGGAAAAAAAACAAAAAACAAAAAACAACGTTGTCTAAATGATTTTTTGATAGCCCAGCAGCAAGTCTGGCATCTTTATACCAGCAAAACATCCTTGTAATCAAACTACCACTAAGAATAAAATGCATTTTAAAATTAGTAAAAGGCTATAAAATACTAATTTGGAATTTAACCAAAATTAAGTTTGCTTTCTAAGTTATCTGGTAAAAATTTTCATAAGCATTAGACATATCAAACTTAATAAAAACACACACAATTACGTAAAACGTTCAAAATAATTCAGTAACAACTATGTATTTAGTAACCCTACAAACACAACTATGAACCAGTTAAATTTTTTAACATGCATTTTAATTAGTAAGCCCCCTTTTTTCTTTTACCTGTACTGTTTTTAACTGTTGGGTCTGTAACACAGAGGGCTGAGTTGTAGTATTAATCAGTTGACTTCCTGGGGTCAATGCTGAGACACCAATGACAGGTTTCACCTCTGGCCTCCCTCCAATGGTAACTACTTTAATTTGCTGCGGTGGTAACTTAGCATCTCCTGACTGGGCCTGAGTTGTAACTTTCTGAGCCTGGGGTAGTTGGCTATGGGGTAGTGCTAAAACAATTGGTGAACCAGACTTGCCCAAAGTTGTTAAAATTAACTTCTGTCCATCTGGTTTAAGGGTCTGATTGCCAAGTTTAAGATCAGATGTCTGTGATACTTTGTTTAAAATAATCTGATTGGCTGATATAGTCACAGGAGTCTGAGCACCAAGTTTTTGAAGGCCACTTGGAAAAGCTGGTTTCACTGTGGTATTAGAATCTGCTTTAGTAATTGTGGTATTCACTGCAACTTGGTTAGTGTGGTTACTGTACACTGTGATTGGTTCCGTGGAAATGGGCGTGGCTGTAGAGTCACCAGTAGAATTTATGTTGACAATTTCTTCCAGTTCTGTCTCCATGGGAATTGGGGATGAAACAATAACAGCCTCAATACTATCATCATCCACTAAAGTTATACCAGTGTCCATTATTTCCTCTGGAAGCAAACTATTCACCTCGGCTGGCACCACCTCCATGATCGTTCTCCCGCTAGAAAGTTGATCAGGCACTGTAATAAAAGTTGAAAAATGAACAAGTTACTAGGTTTCAAAAGATGTAAGAAAAAAAAATCCAAGAAAAATGCAAATGGCAAAATGACAATTTTTAAATTGATATATAATTGAATGAAGAACATTCCTGATGCTTATCTGGGCTAAATCATGTTAACACATCTTCAACCTGCAAGAATCTGTAATCTAGGTCATATGGAACACAAAACTAGAAGCAAACATTCTTACTCTCCTTGTCTCAATCCACAAGTATCTCGCACTCAGGCAACACTAAGTCACATAATCACATGAAACTCCTTTCTAATGCCCTCTAATAAAACTTGTCATCTTTGACGTATCTGATCTTATTTCTTCTCAGTTTTTTTTCCTCTCATTGACAGATTTGAAAACTGCTGATTCACACAAGGAAATAAAGATTTAAATATTAACATATTGTAAAATATATTCAAATCTCCAATGAGCTAGGTCCTAATATAAGTGTACTATCCCATTTAAAAAATCCATTAAATACCAAAATTAATGTTAAAGGAGTTTCTAGAGTAATCCATCTCAGCAACTACAGATCAAATAGCATTTGTGGTCCAACTTTGATCAACTAGCTTCATACCAAGGAAACTTTTATTTGGAAAGAAGATTCTCAAACCCTCCTCAGCCATTTACTTATTTATTTATTTATTTGTTTGTTTATTTATTTATTGAGACGGAGTCTCACTCTGTTGCCAAGGCTGAAGTGCAGTGGCACAATCTCGGCTCACTGCAACCTCCGCCTCCTGGGTTCAAGTGATTCTCCTGCCTCAGCCTCCTGAGTAGCTAGAATTACAGGTGCCTGCCACCATCGCCTCCTGGGTTCAAGTGATTCTCCTGCCTCAGCCTCCTGAGTAGCTAGAATTACAGGTGCCTGCCACCATGCCAGGCTAATTTTCGTATTTTTAGTAGAAACAGGGTTTTGCCATGTTGGCCAGACTGGTCTTGAACTCCTGACCTCGGGTGATCCACCTGCCTCAGCTTCCCAAAGTGCTGAGATTACAGGCATGAGCCACCATGCCTGGCCATCCTCAGCCATTTAAAGTGTCAAAAAGAACCATTTAAGAGATGCACAGCCAGTCCCCATGAAGAAAAAAAAGTAATAGTCATAAAGCAGATTATGAAAAACTTCGAGCTGTGGTACTTTTAGCCAAAGGTCTGCAGAACTTCCAATAAAGGAATCAATTCTATTATCTTCACGTATAAAAGACAGTAAATCATGTTTATGACAGAATAAATTGCAGTGAGTTATTTGCCCAGAGAACATCAGATCCATAGGAACCTAATCAGCAACTTTCTTCTCTTCCTTTTTTTTGTTCTGAGATGGAGTCTTGCTCTTGTTACCCAGACTGGAGTGCAATGGTGCAATCTTGGCTCACTGCAACCTCCACCTCCCAGGTTCAAGCGATTCTCCTGCCTCAGCCTCCCAAGTAGCTAGGATTACAGGCATGCGCCACCACGCCCAGCTAATTTTTTGTATTTTTAGTAGAGACCGAGTTTCTCCATGTTGGTAAGGCTGGTCTCAAACTCCCGACCTCAGGTGATCTGCCCACATTGGCCTCCCAAAGTGCTGGGATTATAGGCGTGAGCCACCATGCCCAGCCCCGTTTTTTTAACTATAAAAATATACCACCCCGGCTGGGCGCGGTGGCTCACGCCTGTAATCCCAGCACTTTGGGAGGCCAAGGTGGGCGGATCACGAGGTTAAGAGATAGAGACCATCCTGGCCAACATGGTGAAACCCCATCTCAACTAAAAATACAAAAATTAGCTGGGCATGGTGGCGTACACCTATAGTACCAGCTACTCAGGAGGCTGAGGCAGGAGAATCACTTGAACCCGGGAGGCTGAGGTACAGTGAGCCGAGATTGTGCCACTGCACTCCAGCCTGGCGACAAAGCAAGACTCCATTTCAAAAAAAAAAAAAAAAAAAAGATACACCACCCATATAAAATTAACACAAAAGTAGCAAATTATGACTATTAGCATTGGCAAATACTACTACTGCCAAAATAAACCATCATTATTGAGTGCTTACTATACAACAGTAATGACATAATTTAATTTATTCTCACAACAACTCAGAGATGGGAATCATCATTATCTCTGTTTTATAGATGAGGTCATTTAGAAAGGCTAATTTGCCTAAGGTCACATAGCTAGTGAATGGTAGAGCCAGGACTCCAGCTCAGGTTTTTAAGATGCCACAGTTAATAATCTTGGCTAGGCACAGTGGCTTTTGCCTGTAATCCCAGCACTTTGGGAGGCCGAGGTGGGCAGATCACCTGAGGTCAGGTGTTCAAGACCAGTCTGGCCAACATGGCAAAACTCCATCTCTACTAAAAATACAAAAATTAGCCGGGGCAGTGGCAGGCGCTTGTAATTCCAGTTACTCAGGAGGCTGAAGCACAATAATCGCTTGAAGCCGGGAGGCGAAGGGTGCAGTGAGCCGAGATTGTGCCACTGCACTCCAGCCTGGGCAACAGAGTGAGACTCTGTCTCAAAAAAATTTTTTTAAAAAGATGCCACAGTTAATAATCTTAATCCCAAAATTATATTCCCTTAAATTTTACCATTGGTGTTTTAAAACAGGGAAAAAATAAGTCTACTTTTCCAAACAAACAAAAAACCGGCATACATGTGCAGAACATGTAGGTTTGTTACACAGGTGTATGTGTGCCATGGTGGTTTGCTACACCTGTTGACCCATCCTCTAAGTTCCCTCCCCTCGACCTCCACCCCCCAACAGACCATAGTGTGTGATGTTCCCCTTCCTGTGTCCACGTGTTCTCATTGTTCAACTCCCACTTATGAGTGAGAACATGCAGTGTTTGGTTTTCTGTTCCTGTGTGAGTTTGCTGAGGATAACGGCTTCCAGCTTCATCCATGTCCCTGCAAAGGACACGATCTCATTCCTTTTTATGGCTGCATAGTATTCCATGGTGTATATGTGCCAAATTTTATTTATCTAGTCTATCACTGATGGGCATTTGGGTTGGTTCCAAGTCTTTGCTATTGTGAATAGTGCTGCAATAAACATACGTGTGCACGTGTCTTTATAGCAGAATGATTTATGTTCCTTTGGGTACATACCCAGTAATGGGACTGCTGGGTCAAATGGTATTTCTGGTTCTAGATCCTTGAGGAATCACCACACTGTCTTCCACAATGGTTGAACTAATTTACATTCTCACAAACAGTTAAAAGCATTCCTACTTCTCCACAGCCTCGCCAGCATCTATTGTTTCCTGACTTTTTAATAATTGCCATTCTGACTGCCATGAGACAGTATCTCATCGTGGTTTTGATTTGCATTTCTCTGATGATCAGTGAAATGATGTTGAGCTTTTTTTCATGTTTTTTGGCCACATTTGTCTTCTTTTGAGAAGTGGATCTGTTCATCACTAAAGATTAGTTTTGTCTTTTTGCTCATCCCAGAAATTCATATAAGTTGAATAACATACGTACTTATGACATAAAGCAATCATATGGTATGAGTTTTTTCTTTCAGCATGCTTTTGAGATTTATCTGCATTGTTTTACTTATTAGTAGTTCCACTCCTTTTTACTGCTGAGTAATATTCCATTGTACAAATCAATGACAATTTGTATATGCATTCATCTGTTAATGGACATTTGGACTGTTTCCAGTTTGGAACTATGATGAATAATTCTACTATAAACTGCTATAAATATTTAGGTTCAAGTTTTTTCTGAAAATATATTTTTCATTTCTTTTGAGTAAATATCTAAAAGGAGATCTTGCAATTCCTTCTAGGTGAATCACATGGTAAGTTTATTTTTAATTTTGCATGAAACTGCTAAACTATTTCTCAACTTAACTGTAGCATTTTATACACCCACCAGCAATGTATGAGAGTTCTAGCTGTTCCACAGCCTCACCAACAATTGGTATTGTCAGTCTTCTGTTGGTCTTTTTAACTCCAGCCATTCTAGTGTATGTGAAGTGATATCTCATTGTGTTTTTAATTTGCAATTCCCAGATGATTAATGACTCTAGCCTCTGTTCATGTGCATATTGTCTATCTGTATATCTTCCTTTGACAAGTTCCTGTTAAAGTCTCTGTCATTTTTTTTTTTTTAATACCTGGTTTGGCCGGGTGTGGTGGCTCATGCCTATAATCCCAGCACTTTGGGAGGCCGAAGCGGGCGGACCATGAGGTCAGGAGATCGAGATCATCTTGGCTAACATGGTGAAAACCCCATCTCCACTAAAAATACAAAAAATTAGCCGGGCGTGGTGGTGGGCGCCCGTAGTCCTGCCTACTCTGGAGGCTGAGGCAGGAGAATGGCGTGAACCTGGGAGGCGGAGCTTGCAGTGAGCCGAGATTGCACCACTGCACTCCAGCCTGGGAGAGAGAGCGAGACTCTGTCTCAAGGGGAAAAAAAAAAAAAAAAACGAGTTTACAGTCTTACTGAATTGGATGAATTCGTTACATGTACTGCAAAGTTACCCGTCACTTACAACATCTTAAAGGACTCACTAGGGTTTTGGGACCCCAAAGTACTAGCACTTCTTTATGTGACTCTTCCTGATCAAAGAATTCCCTCTGGCACTTATGGGCATTCACGGCACAAGCATGTAAAAATATCAACATCAAATATGCATCGGCAATGACAATCACAACAACTTACAACAAAGGGCTCCACTCACAATGTCACACTAACTTTCTTCCCCAGATCCCAAGAGTTGAATCTGGATACTCCATCCCCACTGAATGATGATTTAGTTCCTATATCCAACAGAACCATAAAAGTTTGACTCCTTCCTCTCCCTAAAGTTCTTTCAGCATATTTAGACATATGGGTATGGCCTTTGGTCCCCCTAAGGACACACAGACATCAGCCCAACCCCTTTTAATCTTTCTCTTTAAAGCACCTGAAATTAAAGAGTAGGAGGAGGGAGAGGTCACGCCACAGAGCAAGACTGTGGCTCTACAGCAATAAGCAAAGCTTGCATTTACTTTCATTTTCAAGCATTAACCCTTGCAGCTCAACCAAACTTCTAAGGTTTTGAATCCACCTAAAGCTCTATATCCTTATTGTGGACACCATATGTTCCGCTTTGAGGGCTCCTTAACTCAGCAGCTATAGCCACATTGCCTTTCAGCAGAGCAGTAGCCATGAAGTTGAGTGTACAACAACCAAAGCACCATTCAGGTGGTATGTTTCAATCCTGCCTCTCAACTAAGCCTCTAAATTATTCATTAACAGGTAGAACAGTGGAGGACTTTCACTCTCCCTATCCTCACTGCCCTTGCCCACCATCTGGGTAAGACCATTCACTAATGGACGCCAGAGAGAATTTTTCTATCTCCTAACCTAGTCCAAGAGGATCTCATCCTTCCTCTCAGAATGCCATGCCTGTCAGTACCCCATCCTCATAGCCAAAACTATCAAGAACTGTGAGAGGTCTGAGACTTCCTACTCTCTTTGAAAGCTAATAAAGTAGCCTAGTACTCTTCCATGGATACCGGCAGGAGATACAGTAGTCCTGTGTCAGAGACAAAAGGACTTTTGACCCACAGTACAGCAAGGAACAGGAGCATCATGTGTGTATCAGTTCCCCCATATCCCCCAAGTCCCGCAGGGAAGACAGCGGGGATCCAGGTAGATGCCGCACATGCAGTAGGTTTGCATCATAGCTGAGGAACCCTGAGCTTAGGGAACCCAAATCTTTTTTTGTTGTTGTTTTGAGACAGAGTCTCTCTCGGTTGCCCATGCTGGGGTGCAGTGGCGCGATCTCTGCTCACTGCAAGCTCCGCCTCCCAGGTTCATGTCATTCTCCTGCCTCAGCCTCCTGAGTAGCTGGGACTACCGGTGCCCGCCACCACGCCCAGTTAATTTTTTGTATTTTTAGTAGAGACAGGGTTTCACTATGTTAGTCAGGATGGTCTCCATCTCCTGACCTCGTGATCCGCCCGCCTCGGCCTCCCAAAGTGCTGGGATTACAGGCGTGAGCCACTGCGCCCAGCCAGGGCACCCAAAGCAAACCTGCTCTTTGCCCAGAGGGAGATATTATCTTTATTATACTGGACAATAAGCAAATCTGCCCTTTGCTACAGAGGGAGATGCTGTATCATCCTAGGCTGTTTGCTATACAGATATCACTGAAAAGATCATTTAAAACAAAAGAGCTGTCACTGCCTCACTGGTAAGAGGTACAGAAATGCAAGGACCTATGGAAAAGCCAGGTGCAATGGCGTGCACCTGTAGTCCCAGCTATTCAGGAGGATGAGATGGGAGGATTGCTTGATGCCAGAAGTTCAAGGCTACAGTGCACCACTGTACTGCAACCTGGGCAACACAGTAAGAGCCTGTCTCTTAAGGGGGAAAAAAAAAAATCCATGGAGAATTGTCTCCCAAATAACTATATCTTATTTATGTTAGCAATATTGTGCACTTTAAGTATATAGGTCTTATATGTATTTTGTTAAATTTATCCTTAAGTATTTCATGGTTTTTTGATGCTGTTATAAATGGCACTTTTTTCCGTTTTCCAATTGTTTACGAGTATGTACAAATAAAATTGATTTTTGTATACTGTCCATGTATCCTACAACCCAGCTAAACTCACTTGTTAATTCTGATAGTTTTTCAGTATAGATTCCTTACGAATTTCTACAAATACAGTCCATGTTGTCTGTAACATCTTTATTTCCTCCTTTCCAATCTGCATGTTTTATATTTCTTTTCCCTTACTACACCTTGCTGGGACCTCCAGTAAAATGTTGACTAAAAGTGGTGACAGCAGACATCCTTGCCCTGTTCCTAATTTTATCTGTTAGTTATAGGTTTCCATAAATTTTCTTTACCAGGTTGAGAAAGTTTACTTCTTTCCCAATTTGATGAGGTTTTTTTAAAAATCATAAAAGTATGTTTAATTCTATCATATGCTTTTTCTGCAACTAGTGGCTTTTCTTTTTTTAGTCTGTGAATCATATTAATTTTTGACTTAGTATTCCTGATATAAACCCACTTGATCACATCTTATAATTTATATATATTGCTAAATTACATTGTGCTAATATTTTGTTAAACATTTTTGTTATGTTCACGAGGGATACTGATCTGTAGTTTTCTTTTCATTTTATAGTGTCTGCCTGGAGACAATGCTAGCTAATAAAATGAATTGGAGTGTGTTCTTATTTTTCAGGAAAAGTTTGCACAGAATTGTCTCTATTTCCTCCTTAAATATTTGCTAAAATTCACCCGTAAAGCCATTTAGATATAAAGCTTCCTTGTGGGAAGGTTTTTAAATATAAATTCACTTTCTTTAGCAGATGCAGGGCTATTCAGATAGCCTTCTTCCCAAGTAACCTGGGATATTTGATAGTTTGTGTCTTTGAAGGAATGTGTCTATTTCCTCTAAGCTGCCAAATGTATTAGTATAAAGTTACATATAACATTCTTTTAATATCTGCAGGATCTGTAGAACTGTCCTCTCTTCATTCCTCATAGTGGTAAATTGTCTTCTCTCCTTTTATTCTTTTTTTTTTTTTTTTTTTTTTTTTTGAGACGGAGTCTCGCTCTGTCGCCCAGGCTGGAGTGCAGTGGCCAGATCTCAGCTCACTGCAAGCTCCGCCTCCCGGGTTCACGCCATTCTCCCGCCTCAGCCTCCTGAGTAGCTGGGACTACAGGCGCCCGCCACCTCGCCCGGCTAGTTTTTTGTATTTGTAGTAGAGACGGGGTTTCACCGTGTTAGCCAGGATGGTCTCGATGTCCTGACCTCGTGATCCGCCCGTCTCGGCCTCCCAAAGTGCTGGGATTACAGGCTTGAGCCACCGCACCCGGCCTCTCCTTTTATTCTTGATTAGCTAGAGATTTATCCATTTTATTGAGCTTTACAAAGAACCATTTTTGGACCAGGCATGGTGGCTCACACTTGTAATCTCAGAACTTTGAGAGGTTAAGATGGCTCACTTGTGGCCACAGGTTTGAGACCAGTCTGGACAACATATCAAGACTCCACCTCAACAAAATAAAGATAAAAATTAGCTGGGTGTGGTAGGGCCTGCTTATAGTCCTAGCTCACACTCCCTTGACTTGGAGGCTGCAGCAAGCAAACCATGACACAGTGGCGTGAACATGGCTCACTGAAGCGTCAAATTCCCAGGCTCAAGCAATCCTCCTGCCTCAGCCCTGCAAGTAGCTGGGACTACAGGCATGCACCACAATGCCTGGCTTTTGTTTTGTAGAAATGAGGTTTCACCACGTTGCCTAGGCTGGTCTCAAACTCCTGAGCTCAAGTGATCTGCCCAGCTTGGCCTCTCAGCATGCACCACTATGCCTGGCCCATTTTTTATTTAATTAACTATTATTTTTACCTCTTTCCTTCTGTTTGATTTATTCTTCTTTTCCTAGAATCTTTTTTTCTTTTTTTTTCTTTTTTTTTTTTGAGATGGAGTTTCATTCTTGTTGCCCAGGCTGAAGTGCAATGGCGCAATCTTGGCTCACCACAACCTCCGCCACCCGGGTTCAAGCGATTCTCCTGCCTCAGACTCCCAAGTAGCTGGGATTATAGGCATGTGCCAGCACGCCTGGCTAATTTTTTGTATTTTTAGTAGAGACAGGGTTTCTCCATGTTGGTCAAGCTGGTCTCAAACTCCACACCTCAGGTGATCCGCCTGCCTCGGCCTCCCAAAGTGCTGGGATTACAGGAGTGAGCCACCACGCCCACCCACCTAGAATCTTAAGATGGAAGCACAGATCAGTGTTCACCAAACTACTAAATCATGACAATGGTCTTTATGTATTGCTTCCCACCTAAGAATGGTTGCTTGTTTGTTTTTGAGACAGAGCCTTGCTCTGTCACCCAGGCTGGAGTGCAGTGGTGCGATCTTGGCTCACTGCAACCTCTGCTTCCCGGGTTCAAGTGACTCTCCTGCCTCAGCCTCCCAAGCAGCTGGGATTAGAGGCATATGCCTCCATGCTGGCTACTTTTGTATTTTTAGTAGATATGGGGTTTCACCATGTTGGTCAGGCTGGTCTTGAACTTCTGATCTCAACTGATCCACCCGCCTCAGCCTCCCAAAGTGCTGGGATTACAGGCATGAGCCACTGTGCCCGGCCTGATATTTACATTTTTAAATGGTTGGGGTGAGGGAGAATATGTGACAGACTTACATGACTTACAAAGCCTCAAATATTTGCTACCTGGACCTTTACAGAAAAAGTCTGTCAACTCCTCGTTTAAATGATTGATTTTAAAACTTTCTTCTTTTTTACAGTAAGCCTTTACTATGAAAACTTTTCCCCAAAGCTGCTTTAGATGTATTCCATTAATTTCAATGTTTTTATTATCATTCACTTCAAATGTTTTCTAATATTGCTTGTGATTTCATCTGACACATGGATAATAAAGTGTGCCATTTAATTCCCAAGCACTTGGAGAATTTCTAGCTATGCTATTATTGATTACTAATTTAATTATAGTATTGTCAGAGAACATAATACTCTGCAACATTCTCATTTGAAATTAGAGACTTGTATTTTGACTCAGTATATTCTCTCTTGGTGAATGCTCCTTCTGCATTTGAAAAGAATTTTTACTTCTTTTTAGTTTTAGTTTTTTTTTTTTTTTTTTTGAGACAGAGTCTCACTCTGTCACCCAGGCTGGAGTGCAGTGGTGCAATCTGGGCTGAATGCAACCTCCACCTCCCTGGTTCACACAATTCCACTGCCTCAGCCTCCCGAGCAGCTGGGATTACAGGTGCATGGCACCATGCCCAGTTAATTTTTTTGTATTTTTAGTAGACGGGGTTTCACCATGTTGGCCAGACTGGTCCCGAACTCCTGAACTCAGGCAATCCGCCCTCCTCAGCCTCCCGAAGTGCTGGGATTACAGGCGAGAGCCACTGCGCCCGGCCAAGAACATTTTTTTTCTTAATAGCTGCTGAGGGTAGTATTCTATTTATGTCAGTTAGCAAAAGCTGGTTGATAGTGTTATTCAGATCCTTGATATCCTTAATAAATTTTTAGGCTGTTAAAATCCCCAAATATGATGGTGGATTTGTCTATGTCTCCTCTTCTGCACATTTTTGCTTCATGTATTTTGAAGTTCTGTTGTCAGAAGAACATAGATTTTTACCTGTCCTGTTAAAAGACACTGAAAATTACAGGAGTGGGACTCGCCCTTTGAACTAGGAGCAAAGTCCTAACTTCTAACAAGAAAAGGTCTGGGCCGGGTTCAGTGGCTCACAACTGTAATCCCAACGCTCTGGGAGGCCGAGGCAAGAGGACTGCTTAAGTCCAGGAGTTGGAAACCAGCCTGGGCATAACATGGTAAGACCCTCTTCTCTACAAAAAAATAATTTTTAAAAATTAGCCGGGCATGGTAGAGCATGTCTAAAGTCCTAGCCACTCAAGAGGCTGAGACAGGAGGAAAGTGTAATCTCAGAAGGTCAGGAGTTCAAGACCAGCCTGGCCAATATAGTGAAACCACGTCTCCACTAAAACTACAAAAATCAGCTGGGCGTGGTGCTGCATGCCTGTAGTCCTGGCTACTCAGGAGGCTACGGCAGGAGAATTGCTTGAACCCGGGAGGCAGAGGTTGCAGTGAGCAGAGATAGCGGCATTGCACTCCAACTCTGGCGACAGTGCGAGACTCTATCCAGAGGGGAAGGGAGGGGAGGGGAGGAGAGTGGAAAGGTGAGGGGAGGGGAAGGGAGGGGAGGGGAGGGGAAGGAAAAGAAAAGAAGAGGGGAGGGGAGGGGAAGGGAGGAGAGGGGAGAGGAGAGGAGAGGAAGGAAAAGAAAAGAAAAGAAAAAAAAGAAAAGAAAAGAGAAGAGAAGAGAAGAGAATCTGAGTGTTTAGTTGACCTTTGAACAACAGGGTCCACTTACACACTTTTTTTTCCATAAATATATTAAATATTTTTTGGAAATTTGTGGCAATTTGAAAAAACTTGCTGATGAACCATGTCACCACTTAGAAATATCAAAAAGATTTAAGAAAAAGTTTGATATGTCATGAATGCATAAAATATATGTAAACATTGTGTTTTATAATTTACTACCATAAAATATATAAATTATAAAAAGTTAAAATGTATAAAAACTTACCCACACAAATACATTGTATCATTTGTAGTGGAGAGAAATGTAAACAAAGATGCACTATTAAATCAAAACCACAAAAAAGTAACTGTAGTACATACTATACTATTGTAACATTTTTGTAGCCACCTCCTGTTGCTACTGTGGTGAGCTCAAGTGTTGCCACTAATTGTCTGTTTCCACATGAGCAGTTCTTCCCTCCAGTAAATTGTGTATTGCAGTAAAAGGTGATCTCCGATATTTTTCATCGTGCTTAGTGCAATACTGTAAAACTTGAATACACTAGGAGACCCATATGAAGTGCCACTAATGATGCTGGAAGTGCTCCCAAGAAGCAGAGGAAAGTATGACATTACAAGCAAAACTTTAACTGCTTGATATGTACTGTAGATTGAGGTCTACAGCTGCAGTTGCCCAACATTTCAAGATAAATGAATCCAGTGTAAAGACCATTATAAAAAAGGAAATCTGTTAAGCCATCACTGCAGTTACACCAGCAGATACAAAAACCTTGCACTTTTAGCAAAATATTTTTTTGTCTAACATTGAAAATGCAGCCCTTGGCCAGGTGTGGCCAAAGTGCTGGGATTTGGCTTATGCCTATAATCCCAGCACTTTGGAAGGATGAGGCAGGCAGATCACCTGAGGTCAGGAGTTTTAGGCCAGCCTGGCCAATACGGTAAAACCCCATCTCTACCAAAAAATACAAAAATTAGCTGTGGATGGTGGCACATGCCTGTGGTCCCAGCTACTTGGGAGGCAGAGGTGGGAGAACAGCTTGAACCCGGGAGGTGGAGGCTCTAGTGAGCTGAGATCGCACCACTGCACTCCAGCCTAGGTGATACAGCGAGACTGTCTCAAAAAAACAAAACAAAAAAAAGGTCAAGAAAACAGGAGAAGCAGCTTCTGGTGACCAAGAATTCCCAGGTGCCATTAAGAAAATCATTGAGGAGAATGGATATATGCCCAAACAGGTTTTTTGTTTTGTTGTTTTTTGAGACAGGGTCTCATTCTGTCACCCAGACTGGAGAGCAGTGGCATAATCAGAGCTCACTGCAGCCTCGACCTCCTGGGCTCAAGTGATCCTCATACCTCAGCCTCCCGAGTAACTGGGACCACAGGTGCATGCCACCACATCTGGCTAAATTTTTAAAATTTTTATAGAGATAGGGTCTCATTATGTTGCCCAGGCTGGTCTTGAACTCCTAGGCTCAAGTGATCCTCCTGCCTCAGCTCTCCAAAGTGCTGGGATTACAGGTATGAGCCACCATGCCCAGCCCAAACAGGTTTTCAATGCAGTTTCGAAAGTGCCTTATTCTGGAAAAGAATGCCATAAAAGACATTTATCAGTAAGGAAGAGAAGGCAGCACCAGAATTTTTAAGGCAGGAAAGGATAGGCTAAGTCTATTGTTTTGTACAAATGTAGTTGGGTTCATGATCAGAACTGCCCTTATCTATAAAGCTGCTAAACCCTAAGCCTTGAAGGGAAAGGATAAACACCAGTTGCCACTCTTCCAAATGTACAACAAGAAGGCCTGGACAATGAGAACTCTTTTTCTGGATTGGGTCCAACAGTGTTTTGTCCCTGAAGACAGAAGTACCTTGCCAGTAAGGAACTGCCTTTTAAAATTCCTTTGATATTGGACAATGCTCCCAGCCACTCAGAACCCCATGTGTTCAACACCGAAGGCATCCACATGGTCTACTTGCCCCCAAATACATCATCTTTAATTTGGGCTCTAAGGCCCTTTAAGGCTCATTATATATGGTACTCTAGGGAATGAACATCAAGTCTATGGAAGATAACCCGGTTGAGAGAACATTATGAAAATCAGAAAGGATTACACCACTGAAGATGCCGTCATTGTTATAGACAAAGCCATGAAAGTCATCAAGCCCAAGGCAATAAATTTTTTTGTTTTGTTTTGTTTTTTTGGAGATGGAGTCTCACTTCGTCCCCCAGGGTGAAGTGCAGTGGCACAATCTGAACCTCGGCTCACTGCAACCTCTGCCTCTCAGGTTCAACTGATTCTCCTGCCTCAGCCTCCCAAATAGCTAGTATTAAAGGCACACGCCACCACACCCAGCTAATTTTTGTATTTTTAGTAGAGACGGCGTTCTGCCATGTTGGCCAGGCTGGGCTCAAACTCCTAACCTCAGGTGATCCGCCCACCTTGGCCTCCCAAAATGCTGGGATTACAGGCATGAGCCTCCAGGCCCGGCCCAAAAGCAATAAATTCTTACAGAGAAAACTGCATCTAGACATTGTGCATGACTTCACAGGATTTACGACATAACCAATGAAGAAAATCATGAAATAAATTGTGGATATGACAAAAATGGTGGAAGGTGAAGGGTTTCAAGATACGCATCTTGGGTAAGGCACAGTGGCTCATGCCTGTAATCCCAACACTTCGGGAGGCCAAGGTGAGGGGATCACTTGAGTCCTGCAGTTTGAGAGCAACCTGGGCAACCTAGTGAGATCCCACCTCTACAAAAAATTTAAAAGTTAGCCAGATGTGGTGGTGTGAACCTGTAGTCCCAGCTACTCAGGAGGCTGAGGTAGAAGGATCACTTGAGCCCAGGAGGTCAAGGATGCTGTGAGCTATGATCACACCACTGCACTCCAGCCTGAGCAGGAGTGAAATCCTGCCGAAAAGAAAAGAAAAAGAAGAAGAAAGGATTTTGGAGAAATTTAAGAGCTAACACATACCATACCAGAGGAATTAACGGGGGACAACTTCATGGAGATGACTGCTTCTGAACTAGTGCCAGACAATAAGAAAGAAGATGTAGAAGCAGCACAGAAAACAAACTGACAGTAGATAATCGGCATTATTCAAGACTGCTTTTGACATATTTTATGACATGGACCCTTCTACGATACACACAATGAAGCTAAAGCAAATGGTGAAAAAAAGCTTGCTACCATAGGGAAATATTGTTAGAGAAATCAGGCATAGTGGTACACGCCTTTAATCCCAGCTACTTGGGAGACTGAGGCAGGAGTTCAAGACCAGCAACACAGTGAGACATCACCTCTTTAAAAAAAAAAAAAGTGAGGGTGAGGGAGGAAGGAAGGAAGGAGGGATGGAAGGGAGAAAGGGAGGGAGGAAGGAAGGGAGGGAGGAAGGGAGGGAAGGAGGGAGGGAGGGAAAAAGTCAGACAGAAATTACAATGTATTTCCATAAAGTTACATCAAGTGTCCCTGCCTCTCCTGTCTCCTCATGTACCTTCTCCACCTCTTCTGCCTCTGCCACTCCAGACAGCAAGACCCATCGCTGCTCTTCCTCGATCCACTTCAGTTCATGAACAGTAACTATATTTTCTCTCCCTTACAGTTTTTGTAATAACATTTTTTCTCTAGCATACTTTATTGTAATAATATGACATGCAATAAATATATAAAATATGTGTTAATCAACTATGTTATCAGTAAGGCTTGGACAATAAGTTTTTGGAGATTCAAAAGTCATATGTGAGGCCGGGCGCGGTGGCTCAAGCCTGTAATCCCAGCACTTTGGGAGGCCGAGACGGGCGGATCACAAGGTCAGGAGATCGAGACCATCCTGGCTAACATGGTGAAACCCCGTCTCTACTAAAAATGCAAAAAAATTAGCCGGGCGTGGCGGCAAGGGCTTGTAGTCCCAGCTGCTTGGGAGGCTGAGGCAGGAGAATGGCGTGAACCCAGGAGGCGGAGCTTGCAGTGAGCCGGGATAGCGCCACTGCACTCCAGCCTGGGCGACTGAGCGAGACTCCGTCTCAAACAAACAAACAAACAAACAAACAAACAAACAAACAAAAAGTCATATGTGGATGTGGATATGACTGCTTGGGGTTGGTATCCCTAATTCCCACGTTGTTCAAGGGTCAACTGTATTTTTTGTACCTAGAGCTTACTACTAGCATTAACTGGTTAACTATACCACTTAGATTTTAGCTTTTCTTTTTGTGTGTGAGATGGAGTCTTGCTCTGTCACCCAGGTTGGAGTGCAGTGGCAAGATCTCTGCTCACTGCAACCTCCGCCTCCCAAGTTTCAGTGATTCTCCCGCCTCAGCCTCCTGAATAGCTGGGATTACAGATGTATACCACCACACTAGACTGATTTTTCGTATTTTTAGTAGGCACAGGATTTCACTATGTTGGCCGGGCTGGTCTTGAACTCCTGACCTCAAATGATCCACCCACCTTGGTCTCCCAAAGTGCTGGGATTAAAAGTGTAAGGCACCTCGCTCGGCCGGATTTTAGCTTTTATTTCTAAAATCAAACATCAACTAAAAAACCAGTTATAGAACTACATTTCTCAAACTAAACTGGGAGCAGTGGACTATAACCCATGAGTTCTGATGAAGGTTTGAAAGGTTTGTATTTCCCAGAGAAGACTGGTATGGCCCCTGTGCAAGGACGACATGCAAATTTGTGAAGTGTTCCATGAAAAAAACAAATTAAATACATAACTTTTTTTTTGAGACAGAGTCTCACTCTGTTGCCCAGGCTGGAATGCAGTGGCGCAATCTTGGCTTACAGCAACCTCCACCTGGAGGCTCAAGTGATCCTCCCACCTAAGCCCCTGGAGTAGCTGGAACTACAGGTGTGCGCCACCACAACTAGCTAATTTGTCTCGTTTTTCTGGAGACAGGGTCTCGCCACATTGCCCAGGCTAGTCTCAAACTCCTGAGCTCAAGCCATCCACCCACCTCGGCCTCACAGAGTGCTGGAATTACAGGCGTGAGCTACCACACCTGGTCTAAATTTTTTTTAAAAAAGAAAGGTTTGTATTTTCATTTCAATAGTATTTTTATAAAGTACATTCTGGATCATTTGAATAACCACATCACATCCAAAATCAATGTACAAGAATTCAGATGAGCTAAAGAAAAAGGCACAAAATGGACTTAAAAGATAAATGACATATTTATGCCAAATAAAAGCCAAACCACTTAACCTGAGATTTAAGAAGGAAAGCCTTGCAGCATTCAAACACAGAAGAGTGGCGTAGAAATTGAGTCATCATAGGATACAGAGTATGTAGGATATAGAGTATGTAGTATGCACTGCCAGGTGCAGTGGCTTACGCCTGTAATCCCAGCACTTGCGGAGGCTGAGGGGGACAGATTGCGAGGTCAGGAGTTCGAGACCAGCCTGGCCAATACAGTGAAACCCCGTCTCTACTAAAAATACAAAGAAATTAGCCAGGCATGGTGGCTGGCGCCTGTAGTCCCAGCTACTTGGGAGGCTGCGGCAGGAAAATCACTTGAACCTCGGAGGCAGAGGTTGCAGCGAGCCAAGATCACTCCACTGTACTCCACTGTGGGTGACAGAGTGAGACTCCATTGGAAACTGGACAGGAAAGGACAAGACAGGACAGGAAAGGAAAGAAAAAGAAAAAAACTGCACATCTGCACTAAGGCAGAACCTAGTATACTCACTATGGAAAGAAATATATTTTTGTTTTGTTTTGTATTGAGACTGTCTTGCTCTGTCATCAGGCTACAGTGCAATGCCAAGATCATGGCTCACTGCAATCTTGGACACCTAGGCTCAAGTGATCATCCCACCTCAGCCTCCCGAGTAGCTGGGACTACAGAACAGGCACAAGCCATCACACTCTGGCCAATTTCCTTTGTATTTGTTGTAGAGACAAGGTCTTGCTACGTCACCCAGGCTGATCTTGAACTTGTGGACACAAGCTATCCACCCATCTTGGACTCCCAAAGTGCTGGGATTACAGGTGTGAGCCACTGTGCCTGACCTAAAGACTGTTTAAGCAAAACAACATCATCTATCGCCGTAAGTTTAATTTTTTTACGTTGGTTTTACAGTTTTGTTTATATTAGATTCATAAATTTACTTTTTGTTCGTTTGTTTTTGAGACAGAGTCTGGCTCTGTCACCCAGGATGGAGTGCAGTGGTGCAATCTCAGCTCTCTGCAACCTCTGCCTTCCAGGTTCAAACGATTCTCCTGCCTCAGCCTCCGAAGTAGCTGGCATTTTTCATACAGGAACCCACCACCACGCCCGGTTCATGTTTGTATCTTTTAGTAGAGATGAGGTTTTGCCATGTTGGCCAGGCTGGTCTCGAACTCCTGACCTCAGGTGATCCGCCCACCTTGGCCTCCCAAAGTGCTGGGATTACAGGCATGAGCCATCGCACCTGGCCTATAAATTTACTTCTGATTTATACTGGTTTTATATATTTATATCTATCTTACAAAGTAAATATTTTAATATTTTAATAAAATAAGTTAGTAAATATTTTAATAAAATATTTTAATAAAATACTGGAGAGTCACAATTTTTTTTTCCTTTAAAAGGGAACTGTAAATCGCTATTATTAAAAAAACAAAAAAACAGGGGCCAGGCATGGTGGCTCACGCTTGTAATCCCAACACTTTGGAGGACTAAGGCAGGCGGATCACTTGAAGCCAGGAGTTTGCGAACAGCCTGGCCAACATAGGGAAAGCCCGCCTCTACAAAAATTAGCTGGGCATGGTGGAGCGCACCTGTAGTCCCAAATACTCAGGGGGCTGAGCTAGGACAATCACCTGAACACGGGAGGCAGAGGTTGCAGTGAGTCGAAATCACACCACTGCATGCCAGCCTGGGCAACAGGGTGAGACTCCATCTCCGAAAAAAAAAAGTCAAAAAATAGATGCTGGAGAGGTGGTGGGAACACTTACACACTGTTGGTGAAAATGTAAATTAGTTCAGCCACTGTAGAAAGCAGCTTGGTGACTTCTCAAAGAATTTGAAAGAGAACTACCATTTGACCCAGCAATCACATTACTGGGTACATACCTAAAAGAAAATAAATGTTTATGCCAGAAAAGACACATGCACCTGCATGGTCATCGCAGCACTACTCACAACAGCAAAGACATGGAATCAACCTGGGTGCCCATCAATGGTGACTGGATAAGGAAAATGTGGTACATATACACTATGAAATACTACGTAGCCATAAAAATGAAAGAAACCGCCAGGCGCGGTGGCTCACGCCTGTAATCCCAGCACTTTGGGAGGCCGAGGCGGGCGGATCACAAGGTCAGGAGATCGAGACCATCCTGGCTAACATGGTGAAACCCCATCTCTACTAAAAATACAAAAAAATTAGCCAGGTGTGGTAGCGGGCGCCTCTAGTCCCAGCTACTGGGGAGGCTGAGGCAGGAGAACGGCCTGAACCTGGGAGGTGGAGCTTGCAGTGAGCCGAGATCCCGCCACTGTGCTCCAGCCTGGGAGACAGAGCAAGACACTGTCTCAAAAAAAAAAAAAAAAATGAAAGAAACTATGTCCTTTGCAGCAACATGGATGTAGCTGGAGGCCATTATCCTAAGCAAATTAACACAGAAACAGAAAACTAAAGACCACAAATTCTCACTTATAAGTGGGAGCTAAACACTGGGTACTCATGAACATAAAGATGGCAACATTGGAAACTGAGGACTACTGGGGATGTTGGGAGGGGGTCAAGGGTTGAAAAACTAACTATTGGCTAGGCACAGTGGCTCACACCTGTAATCCCAGCACTTTGGCAGGCTGAGGTGGGCGGATCACGAGGTCAGGAGATCAGGATCATCCCGGCTAACATGGTGAAACCCCATCTCTACTAAAAATACAAAAAATTAATTAGCCAGACGTGATGGCATGCACCTGTAGTCCCAGCTACTCCGGAGGCTGAGGCAGGAGAATAGCTTGGACCTGGGAGGCAGAAGTTACAGTGAGCCAAGATTGCACCACTGCAATTGACAGAGCGAGACTCCGTCTCAAAAAAAAAAAAAAAAAAAAAAAAAAGAATAAAAGAAAAACTATTGGATACTAAGCTCAGCGCCTGGGTGACAGAACCATCCATACTGCAAACCTCAGCATCATGCAATATACCCAGGTAACAGAATTGCACATGTACCCCTTGAACCTAAAATAAAAGCTGAAAAAAAAAGGTGAATTCCAAATTAGTCACATACCTTTAAAGTCTATGTTCAAGTATATAGTATTTAAATTTGAGCTTCTGCCGCTCATATTTAAATGTATATGAAGTATCTGCTGCACTACTCCCATTCTATTTAGGTGAGCTTCCTTAACTTTGTAACTTACTTTCCAAAAAGTCTTTGCTAAACGATAATTACATGAATTTCACAATGTATTTCAAAGGGTGTGAATTAACAACATAATAAAAAAAGAAATGGGCCAGGCATGATGGCTCACATCCTACCACTTTGGGAGGCTGAGGTTGGTGGATCACCTTAGGTCAGGGGTTCAAGACCAGCCTGGCCAACATGGTGAAACCCCATCTCTAGTAAAAATACAAAAAGTAGCCGGGCATGGTGGCGGGTGCCTGTAATCCCAGCTACTCAAGAGGCTGAGGCAGGAGAATCGCTTGAACCCAGGAGGTGGAGGCTGCAGTGAGCAGAGATCACACCACTACCCTCCAGCCTGGGCAACAGAATGAGACTCCGTCTCAAAAAATAAATACATAAAAATAAATTTTAAAAAAAGATTATATAACTGAGTGAAATAACAAATAAATGCTATTCATTTATTCACATACTCAATGAATAGGGTTATGTACCAAGGGACAGGTATTGTACCCAAGAATGAGAATAACACAGCCTATAAAACTGAACAAATATATAAAAATAAAAAAGGGAACTCTATATTATTCATACTTATGATTAACACGATGGAAAAAACATGGAGATTCAAAATCAGAAAAGATCTGTTTCCAAATCATGGCTCTCCTAGTTGCTTATCATGTAATCCGAGTCAATAATAACATCTCTGAGCTCCAGTTTACTTACAGGGTTACTGTGAAGATAGTTATGAGGTATGCTGTAACTCAAAGTTATTTTCCTGTTTATCTAAATTAGCTTCTCCTTCTGATTTCTCTATTGTTTTACAGCATTCAATAGTCTACCAAATGGCCGGACGTGGTAGCTAACGCCTGTAATTCCAGCACTTTGAGAGGGTGAGGCAGGTAGATCGCCTGAGCTCAGGAGTTTGAGACCAGCCTGGCCAACATGATGAAACCCTGTCTCTACCAAATATACAAAAAATTAGCCGAGCGTGGTGGCCTATGCCTGTGGTCCCAGCTACTCATGAGGCTGAGGTGGGAGTATCTCTTGAGCCTGGGAAGCACAGGTTGCAGTGAGCTGAGATCCACTGCACCCTCACCTGGGTGACAGAGTAAGACCCCATCTCATTAAAAAAAAAAAAGAAAGAAAAATTCTATCAAACACCAGGGCTTACGACTGTATGGTCGTTGACATCTCTTCTTTCCATTGAAATATTAATCTGTCATATATTATGCAGATTACACCTTCACCATGACTCTATCCGCCTGTAACCAATCGTGTCTAAATCTCCAAATCCTGAAGCCTACTATGGTGTTTTTACCTCCATCTCCTCTCACCTATAATGCATTCTACATAAAAGCTACATGTACAGGATTTATCTTCTGAAGTATATCTCTGAGGTTGTCATTCTCCTACACTAAGTTACATTTTCTGTAACTCTTAAGGTCTTCTGCAGCAAGGCCCCACTGAATAGATCCTTCCAACTTCACCTCCAGTGATTCTTAAACTGAAAGTTCCCTGAGGTAATGATATTGAGGTTATTTCATCCACTATCCCTAGCATACTATATGACACATAATAGATACCCAATAATAATGTTTGAAAAAGCAGTGAAAATCGGCTGGGCGCAGTGGCTCACGCCTGTAATCCCAGCACTTTGGGAGGCCAAGGCGGGTGGATCATGAGGTGAGGAGATCAAGACTATCCTGGCTAACATGGTGAAACCCCATCTCTACTAAAAATACAAAAAATTAGCAGTCATGGGCGCCTGTAGTCCCAGCTACTCGGGAGGCTGAGGCAGGAGAATGGCGTGAACCCGGGAGGCGGAGCTTGCAGTGAGCTGAGATCTCGCCACTGCCCTCTAGCCTGGGCAACACAGCGAAACTCTGTCTCGAAATAAAAAAAAAAGAAAAAGTAGTGAAAATCTATAATACTCTTCCCCCCCAAAAATGAACACTGGACTATCTCTGGTGGTATAATTCTTGCTTCATTTCTTTCTAACACACTTTTAATTATTAACACACAATTGTTCTAACCAGGACAATCTGAAAACTGGTCTTTAAAGACAATCACAAAGAATCACAAAGAGACAATAGCCCTCTGTGATTAAAAGAAAGTCAATGAAAAAGCTTTTTAATCCCCCTATTTTAATTACTTTTAAAATTCTTAGTCTTGCTACTAAGTCAGCAGCTATAAGGCATGGGTTAAATAACTGCAACATAAAAACTGTAATTTTAAAAAGACAAAACCAAATACCTACTGAATAATACAACATCAAATTATTTTCAAAAAATAATCATTATCATTATCATTAAATCTTCTGAGTACCTCTCAGGTATTTGTCCTAAAAAATTTTTTGGGTCTCTTATTCTTCTAGTAAGTGAAAGCCAGACATCCAAACTATACACACCCATTCACACAAAAGTTTTCCCCTCTAAGTACACTACAAAATTTGTGATAAATGACACACTATGGCATAGTGCGTTCACATATACTCTCCGTAGACAATTTGAGTAAGGAAATAATATCACATATACTCTCTGAAGACAATTTGAATAAGGAAATTTAGGGCTAATCATAAACATTACTCATGGGCATTCCTCAAATACTAATCTCTCTGTTCATTATACACTCAATGTCATTGACTCAAAAAAGCTTGGGGAAAAGCATAGGGTCCAAATTAACAAACAAAAATTTTTTTGCCCAGCCTAAAAATTTGTATCACATGTAACTTTTCTGTAACACTAGTGTTGTGTGCAAGGACACAGACTCCTTAGGGATCTTTCAGCATAACCTAAAACTTACATGGGTCTTTAGATAACCTAATAAAACAGTGGCTGTTATAGTCAATCAATACAGCTCTCTAAACAAAGGGCTAGGCTAAACACTCTAGCATTTAGAAATAACAGAGGTCTCAATTTATCTTTACCAACTTAATGTACTCACAACAAATGCTTGCGTCACGCCATCACAACTCTCCTTAACAATGAAGGTAAAACTCAGGACCAAAAGAGAGCTCCTAAAGCTGTATTTCATTTGCATTATAAAATCTACCGCAAAATTTTTCATAACTTTACTCTCTGAATTCATGAACTAGAGTGGCGGGGGCAGGAGGGTGGGTATAGAGAAGAACTTCCCTGAAAAGCATGGGTATAAAATATGACTACTGACAGTATCTCAATTGTTATTTGCCAAATGGCAGGGGCAAACAGGTTACTCTATGGATAACAGAGCATTAAAAAATTTTTTTCTAATTCTTACAAAACTGGTCCCTATTCTATAAAATGTGAACATCCACACCCCAACAAGTTACAGACTAGGATCTAAGACACAGACCTTAAATGCAGAATAAAATGCCAATGCTCTGCCTCCCTAAAGAAACATACAACCCCAAGAACTGCTGAACACCATCAAAGCAACACCCGACAGAGTGGCTGTTTTAAAAATTATATCAGGAAATCATCTTAAGTGCTGCGGTTCCTCTAGGCCTCAGCAGCAGCCTTAGGTATAAGAGCAAACTGGAGCCCTCTTAACACTCAAAGAATAATGTTGATGTCATGACGAGGCTGCTGATTCTTCGCACTCCGGACAAGTCATTCCTTGATCCACAGCGCAGTTCTTTCCCCACCCACCCCCATGCCCCCAAATAAAGAGATCTCCAGACAGAGAAGCCCTCGGGTACCCCCTCCTCCTCTACCTCCAGCGGCTGCCGCTTTCTCCTCACTGGGGCTCCGAGGTGGGGGCTCCAGAAGGTCCTGGGCAATCCCGAGCCCCGGTGGGGCTTGTTTTGCCCGTGCACGATAGCTCTGGCCAACAGCTTCCCTTCCCAGTTTGTCCAAACTGGAGCGCTTCAGGGTACCCGGGGCCCGAGAAGGGAGCCGGGGTGGCGACGTCGCCGCCGCCGCCGCCTCTGGTATGTCAGGGGCCGGGATTGTATTTCGAAAGATCCGCCATTTTCACCTCGTCATCACCATCACAGCTCAGCAGCTTCCCCGACAGCCGGAGCCCGGGCCGCCGCCGCCGCCGCCGCCACCACCAGTAACCTCCCCCTTCCTCCTCCTCCCCTCCCCGCCCGCCCCTCCCGGGAGGCGTACACCCACATATCCGGGGAAGCCTCCCGCCGCCCCGCCAACCTTCAAACGCACAAGGGCCGTGCAAGTGCACACCGGCTACGCCGAGACCTTTCACCCCCGGGCGGAGCACGGGCCCCCGCAGGGACGCCAAAGGAAGTCGCGCCACCTGCGGGGTCCCAAGTCCGGCATATTTTTGTTTGCAAGACCAAAAGCCATGCGGAGGGTGGCATAAGGACAATAAAGAACCCAAACACTTTTATTTTCAGAGCAGCAACTTGAGAGAGATGGTGGAATGCGTTTTATTCACTGTGGCTATCTCAGGTACTAAAAAAAACACTGTGAAGACCCTTAATGTCATTCACCAACTTTGACATTTTACCCCACCCACGGAACTACTTTGACAGGATGAACTATTTCCATATGCATGTTCGACCTTTGACACCTTTGTCAATTACAGGCAGCAATCCTCATGCAGGTGAGGTGGTCAAAACACTTCATTTAAAAAAATAAAGTTCTGAGCTGTCTTCCTCTCCAACTTAATTTTATCTGGTCATTTCTGTCCATGAACACAGTGACTTCCAATCTGTCATCGGTTTAAGACGTCAAAGCGCAACTAGATTTAAAATGTATTGAACTAATTGTAGAAACATTCATGAATGATCAATTTCTAAAATATTGAAAATATAACTGTAAGCTAAAATTACTTGCCAAATGTTTTTAGGATCTAAGTCATCAAATTTTAAAAAACCCATCTGCTGCTGATATATTTGTTCAATACAGTGAAAATAAACAGCTTGCTTCAGAACAAGACCCTAGAGTTACCTACTAGGTAAGCAAGAGTTACCAGCTCCTGTCATCAGTCAGTTGAATAAGTAACCAAAAGAGAACAGAGGTAATTCTTAATCATTTAAAAAATAACAAAACATAAGCTGCAAGGCTTCTTCTGAGACCAGCATTTAAAAAAAAAAGAAAAAAGAAACTGGCTGCCTTTGTCAATTTCAGAAAGAGTTAACCAACCAAAAACTTAATTCTTTATCATTCAACTACAATATAAGCTCTGGGCAAACTGAATTTCAAGGCTGCGAACAGGGCCACTCTACTGTCTAAGTTTGTAAGACGATTAAGGTTGAAGTTGAAAAAGTCATTTCATTTCCCTACCTTGTTTCAATGGCAACTCCATATAAAAGTCGGTAGTTTCAGCCTTCAGCAAGGGCTGTCTACCACCCACCCCAATTGCTGTTTTTATATGCAGACTGCCAGATGCTGAGAGTATAAAGTGTCATCAGTTACTTCATCTTTAAACTTCATTTCCCCACTGACGGCCCCGTCCATCCGCACTCTGCTTGGTTGTTTACCGTTGCTGGCCAAGCTAAGTCCCGGCCCGCTCCCTTACCCCGTGCACCTCGGGAACATTATGACATTTGGCTGGTGGGCTTCGCGAGGAAAACGGACACGCACGAACAAGAGCCTGTACAAAGGGGCATAGGAAGAACGCGGCGGCGGGCAGTAGGGAGAGGAGGGACTGGCACAAAATGACACAGCAGCAAAACCGGTTCCCAGAAACCCGGGGCCGCCACGGCCGGCTGGTTGGGTCGCGCAGTGTGCGTGTCAACAGCCGCGGGAGCCCTTCGTCCAGACCGCCTGGCAGGCAGCTGGCAGAGCGCTGGCCCTGCCGGGTGACAGCCACCCTGCAGGGAGCCGGCGGGAAGAGACGGAGCCCCGAGGATCCTCCGCCCCCCGCAGCCCAGGGAAGGGGCGCGGCGGACCCCGCTGGCGGGTTCCCGCTCCCCACCAAGGCCCACCGGCCCGGGCTCCCGGAGGGAGCGGTCCAGCGCTCTCCGCCCGCGCAGCCACTCGCAGCGGGGGCCGGTTCCCCCTTCCCGCCCGCCCGCCCAGTAGCCCCCATCCCGGGGGCTGACACTCACCAAAGCCGGCGGCGCCGCCGCCTCCTGGTCGCGCGGCGCTCCCTGGGCTCCCAGCAGCAGCGGCGGCGGCGGCGCCTCCGAGACACAGACCAGGGTTTGTTCAAAATCACGCGCCCAGCGCCATTCCACCGCCGCATCCCATAATACGCCGGGCCCTCCCCGCCCGCGCGCCCCTCTGTGCCCGCCCCTGCGCTCAGCACCCCGCCCCACGGCCGGTTTCCTTCGCTCCGCCTCTTCCGCGGTGCCTCGCCCCTCCCCTTGGCAACCCGAGCCCGCGTTATTCCGCCTAGCTCCGCCGGGGCGCTACAGCTCCACGTGACTCCGAGTGGCGCCCGGTCAAAGCGATCGCTCGGAATGTTCCATCCCACTGAAGCTGGTGGGGGGGAGGACCCGCATCGCGCTGCTGTTGGGAGAGACCGTCCCTTCGTCTAGCTTTCCTTGTTAGGAAGTGTGAGCTGTAGGTGCGACTTCCAGGATATCCCGCTGTTTGATGTGCTTGAGTGAGGAGGTGATCAGTAGTCACAAATGCCAAGTCACTGTGTTTTTAGGCGCTAATTTTGCAGAGGTCGCTAAAAAGCCCCAGGGAGATCATTGAGAGTTAAACTTATTTTGAAAGAGACCTTTTGTTTTTTTCTTGCAACACACAGCTAAGACTAACACAGTCAAAATTATTTGTATTTAATCACCTTTTATTTTTTCCCGCGATTTATATGATATCCAAATACGGAGTCGGATGACCAGACGCTGAGAGATCATTCTGAGGGGAAAAAGAAAAATTATTCTGCGAGATTATTATTAACTGCTGTGTGTGAGACAAGCACAACAGATATGAAAAAATAGAAAATACAAGAGTGTAAATGTAAGATGGTGCGGTACAGTGTATAATTTGCTAATGGAGCACGGAGGACATACAGGTCAGCATGAGAGACTACCTAGAGAACACAGTGGAGGAGATGAAACTGTAGTGGAGACAGCAATCACTTTGGAATCAAGCAGTACTGGTATTTAATGGCACCTCCGTTTATTAGTGTATAACGTTTATTTTCCTATCTATCAAATAAAAATAACAAAACTTCCCAGGATTCTGATGGTTAAATAAAATGAAGGGTGTTAAGCAGGTACACAATCTCTGCCTAAAATGTTAGTTCCCTTGTGCCATAATCAACACCCAGTACTAGCCCAAACACTAATAGTCAGGATTTAACAAGGCAGATGTCATGAAATTAGCAAAGCCTTGAAAATGGTAAGGTCTGTGACATGTGCAAGGAATGTGATAAAGTTGAAAGACACGAAGGCTTTGTTGGAGATCAACATTGTGAGCCCACTTTATGAGGAACCTTGAGAGCTAGTGTGAGAAATCCTCATGGTAAAATGATTGATGGTACTGTTGGCGCACCACTGGAAGGAAGAAGAGAGTGAGATGGGGTACCCAAAACTGGCTAGATTTTAGAGAGACCAAAAAAATCTCAAAAAAGGGAGACCCCTTCCCAGTTTAATCCACAAGGCAGCATAACTCTCTTTTTTTTTTTTTTTTTTTTTTTTTTTTTTTGGAGACAGAGTCTCGCTCTGTCGCCCAGGCTGGAGTGCAGTGGCCGGATCTCAGCTCACTGCAAGCTCCGCCTCCCGGGTTTACGCCATTCTCCTGCCTCAGCCTCCCGAGTAGCTGGGACTACAGGCGCCCGCCACCTCGCCCGGCTAGATTTTTGTATTTTTTAGTAGAGACGGGGTTTCACCATGTTAGCCAGGATGGTCTCGATCTCCTGACCTCGTGATCCGCCCGTCTCGGCCTCCCAAAGTGCTGGGATTACAGGCTTGAGCCACCGCGCCCGGCCTGCAGCATAACTCTCATACTAAAACCCAAGACAAACAGTGCCCAAAAAAGAGAAGGGAAACTTCCTTTCGCGCTATGATTTTGTTATGAAGGGAAAATTGATTATTTAGATGTTATTGGTCTGGTGCTGTGGCTCACACCTGTAATCGCAGGACTTTGGGAGACCGAGGCAGGAGGATGGGTTGAGGCCAGGAGTTTGAGACCAGCCTGGGCAACATAGTGAGATTGCATCTCTACAAAATAATTTTTTTCTAAATAAAAAGAATTAAGATGTTATCAGACCACGTGCAGTGGCTCACACCTGTAATCCCAGCGCTTTGGGAGGCTGAGGCAGGTGGATCACCTGAGGTCATGAGTTCGAGACCAGCCTGGCCAGCATGGGGAAACCCTGTCTCTACTGAAAATACAAAAATTAGCCGGGCATGGTGGCATGCGCCTGTAGTACCAGCTACTCAGGAGGCTGAGGCAGGAGAATCACTTGAACCCGGGAAGCAGAGTTTGCAGTCAGCCGGAGGTTATACCACTGTACTCCAGCCTGGGCGACAGAGCGAGACTCCATCTCAAAAAAAAAAAAAAGAATTTACATCATGACAAAGTATGTGGTTTAACATAAACAGTGATTTAACATTAAGAAATCTGCAAGTATAATTTATTAGACTGAAGGAGAAAAACCAAATGATAGTCTCTAGAGACACACTGTATAACATTCAACAACCACTCTGAATATTTTTGTTTGTTTGTTTTTTTTTTGAGACAGAATCTCGCCCTTTCACCCAGGCTGAAGTGCAGTGGAACAATCTTGGCTCACTGCAAGCTCTGCCTCCCGGGTTTATGCCATTCTCCTGCCTCAGCCTCCCGAGTAGCTGGAACTACAGGCGCCCGCCACCACGCCCAGCTAATATTTTTGTATTTTTAGTAGAGACAGGGTTTCACTGTGTTAGCCAGGATCGCCTCAATCTCCTGACCTCGTGATCTGCCCACCTTGGCCTCCCAAAGTGCTGGGATTACAGGCGTGAGCCACTGCACCCGGCAACCACTCTGAATTTTTAAAATTCTTAGTAAACTAGAAAAATAAAAGAATGTTTCCTTAATTGGAGCAAGATAATCATGAGAGAGCAACACCGTACATTTCAGTGAAATGGCAGAGGCATTCACATTAAAATCAGAGACTCAACAAGGAGGCAGGGATATAGTAGCTATTATTTACCATTTTTGAGGGTGTCCCAGCTAAGTTAAATAAGAAAAAAAGAAAGAAGAGGTGTAATATATGGAAGGAGACTAAATGGTCCTTATTAAAAACAATCAGGCCGGGCGCGGTGGCTCAGGCCTGTAATCCCAGCACTTTGGGAGGCCGAGAGGCCAAGGCGGGTAGATCACGAGGTCAGGGTTTCGAGACCAGCCTGACCAACATGGTGAAACCCCGCCTCTACTAAAAATACAAAAATTAGCTAGGCATGGTGACGGACACCTATAATCCCAGCTACTCAGGAGGCTGAGGCAGGAGAATTGCTTAAACCTGGGAGGTGAAGTTTGCAGTGAGCCAAGATGGTGCCACTGCATTCCAGCCTGGGTGACAGAGTGAGACTCTATCTCAAAAAATAAAAATAAAAATAATAATCATAGAGGCCGGGCGCCGTGGCTGACGCCTGTAATCCCAACACTTTGAGAGGCCAGGGTAGGTGGATCATGAGGTCAGGAGTTCAAGACCAGCCTGGCCAACATGGTGAAACCCCATCTCTACTAAAAATACAAAAATTAGCCGGGTGTGGTGGCGGGCTCCTGTGATCCCAGCCACTCAGTAGGCTAAGGCAGGAGAATAGCTTGAATCCGGGAGGCAGAGGTTGCAGTGAGCTAAGATTACACCATTGCATTCCAGCCTAGGACAGAGCAAGATTCCATCTAAAAATAAAAATAAATAAATAAAAATAAAAATAATCATAAATAGTTATTTTTCCTGTTTTTTGAGTCTTGCTCTGGCCAGGCTGGAAGGCAGTTCCTCGATCTCGGCCCACTGCAACTTTCGCCTCCCAGGTTCAAGTGATTCTCCTGCCTCAGGCAGAGTCCCAAGTAGCTGGGATTACAGGCTCAGGGGCCACCACACACAGCTAATTTTTTTTTTTCATATTTTTAGTAGAGATAGGGTTTCACCATGTTGGCCAGGTTGGTCACGAACTCCTGACCTCACGTGATCCACCCTCCTTAGCCTCCCAAAGTGTTGGGATTTCAGGTGTGAGCCACCGCATCCGGCCTCATAAAGAGTTCATTTTAAAAGCCCTTATTAAAAATAATCATAAAGAGTTCAAAGTGTTACAGTAAATTGTTTGGCACCTGGAGCCAGATGGCCTAGGCTTAAATCCTGGCCCTCCACATAATAGCTCTGTGAACTTGGGCAAGTTTCCTCTTGTGTACTTTCCTCTTGTGTCTCAGTGTCCTTATCTGTAAATTGAGAATAGTGCATACATCACAAGGTTATTGTGAAAATTAATGAGGTAATATGTGTAAAACACTGAGAACAGTGCCTGGCATATAGTAAGTGCCCAATGTCTGAAAGTTATTAATAATCAAAACTAAATAGAGTCTAAATCTAATCTAATCTTTTACTTTTTTTTTTTTTTTTCGAGACACATTCTCTCTCTGTCACCCAAGCTGGAGTGCAGTGGTGCAATCTTGGCTCACTGCAACCTCCACCTCCCAGATTCAAGTGATTCTCCTGCCTCAGCCTCCCAAGTAACTGGGACTACAGGGGTGTGCCACCACATCCGGCTAATTTTTTGTGTTTTTAGTAGAAATGAGGTTTCACTGTGTTAGCCAGAATGGCCTCTGTCTTCTGACCTCATGATCCACCCACCTCAGCCTCCCAAAGTGCTGGGATTACAGGCGTGAGCCACTGCGACCAGCCTTACTTTCTCAAATAAATCATTTTAGGTCGGATGCAGTGGCTCATGCCTATAATCCCAGCATTTTGGGAGGCCGAGGCAAGTGGATCACCTGAGGTCAGGAATTCCAGACCAGCCTGCCCAATATGGTGAAACCCTGTCTCCACTAAAAATACAAAAAATTAGCCGGTCGTAGTGGTGCACACCTGTAATCCCAGCTACTAGGGAGGCTGAGGCAGGAGAATCACTTGAACCCGGAAGGCAGAGGTTGCAATGAGCCGAGATCCCACCACTGCACTCCAGCCTGGGCAACAGAGTAAGACTCTGTCTCAAAAAAAAAAAAAAAAAAAAAAAAAAAAAGCCTGGTCAACATAGCAAGACCTCGTCTCTACAAAATAAACATTTAAAAATTAGTTGGGCATGGTGAAACATACCTGTAGTCTCAGCTACATGGGAGCTAAGACAGAAGATTGCTTGAGCCCAGGAGTTTAAGGTTACAGTGAACTATAATTGCACCACAGAACTCTAGCCTGGGCAACAGCAAGACTCTATCCCAAAAAAACAAACAAACAAACAAAACAAACAAACACCAAAAACCTCTGCTATTCAAACATCTATTTCAGAAGAAACTCTGTGCTTTACATTTGCATGATGGTGTTTCCAGATGAACTAAAAATATTTATTCAGCAAATATTTGTTGATTATCTACTGGATCCCAACGTCTGTGCAAGGCACTAAAAATAATGTGGTGAACAAGACAGCACAATTCTGTCCAATGGAACATTCTGCAATGGTGGAACTATTCTGCACTATCTGATACCGTAGCCACTAGCCACATGTGGCTATCAAGCAACTGAAATGTGACTAGCGTGGCTAAAAGAACTGACTTTTTCATCTTAATTGCCATTAATTTAAATTTAAATAGCCACATGTGGCCAGAGTGGTGGTTTACGTCCATAATCCCAGCACTTTGGGAGGCTGAGGCTGGAGGATCACTTGAACCCAGGAGTTCAAGACCAGTCTGGGCAACATAGTGAGAAGCACTCTCTACAAAAAAAAAAGTGATATAAAAAAATTAGCCAGGCATGGTGGCACAGGCCTAAAGTCCTAGCTACTTGGGAGGCTGAAGTGAGAGGATGGCTTGAGCCCAGGAGTTCCAGGTTACAGTGAGCCATGATCACACCATTGTACTCCAACCTGGATGACAGAATGAGACCCTGTCTCTATAAAAAATAAATAGACAGTATTGGACAGTTCTAGAAGATGTGCCAGACAATAAACAAGAAAAAAAAATTAGAGTTTTTTAAATAAACAGAGGAGGTTTCTGAGGAAAATATTAATATAAAAAAAGACAGGAGGCCAGGCGCAGTGGATCACACCTGTAATCCTAGCACTTTAGGAGGCCAAGGCGGGTAGATCACCTGAGGTCAGGAGTTCAAGACAAGCCTGACCAACATGGTAAAACCCCGTCTCTACTAAAAATACAAACATTAACTGGGCGTGGTGGCACATGCCTGTAATCCCAGCTACTCGGGAGGCTGAGACAGGAGAATCGCTTGAACCTGGGAAGTGAAGGTTGCAGTGAGCAGAGATGGCGCCATTGCACTCCAGCCTGGGCGACAAGAGCAAAACTCCGTCTCAAAAACAAACAAACAAACAAACAAAAGACAGGAGTATGGAGATATGAGCTGGGTAGAATCATCAGAAAAAAAATAAAAAGGTATCACTGGGTATCTATTATGTGCCAGGTATACTGTTAAGTACATAGTATACACTAATAAAATTTTCTTAAAATAGGTTAGTTTTCAAAAGATTATTCAGAAGGTCCTTTGTTCTTGAGTTTGTTTTTCATAAATCCCGTATGTCTCTAATACAAGCAGTTAACATGTATAAGTAAGAGTAATTATCACCTTTATTTCTTTTTCATTATGATATAACTCTTTTTACAACAGGCCCATAATTTCTTACCAACGATTTCAAAATCCAAGATGTTTTGAAAACTAAAAGGTTTCTGAAAGCTTATGGCAAGCTTATTTATTGGGAAAACCTGGTCCAATATGACATAAGGCATTAATATTCTTAATTCCATTTAGTGTCAATATTCACATATGTTAGCGTAGAAATCTCAGTGTGTTTAATTGTGGGATTTGATTATGACCAAAGGAATTGGAAGGAACTTTCTGGGGTGTTGGGAATGTTCTTGACCCTGATGGTGGTTGTACAAGGGTATACAATGGCCTAAATTCACTGGGTATACTTAAACGGATGCATTTTAGCATATGTAAATTATACCCCATTAAAACTGGTTTTAAGATTTAAAAATGAGAGCGTTAAAATGGTTTCTGCATATTCTTCTCTAAAATCCAAAATATTTTTAATTCCAAAGCACATTTGCCCCCAAGGGTTTTGAATAAGGGATTGCAGACTGGTATCACTTTGAACATACCCCAAGTTTTTCACTTTGTATAATATAATGTGATTAGTAATGTCAAGCCACCCAAAAAATAAAATCAACCACTAAAATAATCTGTTGATGGCAGGTAGGATTCATTTGCTTTTCCTCTCACAATAAGATTTCTTTGTCTATATAATAGAGGTTTTTGTTTGCTTGTTTTTCTAATCAGAAGGATAGAAGTAGAGGATTCTCTGTAATGTTCTGATGTACTTGTGCTACTAGGGGTATAACCACTTCCGTGGTTAGGAGTGGGTCCCCTTGAAGGAAGTAGATATGGTTAATGTCAGTCATCCTGAGAAGAGAGAAACACATTTTGAGATATGATACGGGAGCTCAGACTGAGAGAGGAAAATGGTCACTCTCTGTAGGGCTTGGTGATCTGGATCTGGACACAAAGCATGTAATGTGTTTGAAGGAATGTACCTATTTTTTTTTTTTTTAGTTTGCTAATCAGCTGACTTGATAATGTGCCCATCTTTTTACCCAGCAGGAGAAGAAGATATCTGCCCCTAGAGAGACTGAAAACTAGGTAGAGGCTTTATTACAAAACACCTTAAAATTCTTCATGGCTTATAAACACAAGCATTTATTTTTCTCATGAATTGGCTAGGTTCACAGATCTAGGCTGGGCTCAGCTAGGCCAGGTTAGAACCCAGACTTATGGTTGGGTTCTACATATCTTAATTCTGGGGCCCAAGCTGATAGGGCATTAGCAACCTGGGGTATGCTTTCTTCTAGTGGCTCTCAAGAACATAGCAGTGAATGGAAATATGATGTCTTTTTTATTTTTTTTATTTTTGTTTTTTGAGACAGAGTCTTGCTCTGTTGCCCAGGCTGGAGTGCAGTGGTACAGTCTCAGCTCACTGCAATCTCTGCCTCCTGGATTCAAGCAATTCTCCTGCCTCAGCCTACCAAGTTGCTAGGACTATAGGTGTGCACCACCATGCCCGGCTAATTTTTTACTTTTTGTAGAGACAGAGTTTCACACTATTGGCCAGGCTGGTCTTGAAGGCCTGTCCTCAAACAATCCACTCGCTGCGTCAGCCTCCCAAAGTGCTGGGATTATAGGCATGAGCCACCGAACCTTGCCCATGATGTCTTTTTTAAGGCTACCCTATCCCCAACCAACTGGCGCACTGTAACTTCAGTCCACATTACATTGACCAAAACAAGTCCCATGTCCAAAGCCCAACATCAATGAGGTGGAAAAAATATATTATTTCTACTCTATTGAAAGGTATTGCAAAGGTACATGCAAAATGTGTAGATATATCATTCTAGCACAGAGAGGAAATAAAGATTTGCGAGCAATGATCCAAACTACAAAAGATAACTATAAAGACCCTTGGGTGTGTTGCATGATAGGAGAGGATTAGAATATGTTAACATCTTTTTTTTTTTTTGAGACGGAGTCTCGCTCTGTTGCCCAGGCTGGAGGGCAATGGCGTGATCTCAGCTCACTGCAACCTCCACCTCCCAGATTCAAGCAATTCTTCTGTCTCAGCCTCCTGAGTAGCTGAGACTACAGGCACGTGCCACCACTTTTGGCTAATTTTAGTATTTTTAGTAGAGACGGGGTTTCACCGTGTTAGCCAAGATGGTCTCGATCACCTGACCTCATGATCCGCCCACCTCGGCCTCCCAAAGTGCTGGGATTAGAGGCTTGAGCCACCGCGCCTGGCCCAACATTTTAAACTCTCCATGAAAACACCCTTTTCTTTGACATAGAAAAGTAACTGGTCTTACGTAAACTGCTATGCCTATATAGCGTTAATTTTCTTATCCAATCAAACTGCTGCTCTTTGCTCCTCCAGTGTAAAAATTCTGGGGCCTGGAACTCACAAAGCTACCCACAGAACTCTCTGCTACATAATTGTAACTTACTAACTATAGTAACTAAGCTGCTTTCAGTAGCTTATACTTTATATCTCATAAAATGAATAGCATAGAAATAGGCTTTTTTGAGATAGTTTTACAGAGAAAAGATGTCATCAAAGACATTGACTTCCTTTGCATGCTACCATCCTCAAGGTTTACCCTTCGTTCTTAGGCTTGCTTTCTCATGGTTGTCATCTAGTATCATACATAGAAATACTATATACAGCCAGGTGCGTTGGCTCATGCCTAGCACTTTGGGAGGCTGAGACAGGCAGATTGCCTGAGCTCAAGAGTTTGAGACCAGCCTGGGCAACATGGTGAAACCCCATCTCTACTAAAATGCAAAAAATCAACAGGACATCGTGATGGTCACCTGTAATCCCAGCTACTCAGGAGGCTGAGGCACGAGAATTGCTTGAACTGGGGAGGGAGGTTGCAGTGAGCCCAGATTGTGCCACTGCACTCCAGCCTGGGCAACAAAGCAAACTGTCTCAAAAAGAAAGAAAGAAAGAAAAAAATACTACACACAATACACAGATATCAGCCTCAGAGGAAGAGTATTCATCCCATGTGCTTCTTTCTATAAGCAAGTTAAACCTGCTCCCCAGAAGGCTCTCCATCATGATGTGCTGGTCAAACCTGGACCATATATGTGTTCTCAAACCATTCAGTAGCCAAAAAAAAAAAAAAAAGGCCTAGAGCAGGGGTCAGCAAAGGAAGGCCCACAGGCCAAATCCAGCTCATTGCCTATTTTTGTCCAGACTGCAAGCTAAGAACGTATGTTTTACATTTTTAAAGGATTATAGAGGAAAAAGCAATAGCAGCAACTGCTGCAGCTGTTGCAACACTAAAGAGACCATATGTGGCCTAAATAAAAATGTTAGATTTTTGTCCAGCCCATAAGCTAAAAACATTTTTGGTTTTGATTTTTACACTTTGAAAGGACTATAGAAGAAAAAGAAGCAGCAGCCACAGAGACCACATGTGGCCTAAAGTCTACATTTTTTATTTGGCCTTTTATAGAAAATGTTTGCAGTCTCTGGCGTAAACCATCATGATTCACCTGGGAGGTGAGGAAAGGCCATTGCCAGCATTGGGTCAGCCACATCATATGTGTTTAATTTCCTTTTGCTTTCCCTAACCCTGAGGAAAATCTTAACCACTGCTGAATGATCCTGTTTGATATGATTAGGCTTTGTGTCCCCACCCAAATCTCATCTTGAATTGTAATCCCCATAATCCCCATAATCCCCACATATCAAGGGAGAGACCAGGTGGGAGGTAACTGCATCATGGGAGCAGCTCCCCCATGCTGTTCTGATAATAGTGAGTGAGTTCTCACGAGATCTGATGGTTTCATAAGAGGCTCTTCCCCCTTTGCTCTGCACTTCTCCTTGCTGCCGCCTTGTAAAGTAGGTGCTTTGCTTCCCCTTTGCCTTTTGCCATGATTGTAATTTTCCTGAGGCCTCCCTAGTCGTGCTGAACTGAATAAATGAAACCTCTTTCCTTTATAAATTACCCAGTCTCAGTCATTAGAGAAAATGAAAACCACAATGAGATACCATCTCACGATAGTTAGAAAGGCAATCATTAAAAAGTCTGGAAACAACAGATGCTGGTGAGGATGCAGAGAAAGAGGAACGCTTTTACACTGTTGGTGGGAGTGTAAATTAGTTCAACCATTGTGGAAGACAGTGTGGTGATTCCTCAAGGATCTAGAACCAGAAATACCATTTGACCCAGCAATCCCATTACTAGGTATATACCCAAAGGATTATAAATCATTCTACTATAAAGACACATGTACACGTGTGTTTATTGCAGCACTATTTACAATAGCAAAGACTTGGAACCAACCCAAATGCCCATCAGTAATAGACTGGATAAATAAAATGTGGCACATTTACACCATGGAATACTATGTAACCATAAAAAAGAATGAGTTCATGTCCTTTGCAGGGACATGGATGAAGCTGGAAACCATCATTCTCAGCAAACTAACACGGGAACAGAAAACCAAACACTGCATGTTCTCACTCATAGTGGGAGCTGAACAATGAAAACACATGGACATAGGGAGGGGAGTATCACATACCGGGGCCTGTCAGGGGGTGGGGGGCAAGGGGAGGGATAGCATTAGAAGAAATACCTAATGCATGCTTAAACATAGATGACGGGTTGATAGGTGCAGCAAACCACCATGGCACATGTATACCTATGTAACTAACCTGCACGTTCAGCACATGTATCCCAGAACTTAAAGTAAAATTTAAAAATAAATAAATAAATAAATAACCCAGTTTCAGGCAGTTCTTTATAGCCGTATGAAAATGGACTAATAAACTGTTATTCACTGCTGCTCAGGTAAATTAAAGGAAGAGTTCATGTCCATATGTGTGTCAGAATGTTATGAGAGAACCATGGCCATTAGTTTCTGCTTATGGGGGCAATAATGTTTAAGTGAATAATCCCCAAATGGAAGGGACATTTCAAGGGAGAACCATCAGAATGTAAGGTCCAGAAGCTTTCCCTTCCACTGCTAGCATGTCACTCCATTACCTTCTGAGGTATATAATTTGTGACCAGAAGTCTGTTATAATTTGTGACCAGAAGTCTGTTGTAATTCCTCTGTAAGTAATGTGCCCTTTTTTTTTTTTTTTTTTTTTCTGGCTGCCTTTAAGATTTTCTTTTTGGCTGGACACAGTGACTCATGCCTGTAATCCCAGCAATTTGGGAGGCTGAGATGGGCAGTTCACTTGAGGTCAGGAGTTTGAGACCAGCCTGGCCAACATGGTGAAACCCCATCTCTACTGAAAATACAAAAATTAGATGGGCATGGTGGCGGGCACCTGTAATTCAACTACTCAGGAGGCTGAGGCAAGAGAATCCCTTGAACCTGGGAGGCGGAGCTTGCAGTGAGCTGAGATTGTGCCACTGCACTCCAGCCTGGGCGACAGAGTGAGACTCCATCTCAAAAAAATGTTTTTGGATAATTCTTTGCTACTGTCTCTTCAAATCTTTTTTTCTGCATCATTTTTCCTCTCTTTTCCTTCTTGGATTCCAATTATACGTTGAATCATTTTGTTCCACGGCTCTTGGAGATTCTTTCTTAGTCTGTCTTAGTGTTGCTATAAAGAAATACCCAGCCAGGTGTGGTGGCTCCTGCCTGTAATCCCAGCACTTTGAGAGGCCAAGGCGGGTGGATCACTAGGTCAGGAGATCGAGACCATCCTGGCTAACACAGTGAAACCCTGTCTCTACTAAAAACACAAAAAATTAGCCGGGCGTGGTGGTGGGTGCCTGGAGTCCCAGCTACTTGGGAGGCTGAGGCAGGAGAATGGCATGAACCTGGGAGGTGGAGCTTGCAGTGAGCTGAGATTGCACCACTGCACTCTAGCCTGGGTGACAGAATGAGACTCCATCTCAAAAAAAAAAAAGAAGTACCCAAGGCTGGGTAATTCATAAAGAAAAAAGGCTTATTTAGCTCACAGTTCTGCAGATTGTATAAGAAGCATGGAACCAGCATCTGCTCCTGGTGAGGGCTTCAGGCTGCTTCCACACATGGAAGAAAGGGGAGGGAAGCCAGCATGTGCAGAGATCACATGGCAAGAGGAGACACAAGAGACTGAAGCAGGGAGGTGCCAGGTTCTTTTTAACAACCAGCTCTAATGGGAACTACTAGAGCAAGAAGTCACTCATTACCATGAGGACAACACCACCCCAGTCATGAAGGATCTGTTGCCATTAGGCCCTGCCTTCAGCCATGGAGATCAAATTTCAACATGAAGTTTGAAGGAGTCAAACATCCAAACCACAGCACTCTCCCTTCTCTACCTGCTCCCACTTTTCTTTTTTTGAAGTTTAGTTTTTTTAGTTTAGTCTCTTTCTATTGACCTTCTTTAAATTCCCTGATTCTTTCTTTGGCTGTGCTGAGTCTACTCATGAGCACATTGAAAACATTCTTTGTCTCTGTTGACACGTCTTTGTATTTTTAGCATTTCTTTTTAACATTTTCTTTTCATTCTACCGTCTGTTTTAATTCCTCATCTGTTCATTCATGTTGTATACATTTTCCTTTTTTTTCTTTTTTTTTTTTTATTGAGAGAAGGTCTCACTCTGTTGCCCAGGCTGGAGTACAGTGGCACAATCATGGCTCACTGCATCCTCAAACTTTCTGGGCTAAGAGGGTCCTCTCACCTCAGCCTTCCAAGTAGCTGGGACTACACGCACATGTCACTACACTGACTAAATTTTTTGTGTGTATGTGTGTACTTTTTGCAGAGATGGGGTTTTGCCATGTTTCCCAGGTTGGTCTCAAACTCCTGAGCTCAAGTAATTCACCTGCCTTGGCCTCCCAAAGTGCTGGAATTACTGGTGTGAGCCACCGTGCCTGGCCTACATTTTTTATTGAAACTTCAACACAGTATCATAATTATCTTAAATTCCCTGTTGGATAGTCCCAACATCTTTGTTTTTTATTTTTAGAGACAGGGTCTCACTCTGTTGCCCAAGCTGGACTGCAGTGGCATGATCACAGCTCACTGCAGCCTCAACCTCCTATGCTCAAGCCATCCTCCCACCTCAGCCTCCCAAGTAGCTGGGACTACAGGTGCATGCCACCATGCCCGGCTAATTTTTGTATTTTTTTGTAGAGATAGAGTCTTGCCACATTGTCCAGGCTGGTCTCAACCTCCTGAAATCAAGCAATCTGCCTGCCTCAGCCTCCCAAAGTGCTGGGATTACAGGCATGAGAAAAAAATCTTGAGGCATCTAAGCAAAAAGAGTAAGTGACTTATAAGAGAAAGAAAATTGAGTGCAGTAGCTCATGACTGTAATCCCAGAGCTTTGGGGGGCTGAGGTGGGAGAATTGCTTGAGGCCAAGCATTCAAGGCCAGCCTGGGCAACAAAACAAGACCCTACCCTTACAAAAAATTTAAAGAATTAGCTGGATGTAGTGGCCAGCATGCCTGTAGTCCCAGCTACTTGGAAGGCTGAGGTGGGAGGACTGCTTGAGCCCAGAAGTTCAAGGCTGCAGTGACTATGATCATGCCACTGCACTCATATAATACTATTATTTGAATGTTTATCCCCTCCAAAACTCATATTGAAACTTAATCCCCAATGTGGCATTATTGAGAGGTGGATCTTTAAGAGGTAACTGAGATCATGAGGTGTCTTTCCTCATTAATGGATTAATACATTAATGGGGTAATGCCTGGGTGACAGAGTAAGACCCTGTCTCTTAAAAAATACAGAGATAGAAAATTAGACTCGCATCAGATATTTCTTAGTAATGCTTTATGCCAAAAAAAAAAATGAAGTACCACACTTAAAGTTCTTAAGAAAAGTGAATCAAAGTTTATTATATCCAACAAGACTGATACAAACATAAAAGGCACAAGATGTTACCAATATTCAAGAATATGCAAGAATATGGATTCTGAGTCCTGTCTGAACAACCTATTAAAGAACTGCCTTCTTTAACAGAAAACCAAAGACTAGCGATATATCAATAAAAGAGCTGATGGTGAACATTCAATATGTAGTGCTTACTGATCTAAGAATACATGAAGATTAGCTGGGCGCAGTGGCTCACGCCTGTAATCCCAGCATTTTGGGAGGTCAAGGCGGGCAGATCATGAGGTCAAGATCGAGACCATTCTGGCCAACATGGTGAAACCTCATCTCTACTAAAAATACAAAAAATTAGCTGGGTGTGGTGGCGGGAGCCTGTAGTGTAGTCCCAGCTACTAGGGAGGCTGAGGCAGGAGAATTGCTTGAACCTGAGAGGTGGAGGTTGCAGTGAGCTGAGATCACGCCACTGCACTCCAGGCTGGAGATACAGTGAGACTCTGTCTCAAAAAAAAAAAAAAAAAAAAATGAAAAGAATACATGATGATTAAAAGGAAGAAAATAAGGCCAGGTTCCATGGCTCACACCTGTAATCCCAGCATTTGGGGAAGAAAGGCAGGTGGATTGCTTGAATTCAGGAGTTTGAGACCAGCCTGGGCAACGTGGTGAAACCCTGTCTCTACAAAAAGTTGAAACATTAGCCAGGCATGGTGATGGGTGAGGCATGCCTGTAGTCACAGCTACTCGGGAGGCTGAGGTGGAAGGATCACTTGAGCCCAGGTGATCAAGGCTACAGTGACTTGAGATCATGGCACTGAACTCCAGTTGGGACAACAGAGTGAGACCCTATCTCAAAAAATAAAAAAAGGGAGACAATATAGCTTGTAATGGCTATATGTGCTTACAATATGGCTATTATAATAGGAAATGTGGGAAAATATTTAACTGTTATCAGTAATCATATTGGGGACGGTAGTATAAGTATTGTTATTCTGAGGCTGTTGTGTGTATAATGTGGATGAATAAAATGAGTAATTATGGAATATTCCTTATGTGCTGTGAACCAGGATTCTGGGTGTGGAAATAAGGTGATACAGATGTAATACAGAAGAGGTTAAGTAAAACAACCTAAATTGGAATTATCAGTATGCCCTCATGAATCATTTCACCCTTAAAATATGTACATATTTCCTAGTTCTGTCCTACAAAAAGGTCTCCAAATGACTGATATAGTAGCAACGAGTCTCCTTAGCACTTGGACTGTTATTTATAACTATCATCCCCACTAAAAGGAAAAGGGCTTCTTGGAGAAATGACCAATTCTAGATCTAGGCAGGAAACACCAGATGACTCTAAGACCAACTGTCACACAGCACTAGCAACACATGGAGTAAGTATAGAGGAAGGATTCACATGCAGAAAACAGTACAGTACCGTATGGACAATCACTTGTGCTCTTTTCCCTTCGATAGTGAGGCGTATTTGGGCTGGGCACAGTGGATGTAAAGTAGAATATGTGTCAGGAAAGAGGCTTCTGGATAACTTTTTTATCTTTGTAGGGAAGTTGTGAGAAGGTAGAGACCATCTAGTAGACTGCAACAACAGGAGATTCCTGGCCAAGGAAATGGCCTTGCTCGTGAGGGTAATTCATACACTGCTATTGTTTGAATGTTCATCCCCTTCAAAACTCATGTGGAAAGTGATTCCCTATTGTGACATTATTGAGAGGTGGACCTTTAAGAGGTGACTGGATCATAAGGGGTCTGCCCTCATGAATGGATTAATCCATTAATGAATTAATGGGTTTATGGATTAAGGGATTCCCATGAGAGTTGAAATGGTGGCTTTATAAGAAGAGAGAGACCAGAGCAAGTATGCTTGGCCCCCTCACCATGCGACGCCCTGTGCATCAGCAAGGAGGCCCTGATCAGATGTGACCCCTTTACCTTGGACTTCTCAGCCTCCATAACTGTAAGACATAAATTCATTTTCTTTATAAGTTACCCAGTTTCAGGTATTCTGTTATAAGCAACAGAAAACAAACTAAGACAAATACCAATGGTGTTGACATCTGCTAGATCTTCTCAAACTTTAACATGCAAGGATTACTAGGATTTTGTTAACATGACAGTTTCTATTCAGTTTGGGCTAGAATTGAGGATTTTGCGTGGTAAAAAAGAAGAGCTAGGATTTGTGCAGTTCCCTTGAGTTCATTAAGATGTGCCTTGCTAACCTCTTGCTAAATAATTGAAAAGGAGAGCATAAGCCTCCAGGGCCATCCGGGTTTGCTTTTCTTCACTGCTAAAGTAAAACCTAAAAATACATAATATTCTGTTAGAGTTAGGCAAGGGGAATGAACAGTCTGGAAAGAGAAGTCCTTTTTAGGTCAAAATATTTAGTAAAATTGCTGCCTCCAACAATTAGGAAGGCAGGAAATCTCCTTCCCCAGCTTGTAGCTAGTCAAGTATCTGAAAAGAGCCAGCTTGTGTATGTGGCTGCTTTTTGTTGCCTTGGGTAAGGTGTTGCAAGTCAAGTGTGAAGTGAAGTTAAAAAGGGAATAAAGTGGAAATTCTGAACCCTCACTAGGTTGAAAAAGCCAACTGCTTATGGATCTTGAAATAGCAGAAGAAAAGACTTGGCTTAAAGATTTTTCATAGCCCTTTAAGACTTCTTGGCACACACAACCAACCAACCAACCAAACAAACAAACAAAAACAACAGAAAATAAAAATAAGCTAAAGCCAGATCAAACTGATAGAGTTCTCTTCTCATTTAAGCCTACTGTTTCAGATTTTTTCACAGCTGCCACCATTACAAAGAGGGCATTAAGGCCGGGCGCGGTGGCTCAAGCCTGTAATCCCAGCACTTTGGGAGGCCGAGACGGGCGGATCACGAGGTCAGGAGATCCAGACCATCCTGGCTAATACGGTGAAACCCCGTCTCTACTAAAAAATACAAAAAAAAAAAAACTAGCCGGGCGACGAGGCGGGCGCCTGTAGTCCCAGCTACTCGGAAGGCTGAGGCAGGAGAATGGCGTAAACCCGGGAGGCGGAGCTTGCAGTGAGCTGAGATCCGGCCACTGCACTCCAGCCTGGGCGGCAGAGCAAGACTCTGTCTCAAAAAAAAAAAAAAACAAAGAGGGTTGAGCAAAGAAGCTAGGATTTAAGGCAAGTTTGCTAACTACTTCGAGAAATAACTTTGGGTGTGGTTACTGGCATCTGAAACTGTCTGGAAGCACGTAGAACTTATTGAATATTCAATGGAATTATTTAAGTTAAAAAAAGCAAGCACCCCAAAAGCCTGGCCTACAAAAGCTTTCAATGTTCAAGCACTAAGGCATCCTCAAAAAGGAAATACACTCAACATCCAGTTAACTTGTATTCAGAAGGTAAAGCTTGCACCCACACAACACAACAAACAATAGAAATCCTCTCAGCAGAACCAAGGACTGACCCAGGAACTTATTCCAGTATCAGAGCAGTGAGTATCCATACTTCCTTCCCATGATTCTGCCATTGTTATGGACCAGTAACTGCTGTGTTTCCCATTCTTCCTTTGTCTGAGTTTTAACTGTGATTGGCCTGTTTCTGCTCCACTGTTGGTTTGTATTGGATGTATGGGCATAGGACACATCAGTTGTTTTACAGTGTATACATCTCTGGACTATAAAACACCACATCCCAATGTGATAGGTTTCTGCATCACCAGATATCCTGAATTTTTAGCTGATGTAGAAATCGAATGGGAAATTGAGCTTTCTTCCCTAGGGAGGGAGGAAGTAGGCTCTACTGTGAGAAGAAGCTATATTATTCAGGTTCTCCAGAGAGACAGAACCAATAGGAGAGAGAGAGATATATATAGTATGATATGAGAGGGGAATTATTAGGGGAATTGGATTATGTGATATGTGATTGTGGGGGCTGAGAAGTCCCACATCAAGCAGTCTGCAAGTCAGAGACCCTGGGATGCTGGCAGCATGGCTTAATCCAAGTCCGAAGGTTTGAGAACCCAGGGTGCTGCTGGTATGAGTCCTGGAGTCCAAGGCCAGGAGAAGAAGTGTGTTTATCAGCTTTAGAACAGAGACCAATTTACCTTTTCTCTATTTTTGTTTTCTCTGGGCCCAGCTAACTGGATGGTGCCTGCCCACACTGAGGGCAGATCTTCCTCACTTAGTCCACTCAGACTCACATGCCAGTCTCCTCTGGAAACACCCTCACAGATACACACTAATATAATGCTGTAACAGTTAGTTTTCTTGGTATTCCTTAATCCAATCAAGTTGATACCTAAAATTACCATCAGAGGACATGTGGATATTTAGGTGGTCAGAGGGACATACTGTAGTGGAGACTGCTGATTGTCCCTCTAAACTCACTCTTTCCTATTTCTGGGCACAAGGCTGCCCAACTGGAAACTAAATTTCTAGTCTTATTGGTGGTCATATGATTAAGTTCTTGTCAATGGAACATCATCCGAATTGATGTGGGCAATCTCCACCTTACTTTCTGATATGGTTTGGCTCTGTACCCCCCTCTCAAATCTCATGTTGAATTGTAATCCCCATTGTTGGGGAAGGGACCTGGTAGGAGGTGATTGGATCATGGAGGCAGATTTCCCTCTTGTGTTCTGATAATAGTGAGTGAGTTCTCATGAGATGTGGTTGTTTGAAAGTCTGTAGCACCTCCCCCTTTGTGTTCTCTCTCTCTCCTGTCATCACGTGGTGACATACTTGCTTCCCCTTTACCCTTCCACCATGATTATAAGTTTCCTCAGGCTTCCCCAGCCATGCCTCTTGTAAGGCTGTGGAACTATGAGTCATTTAAACCTCTTTTCTTTATAAATTACCCAGTCTCAGGGAGTTCTTTATAGAAGTGTGAGAACAGACTAATATACATTCTTTTGTTATTTATTTTATTTTTTTTGAGATGGAGTTTCACTCTGCCACCCAGCTGGAGTGCAGTGGCGCGATCTCGGCTCACTGCAGCCTCTGCCTCCTGTGTTCAAGTGATTCTCCTGCCTCAGCCTCCCAAGTAGCTGGGACTACAGGCACCCGCCACCATGCCTGGTTATTTTTTTGTGTTTTTAATAGAGACAGAGTTTCATCATGTTGACCAGGCTGGTCTCGAACTCCTGACTTCAGGTGATCTGCCTTCCTTGGCCTCTTAAAGTGGTGGGATTACAGGCATGAGCCACCATGCCTGGCTGAGAACAGACTAATACACATTCTTAAAAGAGATTCCTTCTTTAGGTATTCTTCTCTTTCTCTTTCCTGTTAGAGGGAATATGCCATTTATCACACATCAAATCCAAAAGTGGCAAAAATCCAAAAGTTTGACAGACTTTGTAGGCAAGGCTCTAGGAAACTGTACCCCTATATATTTCTGGTAGGAAGGCAAAATGATACCATTCCTATCAAGTACAATTTGGCAGGATCTACCAAAATTGTATGTCTATCCTTTGCCTCATTTCTGGTAATGTTTTCTACCTGTACATATATAATGTATGTAAACGTTATTCATCGCAGAATTGATTAAAAATAACTTGTGTCCTATAAGGATTAAATAAACTAAGACATACCCTTGCTATGTAATATCTTCTAGCTCTAAAAAGAGTGATTTTTAAAGACTGGACAGCTGGTGAGATGTCCAGCTGTCTTAGTCTGTTTTCTGTTGCTTATACTGGAATACCTGAAACTGGGTAATTTATAAAAAAAAGGAATTTATATCTTACAGTTATGAAGGCCAAGAAGTCTAAGGTCAAGGGACCACATCTAGTGAGACCCTTCTTGCTGGTCAGGACTTGCTAGAGTTCAGAAGCAGCACAGGGTATCACATGGCAAGGGAGTGACCTTCCTAACATGCTAGCTCAGGTCTCTTCCTCTTCTAATAAAGCCACATGTTCTCTCCCATGATAACCCATTAATCCATGAATGGATCAATTCCTCAGGGTTTTGTCCTCATCATCCAGTCACCTATTTAAGACCCACCTCTAAATGTTGCCACATTAAAGATTAAGTTTCAACATGAGTTGTTGTTTTCTTTTTCATTTTATTTTAATTTTTATTTTTTGAGACAGAGTCTTGCCTTTTTTTTTTTTTGAGATGGAGTTTCGCCCTTGTTGCCCAGGCTGGAGTGCAATGGTGCAATCTTGGCTCAACGCGACCTTCGCCTCCCAGGTTCAAGCGATTCTCCTGCCTCAGTCTCCTGAGTAACTGGAATTACAGGCATGTGCCACCACGCCTGGCTAATGTTTGTATTTTTAGTTGAGATGGGGTTTCTCCATGTTGTTCAGGCTGGTCTGGAACTCCTGACCTCAGATGATCCGTCCGCCTCGGCCTCCCAAAGTGCTGGGATTACAGATGTGAGCCACTGCACCCAGCCCTCAACTTGCGTTTTGGAGAAGACAATTATTTCAAACCATAGTACCAGGAAAAGTGCAAAAAATAAAAAAAAAAAAAAGGCAGAACAATTATGTGGTGTTACTTTTTGTGAAAGGAGTGGTAAAATTTTATATTTATTAATATTCGCTTGTATTTGCAGAAATTCCATAAGAATACATGAGTATTGAATATTATATAAACGCAGGCGACCATATAATCTTCCATTGAAATGCAACCGTTTCTAGGGGATATTTATTTATTTATTTATTTATTTATATATTTTTTTATTTAGAGATGGAGTCTTGTTCTGTCGCCCAGGCAGGAGCGCAGTGGCGCAATCTCGGCTCACTGCAAGTTCCGCCTCCCGGGTTTTACGCCATCCTACAGCCTCAGCCTCCCGAGTAGCTGCGGCTACAGGCGTGCACCACCTACGCCCAGATAATTTTTTGTATTTTTAGTAGAGACGGGGGTTTCACCGTGTTTAGCTAGGATGGCCTCGATCTCCTGACCTCGTGATCCGCCCGCCTCGGCCTCCTAAAGTGCTGGGATTACAGGCGTGAGCCACCGCACCCGGCGGCAAGGGGGGATGTTATTAATCACCACTCCAGGACGACAGAGGGAAAATGGCCTTGTACTGGACAAACTGGAATATCTGATCAACCATTATACAGTGCATGGAGTGGGAAGAGGAATGGGGACTTTTTAATTGTATTTCTAAAAAGTATCGTCTGTGGTGAATCAGAAACAAAACTCGTTCTTTACCACAGGCAGTTTAAGCGCTGCCTGAAAGACCTAAGGACGGTAAACCACAGACATGAGACACGGAACTTTGCGAAAACGTAGTCGTTTTATATACCGGGTACTTATTGGAGTTACACTAGAGACTCACTCCTGGAGTTCATCAGCCAATCCAAAGTCCGAGCGTGAGAGCCAGAGCCTGTAGGAGAGGGCTGGGCAGGCCTCAGACCAGAGGAGTGGAGCCCCGCATCACTCAACCCTGAGGGCGGAGCTAGCCCAGGCTCCCACACCCGACGCTCTGGCCCACACAGACGCTACTCTGTAGCATTTCAGGTTCCCTCTGGCTGCACTCTGGAGGACCACACTCGTTTCTTTTTGGCTGCCAGAGGCCCCGCATCCACCGCTGAGCTGGGAGAAAGATGGCGGCAGCCGTGCGACAGGATTTGGCCCAGCTCATGAATTCGAGCGGCTCTCATAAAGATCTGGCTGGCAAGTGAGTATTTCCCAGCAACGCGGGAGTACAGAGGTGGGGAAAAAAAGCCACAGCCTTAATCTGCTTAGGTTGGCCACGACTCTTGGGCGTGAAGCTAGGAACCGGCCTGACGACCAAGGGGGCGGGCCTGAGGTCGGCTAGGGAGGCAAATGTTGGGAGAAGCAGAAAGCTGGAGGGGACCTTGTACAGGGGCCTTCGAGGCCATAGACTTGGGATGACTGTCAACTTGTTCAGTGATTGATAGAATCCCTCTGGTCCCTTAGGATTTTGGAAGAGCGGTCTGAGAGACGACTGCTACCCTGGCCTTAGTAGCCTTCCCTGGTACCTCTTCCTATCGCTGGCCGGCGTCACACCAAATCTGGCCTCTCGTTGGACCTTCCTCCTCCTTTTTTTGATTCAGAGAAATGTATATTCTGGGGCCTTGATGCTATGTTTTTCGGGGAGATGGCTTCTTGGGGCTGGCTGAGACTGAGGAGGTATGGCCGCTGTCATGTCGTCCAGACCACTCAGACTGTCTTCTGTCGGTCCTTGTGTTTCGGGTATTTTCTCCGCCACCAACTCTGAAGGCACATAGGCGGAATGTGCTCATATCGCGGATCAGGATGTCTAGAGCAGTGATGTTTGCAGGAATCTGAATTTTGTCGAAATTCATATAGAATGCTTAGGTTCACTCCAAGTTAAAATGTGTGACGTGCCTGTTGTGCAAGCAGTTGTTCAACAGTATTAAGCATAGGTAGGTAGATGTATATTGTTCATTTTCTCTTTGTAGATGTCACAGCACTGATCTTTTGTAATGAACTTAAAGTATGCCTCTCTAGGCCGGGTGCAGAGAGGCTGAGGTGGGAGGATCACTTGAGGCCAGGAGTTCTAGACTAGCCTGGGCAACATAGTGAGACTCCCGTCTCCATAAATAAATAAATAAGTAAAGTATGCCTCTCAAGTTGATCTTCATGTTTATATGCTGACAGCTGAAATCACTTTGATGTATATTAATGGGATACACCTGCTCTAACCTGGTCATCGAAATTCTGACTGTTTTAAGTAGGCTAGGCTGCCTTTTCTCTGGTAGTAAATGTAATCTACTTTTATCAGTGGGAAATTCAGCCGTATATTTTGGGCGTAACTACTTTGTGCTGCGTTTTCCCATTCAGGAGAATGAAGATAATAATAGGACATACTCTTGTCTGAGATTATCTGAGGACAAGATGAGTATCTGTATGCATATATACTTACCACACTTATATCACCTAGAACAGTACCTGACGTATAGAAAGTGCTGCAAGATTGTTGTTACTATCACTAAGCTGTCAGTAATATATATTCACTTATTGTATAGGTTGGAAATACATATGTCTTCATGGCTCAATCCTTTTTGCTTGTAATTTTGTAGATATGGATGAAAGTAAAAGCAGCTTATATTTTTTCCCCCATGCTTCCTTTACTTTTTATTTTGTAAAAGAAAAATGGCCGGGCGCGGTGGCTCAAGCCTGTAATCCCAGCACTTTGGGAGGCCGAGACGGGCGGATCACGAGGTCAGGAGATCGAGGCCATCCTGGCTAACACGGTGAAACCCCGTCTCTACTAAAAATACAAAAAACTAGCCGGGCGAGGTGGCGGGCGCCTGTAGTCCCAGCTACTCCGGAGGCTGAGGCAGGAGAATGGCGTAAACCCGGGAGGCGGAGCTTGCAGTGAGCTGAGATCCGGCCACTGCACTCCAGCTCGGGCGACAGAGCAAGACTCCGTCTCAAAAAAAAAAAAAAAAAAAAGAAAAATAAGTGCATTAGTTATCAGAAGAAATAGAGCTTTTCATGTATTTGCAGAGTTCTGAAACTTAAGTATTTACTTTTTCAGGTCTGAATTGGAGATAGATAATGGTATTTATGGGGTACTTCAGTTATCTGTTGCTTTGTAACCAAAAACTTACCAGTGTAAGACAACTGTGATTTCTCAGGATTCTATGGGTTGACTGGACAGCTTTTCTGGTCTTGTCTGGGCTCACTCATGCAGATATAGTCAGCTGGCAACTCACCTAGGGCTGGACTCACATGCATATATTGCTCTCGGCAGGATCTGTCTCTCTCTGCACATAGTCTCTCATTCATTGGTTTAGCTTGGGCTTTCTTAGGTGGCTATAAGAGGGGAAGTCACAAGACCTCTTAAGGATAGCCTAGGAAGTCTCACATCAATTCTCTAGTACTGGTAAAAGTAAATCAGAAGACCAGCCCAGATTCAAGGGGAGGGGAAATGGAGCCTACTACTCCCTCTTTAGTGGCAAAGTTACATTGCAAAGGAGCCTGGACAGAGGGAGACATGATTCATTGGAAGCCATTACTGTAGCAATCTACCACATGGTGTTGTGAAGATTAAATGAAATAAATGTGCTTGATAACCGATAGCCAGTGCTGTGTTAGCCAGCAACTCCTTCAGAGCTGCTTTCTGAGAAAAGTCTTGGGCTTGCCTGCAGTTCCTATCTGAGCAAGAAAGTATCAGGATATTTATCCTTATAACAACATCAGTTCTACCAGCTATATGCTTTAAGAGAAATACCCTTGAAATATATCAGTGGTTTTTTTTTAATGTATTTTTTCTTGTATGTACTGTTAATGAAGGTTTTTGGGGATTTTTTAGGAGCTGAGAAACAAAGGATTCCATATTAAAGAATAATGGAGTACATTGTTTCTAAAACATCAATACTGTGTGTTCCTAGCAATTGGCATATCTATAACAACAGTTGTTCAATACATGTGGTTGAATCAATGAATAGCTAGAAAGGGGCAGAGCTTGTATTTGAACCCAGGTTCATCTACTCTAAAAAGCTCATTTTAAACCTACCAGACTATGCTCGTTTTCTTGTTAAAAACTCAATTAGAGCCGGGTGTGGTGGCTCAAGCCTGTAATCCCAGCACTTTGGGACGCTGAGACGGGCGGATCACGAGGTCAGGAGATCGAGACCATCTTGGCTAACACGGCGAAACCCCATCTCTACTAAAAAATACAAAAAACTAGCTGGGCGAGGTGGCGGGCGCTTGTAGTCCCAGCAACTCGGGAGGCTGAGGCAGGAGAATGGTGTAAACCCAGGAGGCGGAGCTTGCAGTGAGCTGAGATCATGCCACTGCACTCCAGCCTGGGCGACAGAGCGAGACTCCGTCTCAAAAAAACAAAACAAAAACAAAACAAAAAAAAAAAACTCCATTAGAAATGCTTTCCCATAACTGTAGATTAACACAGCTGTCTAAAGTTTGTATAAGAAATTAGTCAGATGAAAAGCATTTTCCTCCATTTTGTGGGCTGTTTTTATGCGTATTATGCGTTGTTTATTATCTCACATAAAGATTTAGAATAGGAGAGCCACAATGGAGGATAGACTATATTGAGGATAGACCTCAAAGGCCCCTTCTAACTCAGATTCTGATTCTCTATTTGTTGTCCCAAACACAACCATTTTAGTGGTTTTCATCTGTAGAGTGAAAGTTGATAACATGTAGAGTTTACTGTGCGAAGCACAACATTACTTACATTTAAAAATCCTTAACAAGTAGGAGTAAGTGATATTATTTACATTATAATAAGAGAAAACCAAAGTACAGAGTTGAAATACCTTGCTCTGAGGTCACACAGCTAGTGGTGAAGCTAGAAGACAGTCCATGTCTACTTGCCTACAAGCCCTTAACTCTAAACAAACACATCTACCTTTTTGGCCTTATTTTCACCAAAAAAAATTGACGACACTTCAGATAGTGATTATTTTTGCCTAGAATGCCTGCCTTCGTACTGTTATTAAATTGAAATACTTAGGTTTTAAAGATCAACCCCATCCAATTATTTCTGTCTCCTAAAAATTATATTAGCACTTACCTATTTTTTCTGTTTGTTTTGTTTTGTTTTGAGATGGAGTTTCATTCTTGTCACCTAGGCTGGAGTGCAGTGGTGTGATCTTGGCTCACTGTAACCTCTGCCTCCCGGGTTCAACAATTCTCCTGCCTCAGCCTCCCAAGTAGCTGGGACTATAGGTGCACGCCACCACACTTGGCTAATTTTTTTGTGTTTTTAGTAGAAACAGGGTTCACCATGTTGGCCAGGATGGTCTCGATCTCTTGACCTTGTGATCCGCCTGCCTCGGCCTCCTAAAGTGCTGGGATTACAGGCATGAGCCACTGCGCCCGGCCAGCACTTACCTGTTTTTAAGATTTTGTCTTTAATTTTGTTTAGTTTCATTATGATACGTCTGTGGATTTGTTTTTACTTTTCTATGTCAGTTACCCTTTGCCGTGAAATAAACCCCAAAACTTAGGGCTTAAAACAACAGTCACTTATTTAGCTCGTAATTCTGTAGGTTGGTAGCTTGGATTGGGCCCAGCTGTATGGTTCTTTTCTGCTCCACATGGTCTTGGTTCCACTGGGCTCCCATGTGGGTCTGTAGTTAGCTGCCCGCTGGGCCAGGTGGGCAACTCCACTTCTGTGGATTGGCTGGCTTGTTGGCTGGGGCAATATAGTTGACTGGGCTACATATCTCATTAGCCAGTAAGTTAGCCTGGGCCTGTTCATGTGACGGCAGCAGGGTTCCAAAAGACAAACGCATACAAGGCCACTCGAGGTCTAGGCTCAGAACTAGCACTTCATTTCTACCACGTTCTATTGGTCAACTCCAGATTCAAGGGGTAGGGAAATAAACTCTACCTTTTGATATGAAGAGCTACAAAGTTATATTGTAAAGGGACATGGGTACTGGGAGTGAAATTATTGTGGCCGTTTTTTATCCTGGTCCAGCTTCGCTGGGTTTCCTGAATCCATGGATTAAATGGTTTCATCAGTCTTGAGATGTCTTCAGTTATATCTCTTTATTTTATTTTAGAAACAGGGTTGCCCTGTCTCTGTTGCCCTGGCTTGAGTGCGATAGAGAGATCACAGCTCACTGCAGCCTTAACATGCTTGGCTCAAGCAATCTTCTTGCTTTAGCGTCCTGAGTAGCTGGGGCTATAGGCACATGACACCATGCCTAATTTACAAACTTTTTTTTTTTTTTTGGTGGAGATGGGTTCTCCCTGTGTTGCCCAGGCAGGTCTCGAACTCCTGGGCTCAAGGGATTCTCCTGCCTCAGCCTACAAAAGTGTTGGGATTACAGGTGTGGGCTACTCTGCTTGGCCTGTATCTCTTTAAATGTTGCCTCTGCCCCATTCTGTTTTTCCTCTAGGCTCCAGTGAAATCCCTGTCAGGCCCACTGACTATAACCTCTAGGCATCTTACTCTGTCTTTCATTTTTTATTTTTTATTTATTTTTTGAGAGAGAGTCTCGCTCTGTCACCCAGGCTGGAGTGCAGTGGCGTGATCTCAGTTCACTGCAAGCTCTGCCTCCTGGGTTCATGCCATTCTCCTGCTTCAGCCTCCTGAGTAGCTGGGACTACAGGCGCCTGCCACCACGCCCGGCTAATTTTTTAATATTTTTAGTAGAGACGGGGTTTCACCATGTTAGCCAGGATGGTCTCAATCTCCTGACCTCATGATCTGCCCGTCTTGGCCTCCCAAAGTGCTGCGATTACAAGCATGAGCCACCGCGCCCCGGCCTGTCTCCTCCATTTGAATGCTTTATTCTGGATTAGTTCTTCAGACCTACCTTCTAGTTTATCACTTCTTCAACTGTGACTAATCTGCTGTTGAGTACTCCATTGAGTTTCTAAATTGGGTTGTATTTTTTAGCTCTGTAATTTCTGGTGGTTCTTTTTTCCAGTGATACTTTTTATGACTCCTGGTCTGTTGCTGAAACTTTAAAGCTTGTCTTTATCCCCATGAACATTGTAAGCATAATTGTATCATGCTCTTTCTGGTAACTCCAGTCAGTATCTGATGTCCTTGGTTGTTGCGATTGTCTGTTGCTTTTGTTGATTCTAGAGAGAAATTTCATTACCTGAGAGTGCTAACAGTGTAGAATCAAGGCTTCAGAATTTTTTTGGTTTACTTGGGTGGTCTTGGGATAGAATTTGTAAACTTACTTCCAAAGTGTGTGTCTCCTCCTTTGGCAGATATGGAACTTCCATTCCCATTTGTGTAGCTCAGTTAGTCTGCCAGAAATGGCAGCTTGCTTCTCAGTGCTTCCAGCAGATTTGCAGCGAGCCCGCCTTCTCCTCCCTACAAGAAATGCCACTCTACCTCTCAGCCATCTTTCCACCGTCAACAAATGCCTTTAGACAGAATATTTGGTTTATCTTATTTTCCTCATTTTCCCTTTCTTGTTAGGATTTTATGCAATTAAATTTTTTTTTCGTTTCTTTCAGCTTTTCATGTTGGCCTTTTTTTTTTTTTTTTTTTTGAGGGAGGGTTGGTCCAGTCATTTAGTTCACCATTACTGTAAGTGGAAGATCTGTTAATACCTACCTTTACTACCCATTGTGATCTTAAATGATGACTGTGGTACATTTTCATGCTTTATTTACCTCCAGATTCATTTCAAGTGCCAGGAAATTAGGCATCAACGTACTGAACTTTTGTTCGTACACATAAAAGATGCTCAATTCACTGATGATAAATGGATAGGAGAGATGTTCAATGCCTTAGTAATAACACTTATTTTCCTCCATACATTTTTTTTTTTTGAAACGGAATCTCACTCTGTCGCCCAGGCTGGAGTGCAGTGGCACAATCTCGGCTCACTGCAACCTCCACCTCCTGGGTTCAAGTGATTCTTCTGCCTCATCTTCCCGAGTAGCTGGGACTACAGGTGTGTACCACCACGCCTGGCTAATTTTTGTGTTTTTAGTAGAGACGCAGTTTCACCATGTTAGGCAGTCTGGTTTCGAACTCCTGACCTCAGGTGATCTTCCTACCTCGGCTTCCCAAAGTGCTGGGATTACACACATGAGCCACCGCACCTGGCCAGATTTTTTTAAGGAAGAAAATATTTGGCACTTGCACATTCTCCATATCAGTCATGTTTCTCTTTGTGTACTGAGTACTCATATAAAAAGCTGTTATTATCTATGAAGCCTTCTTTGACAAATCTTGTTCATTTTTGTTTTGCTCTCACTCTGTCACAGGCTGGAGTACAGTGGAGTAATCTTGGCTCACTGCAGCCTCCACCTCCTGGGTTCAAGTGATTTTCCTGCTTCAGCCTCCCATGTAGCTGGGACTTATAGGGGTGCACCATCACATTTGGCTAATTTTTGTATTTTTAGTAGAGATGGGGTTTCTCCGTGTTGGCCAGGCTGGTCTTGAACTCCTGGCCTCAAGCGATCGCCTTCCTTGGCCTCCCAAAGTGCTGGGATTACAGGTGTGAGCCACTTCGCCTGGCCTTACTCTCTTTTGAGTTAATATATTACCTCTTCATTTGTCATATTGCTTATATTGTTCAGTTTTATTGTAACTTTTGTTTTTGTATTATTGTAATTTAATTTAATTTAATTTTTTTTTTTTTTTGAGACAGAATTTCGCTCTGTCACCCAGGCTGAAGTGCAGCAGCGGGATCTCAGCTCACTGCAATCTCTGCCTCCCAGGTTCAAATGATTCTCATGCCTCAGTCTCCCAAGTAGTGGGATTACAGACACATGCCACCACACCTGGCTAATTTTTGTATTTTTGGTAGAGATGGGGTTTCACCATGTTGGCCAGACTGGTCTCGAACTCCTGACCTCAAGTGATCTGCTGCCCACCTCAGCTTCCCAAAGTGCTGAGATTACAGGTGTGAGCCACCGCACCTGGCCATATTGTAATTTAACACTTAACGCATTAACTTTTTATTTTTTTACTTTTTTATTTATTTTTTATTTTTTTGAGACGGAGTCTTGCTTTGTCACCCAGGCTGGAGTGCGAGGTGAGATCTCCACTCACTGCAAGCCCCGCATCCCGGGTTCACACCATTCTCCTGCCTCAGCCTCCCCGGTAGCTGGGACTACAGGCACCTGCCACCACGCCCGGCTAACTTTTTGTATTTTTAGTAGAGATGGGGTTTCACTAAACCCCATCTGGTAGCCAGGATGGTCTTGATCTCCTGACCTCATGATCCGCCCACCTCGGCCTCCCAAAGTGCTGGGATTACAGGCGTGAGCCGCCGCACCTGGCCTAACTTTTTATTTTTAATCTTCCCCTTTGTCTTCTCAGCCATAAGATCTTCAAAGACTAAGGTCATTTAAAAACTTTTTAGTATCATACGCAGAATCTCATATAGCATCTTAAAATGCCTAAGGACTTAATTAACACTTTGGGATGATTTTATGTGGCAATATTAAATTTCTGTTTAAGTTCCTGGTTTAAAACAGGTTTGTTAGTCATTTTATGTTTTTATTGTGAAAAAGTAATCTCTGTTCTTAGATACTGGAATTTACATATTAGAGAAGCAAGGGAGCATGCAGCCACAGTGCTGTACCTCACTTTTTTTTTTTTTTTGAGATAGGGTCTTGCTTTGTCCAGGCACATGCCACCACACCTGGCTAATTTTTGTATTATTATTTTTTATTTTTTAAATTTTTATTTTTGAGATGAGATATCAATCTGTTGCCCAGGTTGGAGTTGCAGTGGGAAGATCTTAGCTCACTGCAACCTCCACCTTCTGGGCTCAGGCGATCCTCCCACCTCAGCCTCCCAAGTAAGCTGGCACCACAGGTGTGTGCCACTATGCCTGGCTAATTTTTTGTATTTTTGGTAGAGATGAGGTTTTACTATGTTGCTCAGGCTAGTCTCAAACTCCTGAGTTCAAGCCATCTGCCTGCTTTGGCCTCCCAAAGTGCTGGGATTACAGGCATGAGCCACCACGCCTGGCCAATTTTTGTATTTCTTTTTTTTTTTTTTTTTTGTAGAGATGGGGTTTCACCACATTGCCCAGGCTGGTCTTGAACTCCTGGACTCAAGTGATTTACCTGCTTTGGCCTCCCAAAGTGCTAGGATTACAGGCATGAGCCACTGCAACTGGCCCTCAATTTATTAATCTATAAAACTGGGAATTTATGTAGGCAATTTCTAAGGCCTCTGTAAGTTACATAATTTGATGAGTGTAAAACTTTGATCACTTTTTAGGTTGGTTTGTTTTCATTTTTTCTTCCTATTCCCAATACAGATTAGTTGATTGATTATGAAACTATATGTTAAAACTTAGGTTAGGCTGGGCACAGTGGCTCAAGCCTGTAATCCTAGCACTTGGGGAGGCCGAGTTGGGAGGATTGCTTGAGTCCAGAAGATGGAGACCAGTTTGGGCAATGTAGTGAGACCCCATCTCTACAAAAAGAAAAGAACAGTTAACCAGGAGTGGTGGCACATGCCTGTAGTCCTAGCTACTCGGGAGGCAGAGGCAGGAGGATTGTTTGAGCCCAGGAATTGGAGGTTACAGTGAGCTATGATCATGTCACTGCACTGTAGCCTGGGAGACAGAGTGAGACCCTGTCTCAAAAAAAAACAAAAAGCAAACAAACAAACCAAAGAAACCATAACAACCACAAAACAACTTAGGTTAATTAGCAATTAGCAAATTAGCAAATTTATGTAAGTGAATTATCTTTGAATAATTATTATCTTTGAATCTAATATTGTTAGTATAAAATAATCTGTGAGGATAAAATGTAAAAGATCTTAGCCATAACCCTTGATTTAATTAAATATGAAAAAAATAAAAGATAACAAACCATTGAATGTATGACTTATCTGAAAGCATGGCCAGGGCCTTATCTTTTAAGGACCCTCAAACTTAGCAATATTGAAAATATAATTTTTTAAAAACTTAATATTTCCTTGCTTTCTTAGAATAATTTATTTCTTCTTTTGGAATTTGCTATCTTTTCTATCAGTATATCTGCTTTCGTAAAGTCACTTTGATTCATTGTGGTTTTGAGAAATCAGGTAACCAAGGTTGTGAGAATTTTGTATGAGTTGAGTCAGTAATGCTGAGTGATAGCTTGAGGGTGTGCCCTACAAAATGAAAGTCATAAATCTGAATGAGTTCAGGCTCTATTTTTGTATATTTATTTCGTAACTATTCTGGATGACTTTCTGAATAATTGCAATGCTATTAGGTTTGTAAAATATATTTACTGCTTTTAAAAAATAGTACAATTGGCTGGGTGTGGTGGCTCACGCCTGTAATCCCAGCACTGTGGGAGCCCGAGGTGGGCAGATCACCTGAGGTCAGGAGTTCAAGACCAGCCTGGCCAACATGGGGAAACCCCATGTCCACTAAAAATGCAAAAATTAGCTACACGTGGTGGTGCGTACCTGTAGTCCTCGCTACTCTGGAGGCTGAGGCAGGAGAATTGCTTGAACCTGGGAGGTGGAGATTGCAGTGAGCCGAGATCATGCCACTGCACTCCAGCCTGGGTGACATAGCAAGATTCCATCTCAAAAAAAAAAAAAAAAGATTAAGACAAAAGAGATAAAGAATAGTATAGGCCAGGCACGGTGGCTCACGCCTGTAATCCCAGCACTTTGGGAGGCCAAGGTGAGCGGATCATGAGGTCAGGAGTTCAAGACCAGCCTGACCAACATGGTGAAGCCCTGTTTTTACTAAAATTACAAAAATTAGTTAGCTGGGCGTGGCGGCACGCGCCTGTAATCCCAGCTACTCAGGAGGCTGAGGCAGGAGAATCGCTTGAACCTGGGAGGTGGAGGTTGCAGTGAGCCAAGATTGCGCCATTGCACTCCAGCCTGGGTAACAGAGCGAGACTCCATCTTCAAAAACAACAACAACGAAACAACAAAAGAATAGTATAACACTCATATACTAACCCCTCATTAAGAAATAAAACATTACTAATACTGTTGAATATTTGAGTGCTTATGATGTGCCAAGAATTGTTTGAGATAATTGTCTACAAAGCAGAGAACAAAACACAAAAATTCCTGTCCTCATGGAGCTCGTGTGGTCACAGATATTAGGTAGAATAGTTATTAGATCTGAATGCAAATAAAGAATAAATAGGTCCTGTCTGACAGCGTAAATGGTATTCTATCAGTGCGTTTGACTTGGTGAAGTTTATTTTGTACAGACTAAGATATTCAGTCTCTAATGTTTGTTTTCATTGCCTGGTCAACATTATCCTATTGTTGGTGAGCCTACATACATTAGGTCTGTAAGAGGAAAAGATTCCGGGTCACCTCAAATAATGTTTTTGTGTGTCTGTGTATTACACAGTTGGAGGAAATATAGCTTATCTTTTAAGGCATTTGAAAAGAAATTGACTTTGTAGTTTAAATTCAAAAATAAAACCTTCAAGAAAAAGTGACACCTTAGATTCAGTAACAATTATAGATTCACTCTTTCTTGTGATGAACTTGAAAACTTAAAAAATTCTGGTATACTATACTGAAAACTAGATGAAGTGGCACCTTATGTAATTACAGATTTGGTATTTCTTGTGATAGACTAGAAACTTTTAAAAAAAAAAATCTGTGATATACTATAAAGAAAACCACAAATTATAGTGCTATGAAAGAAACCAGGGTAAGTAGAAATGAATAAATACACATCAAAGTTTGCAATAAAAAATATAGTACCCTCAGAACATTATATTCATTTGGTATTGTTGTAGGTATCGTCAGATCCTGGAAAAAGCCATTCAGTTATCTGGAGCAGAACAACTAGAAGCTTTGAAAGCTTTTGTGGAAGCAAGTAAGTGAAATGGAAATTTCATGCTTGCCTTGTGTTACTGAGCTAGGACTTTAAAGTTTTCTCAAGCCTTGTTTTATATCAAATTATCAATTTGATATGATTTTAGAATATGCATTGAGATTGATTTTAGAATTTAAACTGTTTACAACTTGATTAATTTTCAGTGAATTATCTTCAAAGTTACAATCCCAATTAAAATTTTGTATGGTTATTGTTATTATAATAGCTGATGAGGGACAATACAGCGTAATAGTGAAGAGAATAGTTTGGGTTCAAATTCTGGTATGCTATTTTATAAGCTGTATAATCTTGGGTCAATTATTTAACCTCTCTGTGCCTCCTTTTCCTCTTTAAAATGTACTCTGTAGTACATTACTGTAGTACAGTAAAATTCTCTGTAGAATTATTGGGACATTAAATGAGTTAATATACATAGTAAAGTGCTTAGAATAGGACCTGGCATATAATAAATGCTATGTAAGAATTAGCTGTTATTAATGTTTATGTTTGTTGGATTGAGAACTAGAAATTTTCATTCTTCCAGAAACTTTTCCACACTACCTGACTTCAAACATGTACAGTGATCTTGAAAATTACTCAAAATTCAGGCTGGAATTTTATAGCGAGTTCACATCATTAATGATATCTCATAGTGCTTTACAGTGTGTTTTCACACTCATTACCTGTCACATAGGCTCCTTTTAATAACCCTTTGACTAGACCATATAGGTACAGGTATCCCCGTGTAATATATTATAAGACAAGTCTCAGGATTAAGTAACTTTTTTTCAAGGAAATTTAGCTGGCAGAGCCCAGATCAGAAACGAGGTTTTCTGATACACTTCTCTTACTTGCTTATATTTCCCTGAGTAATACCAGCTTGTATGGTAACTTAAATGCCTAATGACACTTGTAATGAAACTGTTTTCTCAGTCACATCCAGTATTACCCAATAATGAATTCCAATTAATATGTGATAAGCTAATAATTACAACTGCCTTAAAAAGTTACTGCCTTAAAACTTAAAAGGTTACAGACCTAAAAAATCATGGCCTCCAGTATGAGATAAACCAGGAATGGTTTTGAAAAAACTGTTAAGAGTGGTTTATTGAGAACATTGCACTGTAGTAGCAGAAGAATAGGGCTTTTTATAAACTTCGATCTTGGCTGGGCACGGTGGCTCATGCCTGTAATCCCAGCACTTTTTTTTGAGATTACAGGTATGAGTCATGGCACCCAGCCAAGGGATCACTTGAGCTCAGGAGTTCAAAACCAGCCTGGACAATGTGGAGAAATCTCGTCTCTACAAAAAAATACAAAAGTTAGCCTGGCATGATGGTACATGCCTGTAGTCCCAGCTACTTGGAAGGCTGAGGTGGGAAGACTGCCTGAGCCCCAGTGGTCGAGACTGAAGTGAGCTGAGGTTGCATCATTGTACTCCAGCCTGGGCAACAGTAAGATGGTCTCAAAACAACAATGAAAAAACATATACATACATACATACTTTGATCTTTGTATAAGCTTTGAATCCAGTAAACCACCAAGAAAAGCAGTCTACTGTTAAAATCATTTACATCAACTGAACAGTTTTTGAATCACTTATTTTCCTAGTAACTGCTGCTTTAAGACTTCAATAAGCAATGGTTCAGAAGGATGATGCATTTAAAATAATAGTAATAGTTACAATAGTATCATTTGTTGAGTGCTATCTACCAGGTATTGTTTAAAGTACTTTGTGTATATTATTGCATTTAAGCTTCATAATAACCTTATGAAATAGGTGTTACAGATAAGGAAACAGAAGCACAGACAAGTTTCTTGTCTGAAGCCCTATAATCAGTAGTGGTAGAAACAGCGTGGCTCCAGAGCTTAATCACATAAAATAATACCTCGTAAATGTTTATAAATAATGTCAGTACATCTAGTGCTCACTGAAGTTCTTATTTATTGTTTTTATTGGGAAAGTGTAAGTGGCAATAACTGTACTGGCAGCACTTGCTTTATTTAAATTTCATGAAAATTATTTTACTGTTTTCTTTTTTAACTCCTTTTTGGAACAAGGTGTGATATAAGCACATAAATAAAAGTATAGATGTTTTTGTGCCTTCACTTTGTAGAAAAATGAGATAAAATTATCAACTTTTAAAACTTTTTTCAATTATTTATGTTTCTTAGAAAAGTTATGTTATTTTTGCTGTTTTTAAAAAATTTTTAATTAATTAAATAATTTATTTATTTTGAGACAGAGTCTAGCTCTGTTGCCCAGGCTGGACTGTGGTGCCGTGATCTCGGCTCACTGCAACCGCCGCTTCCCAGGTTCAAGCGATTCTCCTGCTTTAGCCTCCTGAGTAGCTGGGACTACAGGCGCCCGCCACCATGCCTGACTAATTTTTTTTATATCTTTAATAGAGACAGGGTTTCACCATGGTGGTCGGGCTGGTCTTGAACTCCTGACGTCGTGATCCACCCACCTCGGCCTCCCAAAGTGCTGGGATTATAGGCGTGAGCCACTGCACCCGGCCTATATTTACTGTTTTTGTGTAGTCATTGTGTAATCAAGTAATTCAGCATAAGGAAAACTCATGATGTAATATAAAATGATAGGGGTATGGAAATCCTTGAATAATGCATTGAAGGCTGCACTAATATAGATTGTTGTTAGTATTAATTTTAAGTAAAGGTTGATTGTTTAATGACACTTTATCAGTATCTCATGTTTTCTTATCTTTTTTTTTAACAAGTGGTAAATGAGAATGTCAGTCTTGTGATCTCGCGGCAGTTGCTGACTGATTTTTGCACACATCTCCCTAACTTGCCTGATAGCACAGCCAAAGAAATCTATCACTTCACCTTGGAAAAGATCCAGCCTAGAGTCATTTCATTTGAGGAGCAGGTAAAAATCTAGAGCAGTGGTTTTTTTAACTTGAGCAGTTATTTTGAGAATCTGATATTATTAAATTCTTAAAAGAGATAATCATCCAGTTTCATTTTTGACAAAACTTTGTGCCAAGCAGCATTTTATGATGCAAAATCAAGTAAATATTAGGATGTTACAACTCCAACTGACATTTGCTTATAAAGTAAAACTTGATTTTCTGAACCAAATATTGCTCTCTAGACAATTTTTTAAAATCAGTAAAATTGGTATTTCAGCTGAAAACAGGAAAACTCCAGCATCGTGTATGCAGGAACATACAAGCTAAATTTAACATTTAAACTACAGTATTTTGCCATAATCCACATTGCAGAAATGTGTTGCTTCAGTTCATTACTTTGATATTCTGTAAATGCAAAATTCATAGGAAAACTTGGGTGGTCTTGATAAACTTTTACTATTTGTTTGGCAGCTTAGTATGTTGAATTGCCACTTCAGAATAATTTTCCTACTTATTTTAATTAGTTACTAATGTCAGTTGAAATGATTTGACATGTATACCTGTTATTCCAGGTTGCTTCCATAAGACAGCATCTTGCATCTATATATGAGAAAGAAGAAGATTGGAGAAATGCAGCCCAAGTGTTGGTGGGAATTCCTTTGGAAACAGGACAAAAGTATAGTAAATAGTGGATATTGGATGACTATATATAGGATGTATATAATTGCTCACTTATATTTTTTCTTACATTCTAGTACAGGAAACGAACAAATACAAAAATTTGTAGTGTGTTAGAAGGTGATAAGTGCTGTGAAGAAAAGTAAAGGGGCAAAGCAGGGACAGGTTGTATGTATATTTAAATAGGGTGATTGGGGTAGTAGGGTGGCCCTGATGTCACTTTATCAAAGACTTGAAGGAGGTAAGGGAGTAGCTATGAGTGATCTGAGGAAAGAGTATCATCAGATACTTTTTTTTTTTTTTGAGATGGAGTCTTGCTATGTTGCCCAGGCTGGAGTGCAATGGCATGATCTTGGCTCACTGCAACCTCTGCCTCCTTGGTTCAAGCGATTCTCCTGCCTCAGCCTTCCAAGTAGCTGGGATTACAGACACGCGCCACCACACGTGGCTAATTTTTGTATTTTTACTAGAGATGGGGTTTCACCATGTTAACCAGGCTGGTCTCAAACTCCTGACCTCAAGTGATCCGCCTACCTCAGCCTCTCTAAGTGCTGGGATTACAGGTGTTCGAGCCACTGCACCTGGCCGAATATCATCACTAGATAGATACTCTTAGAGGGGAGGGCTAGTGCAAAGGCCCTAAGATGGGAGCAAGCTTGAAGTGTTTTCTTAATAAGAGCAAGGAGGCCAGTGTGGATAGAGTAGAGTGAGCCAAGGGGCAAGAGATGAGGGATGAGAGCAGAGAGTACTGGGGACCAGGTTATGTGGAGTTTTATAAGCCATTATAAGGAATTTGACTTTTCACTAAGTGAAATGAGGGGGAACCATTGGAGAATTGTCAACAGAACAGTGAAATGATCTGACTTCTGTTCTAAATAGTTAGTCTCACTACTGGGTTGAGAATAAACTGTAGGCAAGCCGTGATAGAAGTAGGGATATTGGTTAAGAGGCTTGTGAGACCAAGTACAGTGGCTCATGCCTATAGTCCAAGCACTTTGGGAGGCTGAGGTGGGAGAAGATTGCTTGAGCCCAGGAGTTCAAGACCGGCTTGGGCAGCATAGCTAGACCCCATCTCCACCAAAAAAAAAAAAAAAAAAAAAAAAAGCTGGGCATGGTGGCACATGCCTATAGTCCTAGCTACTTGGGAGGCTGAGGCGGGAGGATCGCTTGAGCCCAAGAGTTTGAGACCAACTTGGACAACATAGTGAGACTGTCCCCCATCCCTACAAAAAAAATTTTTTTTTTGTTTTAAATTAGCTGGGCCTGGTGATATGCATCTATACTCCCAGGTACTTGGGAAGCTGAGGTGAGAGGATTGTGTGAACCCAGTAATTTGAGGCTGCAGTGGGCCATGATTGCACTGCTGTACTCCCACCTGGGGCACAAAGCAAGACCCTGTCTTTTTTAACAAAGGCTTATACCGTACCACAGATAAAATGGATGTGAGAAGTATTCTAGATATGTTTTTTAAGGTAGAGTAAGGATTTCCTAATGGCTTGTATGTAGAGTGTGCAAAAAAGTCAAGATAAATCCTGATTTTTGGCCTGAGCAGTTGGAAAGTTGGAGTAGGGAAGAATAGGCTTGTAGGGAATATTGAGAGTTTCATTTTGGACATATAATATCCAAGTAGAAATATGTAGTAAGGAGTTGAATATATTAGTCTGGAGATTAGGAGAGATAGATATACATATTTGGGAGTCATTGACTTATAGATGGAATTTAAAGCCATTAGATTGGATGAGATGGCCAAAGGAGGGAATGTAGATAGACCAAAGGACTGAGTATACTGAGGCCTGGAGCACTTCTACGTTAAGAGGTCAGGGCCTGGGGGAAGATGTAGCAAATGAGAAGGATTATCCATTGAGGTAAGAAGGAAATCAGAATACTGTGGAGGGTGGTGTCTTAGAAGCCAAATGAGGAAAATGTATCAAGGGGCAGGTGATGAGCTATGGCATTGATAGGTCAAGTAAGATAAGGAGTATCTTACTTGTGAGAAGTAATCCCCTTAGGAGAGTGGGACAATGAATGGACTCAGCATGTAAACTTGGCAACATTAAGGACTTGTTAAAGGTCATAATGATTAAAATTAGGTCAGTCATGCTGGGCACAGTGGCTTCATGCTTATAGTCCCAGCTACAAGCCTCGGTCCCGGCAGAGGTGGGAGGATCCCTTGAGCCCAGAAATTTGAGCCCAGACTGGGCAATACACTGAGACCCCATCTAAAAAAAAAAATTTGATTTGCTGCTTTTTCCCATCACATTTCAGCTATATGAGTGCAGGAAAGGAGTGAGCAAACAATTAGGTTTAACCACAGTTACGATTTTTGCCCAACAAGTATGACAGCAAGAGACGGACAAGGGAGATGAATGCCTATGCAATTCAATGATTGCAAGTGATTACAATGAGTGACCATAGGAGTTAGGCTAGGTAAAGAGGAAAGTGAGGCCTTTATGGGGAAAGGCAGTGACATGTAAGGGATAAGTGGTTTGGAGGGCACAGTGGGTTCAAGGATTGTTGGGTTTGAGATACTAGAGAAAATGAGGTAGAAAAACAGTTTTAAAAAATTAAGATAGCAAGGCGTGGTAGCTCATGCCTGTAATCCCAGCACTTTGGGAAGCCAAGGTCGGCAGATCACCTGAGGTCGGGAGCTTGAGACCAGCCTGACCAACATGATGAAACCTTGTTTCTACTAAAAATACAAAAATTAGCCAAGTGTGGTGGTGTGTGCCTGTAATCCCAGCTACTAGGGAGGCTGAAGCACAAGAATCACTTGAACCCAGGAGGTGGAGGTTGCAGTGAGCCGACATCTCGTCACTGCACTCCAGCCTGGGTGACAAAAGTAAGACTCTGTCTCAAAAAAAAAAAAAAAAAAGATGGTTTGTAACTCTTATTCAACCAGTCTTACCTCTTGATGTATATATTTTTTAAAATTTATACTTCTTTATGAAACATTTCTCCTAAGTATATTGTCTGAGGATGAAAGGTGTGAGACTATTGGTTATTGTATTGAAAACACTTCCTCTTCAAGTTGGCAAGTATAAAGCGTTATGAACTGTGAAGGACTTAAAAATGTCTTCATCTGCCTTTCTACTCCTTTACCAGGTGAAGGAGGGATTCTTTTTTTGTTCTTCATTAATATTTGCAATAGTGAGGCAGACACTGCTTCAGACATCTTGCCTTTTGTGCATTATTTATGAATTTACTAGGCAATGATGCTCCTTGAAAAAGCAGCCAGTTTGTAAAAAAGCCTTCGTATGTAGATGTTGAATTTTGCGTTTCAAGGTCCCTTGATAATTTGGTAGTTTGAAAAACCTGGGCTTTCTTGATTGCATTCGTCTTATTCTTTACCTAGCATTTTCTCCCTAGCACAGGGCAATTGATTTCTTTTCAGTGGTAGCTGAAATAAATATAAAATTAGATATTGTTTTTTGCAGTGGTCATAACTGTCATTTTAGTAGTACTGTAGCATTATCCTTATCTGTGAGTAAACCAAAGAGATAAAAGTGTCATTGGTTTTCTAAACAAGTTAAAGTGACTAAATGTAGACTTTGGATAAATGGGAACTTTTTCTTTCAAAAAATGATTCATTCTGATTATTAAAGTAATTGATATAATAGTTACACTTGGCAAAAAATTGGAAAATTCAAGAATATAGTGCTGTACATGGCAAGCAATGTATATTTGAATTGTGAATGGAAAAAAGTACAGAATATTAATATATGCAAAAAATTAAATTTGCATAAATTTCTCCTCCCATTCTCCATCCCCCCCAAATCAATAAAGTATAGAATTATTTTCAAATCTAGGGCCAAGTGAATTATAAACTCTGTGTTCTTGCCATATGGTATCACCACTCTTGCAGGTAAATAGGATTAATTTTTCTGTTAGGATTAATCTTGTTTCATGTGAGTTTTGAATTATGTGAGGTCTTTAGTTATACATTCCTGGCATAAAATGTGACCACTGAGATGAAGAAGAAAATGAAAACTACCTATAATCTTACAGATAATTGCTATTACTATTTTGATATATGTGTATAGAAATACATTTTAATAGTGTTTTACATACTGTTTTATCCAGTTTTTTCACTTAGGAAAAATACATAGTGACTAGATCATAATTATACAGTATTCTACCTTTCTTTTTTTTTGAGATAGAGTCTTGCTCTGTTGCCCAGGCTGGAGTGCAATGGCATGATTTCGGCTCACTGCAACCTCCGCCTCCCGGGTTCAAGATATTCTCCTGCCTCAGCCTCCCGTGTAGCTGGGACTGCAGATGTGCGCCACCATGCCCAGCTAATTTTTGTGTTTTAGTAGAGACGGGGTTTCACCATGTTGGTCAGGCTTGTCTTGAACTCCTGACCTCACGATCTGCCTGCCTCGGGCTCCCAAAGTGCTGGGATTATAGGTGTGCCACCATGCCCAGCCTTGTATTCTACCTTTTTTATGCACCACAGCTTCATCATCAATAATATCATAATGGGTGATTTCCATTTTTTTCCTAGCATAGATATTTATAAATCATTTTACAAATTAATATCCTTTTATATGCATATGTGTGCACATCCCTGGCTATCTTTTTAGGATTTCTTTTCTTTTTTTTTTTTTTTTTTTTTTGAGACTAAGTCTCACTCTGTCACCCAGGCTGGAGTGCAATGTCACGATCTTGGCTCACTGCAACCTCTGCCTCCTGAGTTCAAGCAATTCTCCTGTCTTAGCCTCCTGAGTAGCTGGGATTACAAGTGTGTGCCAACCATGCCCGGCTAATTTTTTGTATTTTTAGTAGAGACAGGGTTTTACCATGTTGGTCAGGGTGGTCTCGAACTCCTGACATCAGGTGATCCACCCACCTAGGCCTCCCAATGTGTTGGAAATACAGGCATGAACTGCCACGCCTGGCCTTAGGATTTATTTTCTAAAGGTAAATGTATGGTGGGTTAAGGGTATATGCATTTTAAAGGATTCAAAGGATGGTTGGAGAGCATATTTCCCAATTATTTTCTAGGAAGGTTGTCCCACTAGTCATATATGATATACCCCTAAACTGGGCAGTTGTTCTTTAGCTTTTAGCTTGTGAGATTGAGGATTAAAAGCAGCTAAGATATAATGTGATTAATGATAATAAAAATTCAATAAAACTTTTTAGTTTTTGTATAATGCAGTAAAAAGTTTGATTACCTTACGGTACCAGAATATATATGAGGAGAAAACAACATATCTTCGGCCGGGCGCGGTGGCTCAAGCCTGTAATCCCAGCACTTTGGGAGGCCGAGACGGGCGGATCACGAGGTCAGGAGATCGAGACCATCCTGGCTAACACGGTGAAACCCCGTCTCTACTAAAAATACAAAAAAACTAGCCGGGCGAGGTGGCGGGCGCCTATAGTCCCAGCTACTGGGGAGGCTGAGGCGGGAGAATGGCGTGGACCCGGGAGGCGGAGCTTGCAGTGAGCTGAGATCCGGCCACTGCACTCCAGCCCGGGCAACAGAGCAAGACTCTGTCTCAAAAAAAAAAAAAAAAAAAAAAAACATATCTTCTATTATTCCTAAAATTTTCTTGACAAAATATTGAGTCATTATGTGTTTTTCTGTTACATCCTAGACAGTACAATGTCGATTATAAACTGGAGACTTACTTGAAGATTGCTAGGCTATATCTGGAGGATGATGATCCAGTCCAGGCGGAGGCTTACATAAATAGAGCATCGTTGCTTCAGAATGAATCAACCAATGAACAATTACAGATACATTATAAGGTAACAGATAAGTTGATTTGGAATTAATTTTGTATTGGAGAATTGTGACATATTAAGATATTCCAGAACATCTGATAGATGCTCTTAAATATTAGAAATTGTTTGTTTTTTTTTTTTTAACTCTCGCTTTTTAATTTGTCTCCTAATTGAAACATTTTCCCTCTGTAGGTATGCTATGCACGTGTTCTTGATTATAGAAGAAAATTCATTGAAGCTGCACAAAGGTACAATGAACTGTCTTACAAGACAATAGTCCATGAAAGTGAAAGACTAGAGGCCTTAAAACATGCTTTGCACTGTACGATCTTAGCATCAGCAGGTAAACATATAATAATTTATGCTTAAATGAACAGTTATCTTTGCTTAATAACTTTAGGTTGGTTACTATTGGAAAATTTAGCAAGGAACTATTCTTCAAAGGGATGTCTTCGTAATACAATTATGGTAAATGTAGTTTAAGTGTTTAAACAAAAACAGAAATAAAATGATTTGTTAAAATAATTTAATATGCTCATATCAGTCTATTATACATATGTGTTAAGAATAGTTAAAAGAGGGCTGGGTGTGGTGGCTCATGCCTGTAACGGATCACGAGGTCAGGAGATTGAGAACAGCCTGGCTAACACAGTGAAACCCCGTCTCTACTAAAAATACAAAAAATTAGCCAGGCATGGTGGCGGGCGCCTGTAGTCCCAGCTACTCAGGAGACTGAGGCAGGAGAATGGCGTGAATCCAGAAGGCAGAGCTTGCAGTGAGCTGAGATTGCGCCCCTGCACTTCACCATGGGTGACGGTACAAGACTCCGTCTCAAAAAAAAAAAAAAAAAGAATAGTTAAAAGAGATAATGTAAAGTTCTAAAATTTCACTAAAGAAGTGGATATCAACTTAAGTGAGAATTATGCAGAGTGAAACAAAAATTAAAATCTGTAGATTGATGAAATGATAATTAATACACTGCTTTTGATTTTTTTTTTTTTAACCTTCAAGCCTCAGTTTTAGACCTGACATTTATCCTTTTCTTCAATACATGTAACAAATATTGTTTGTTCTTTTTACTGAATTATAGCATGTAAATCACTTATGAAGTAGAATGGGCGTTAAGAGGAAATGCTAATTCTAAACGATAGCTTTTCTTAAATCACTCTATCACCCAGGCTGGAGTGCAGTGGCGCAATCAGTACTCACTACAGCCTCAACCTCCTGGGCTCAAGTGATCCTCCCACCTCAGCCTCCCAGGTAGCTGGGACTACAGGTGCACACCAGCATGCCTGGCTAAATTTTTTGTATTTTTCTAGAGATGGGGTTTCTCCATGTTGCCAGTCTGGTCTTGAGCTCCTGGGCTCACGTGATCCACCTGCTTTGGCTTCCCAAAGTGCTGAGATTACAGGTGTGAGCCACCACACCCATTCCATTTTATTCTTTATAGACTAGTAATCTTATTTATTTTATTTTTTGTTACTGAAAAGGCAGTACATGAACATGGTACTGCTTCTTTTTCTAAAGAACTTTTACTGGTTTCTTACATTTCTTTCAATACAAATGGTAGCATATACACACTTTTGCAACTTACCTTTTTATTGTAACTGTGTACATCATTATGATCTTTACATGTCAGTACATATAACTCATTCTTTTTGATTTTCTGTTGTCTGGCTTTATCATAATTCATTTAGTCAATCACAAAACTATAGTGATTATGCACATGTATGAGTATATGTATAGGTTAACTTTCTGGATCCAAAGGTACATACTTTTGAATTTTTGATAGATGTTACACATTGCCCTGTACTATTACACTCCAAACAAAAATATTCATGAGCACCTGATTTCTTACACAGATATTACCACATTCTTTTATCTTTTCTGATCCGGTAGATGAAAAACCATATCTCACTTTAGTTTTAATTTGTATTTACAAAAGCTCTTGAGCATTTTTCATATGTTTAAAAACATTGTGAAAAATCTGTATTTCTTTATTGAGTGAATTATACATTTATGTTGATTGGCCATTTTCTGAGTTGTTTGTCCTTGGTGACTCGTAAAAGCTCTTTAGATATAAAGGAAAATTAAAATTTTTCCTAACTTGTCATCTTTTTGGCTTTGTTTATGACATTTTTCCCATGCAGAACCTTTTAATGTTTACTTAATTACATTTATTAATCTTTCTTTAATGGCTTCTAAGTTTTATTGACTTGCTTAGAAAAGTCTTCCCTACTCTGAAATTATATGTCATTTTAAATCCCTCCATGTTTTCTTTTAATACTTTAGGTTCTCAAATTTCTTGGTGTCAGGACCCCTTTACACTCTGAAAAAGTATTGAGAACCCAAAAGCTCTTGTTTATGTAGATTCTATCTACTGATTATTAGAAATTAAATGAGTAATTTAAGATAATTTATTAATTTATTTTAAAGAAGCAATAATAGACCCTTTACATGTAAACATAAATGACATACTTTTATGAAAAACAATTATATTTTTCTAAGCAAAAAAATGTTACCGGGAATGAAATTGTTTTGCATTTAAAAAAATTTTTTTTTCCAGACAGATTCTGGCTCTGTTGCCCAGGCTGGAGTGCAGTGGAGCAAGCTTGGCTCACTGCAAGCTCCGCCTCCCGGGTTTATGCCATTCTCCTGCCTCAGCCTCCCGAGTAGCTGGGACTATAGCTGCCCGCCACCGCGCCTGGCTAATTTTTTGTATTTTTTAGTAGAGACCGGGTTTCACCATATTAGCCAGGATGGTCTTGATCTCCTGACCTTGTGATCCGCCCGCCTCGGCCTCCCAAAGTGCTGGGAATACAGGTGTGAGCCACCGCGCCTGACCGAAACAGCTCAATTCTTATAGGCACTTCCGCATTCACTCTGTTTGAATAGGTTGTTTTAGTTAAAGTATATGAAGAAAATTCAGCCTCACACAGATGTGTAGCTGGAAAAGACAAGCACATTTTAATCTCATTTTCAGGTAATTGTGGATATTCTTTGATACTATACTTGACAAATGGTATAGTTTCTTACAGGTTAGTTGCAATGTGGAATCTGAAACCGTATCAATAAGCTTTTTGCAGTCTATGACATTAAAAATTCTGTTCTCTACTTCCTTTTGCATAATAAATTAGCATCCATTAAGAATTTCTGCTTGGGGCCGGGGGCGGTGGCTCACGCCTGTAATCCCAGCGCTTTGGGAGGCCGAGGTGGGCGGATCACCTGAGGTTGGGAGTTTGAGACCAGCCTGACCAACATGGAGAAAACTCGTTTCAACTAAAAATACAAAATTAGCTGGGCGTGGTGGTACATGCCTGTAATCCCAGCTACTCAGGAGGCTGAGGCAGGAAGATCACTTCAACCCGGGAGGCGGAGGTTGCAGTGAGCCGAGATCGCGGCATTGCACTCCAGCCAGGGCAACAAGAGCGAAACTCTGTCTCAAAAAAAAAAATAATAATAATAATAGTAATAATCCTTGCTTGGGTCATTCATTACATTGTATGTTACAAAATGGTGATTTGCTCATTCTATTCTTCTGCATGAACTTTTTTCTTCCTTTTTTTACTTTTATTTTGAACTTTTTACTTTGTACTTTTTTCCTGCTTATTTTCTGTTGGTATGATGTGCACACAGGAAAAGTACACGTATGAAAAGTATACAGCTTGATGAATTTTCACAAACTGGACACTTCCATGTAACAAGCATCCAGAACGAGAAACAAGATGTTACCAACACTCCGCCTTCTTTATGCTTTCTTCAAGTCACTAGCCCCAACTCCTAACCCTACAAGAGTAATCACTAGTATATATTAGTTTTCTTTTTTTTATATATAAACGAAATCATATAGTGTATTCATTCTTCTTTTGCTCACTTTTATGAAGTATATCCATGGCTATGTGTATTTGTACTTAATTCATTTTCCTTGTTATATAGTATTCCATTGTATGACTATACCACAATACATTTATCCTAATTTCTTATTGGCTGCTAGAAATAGTACTGCTATGAACATTCTTGTATATTTGACACAGCTTTTTATTTATTCAGCGTATGACAGTCAGTTAACAATTGTTACTCTTTTTGATGTTCAAATTGTTCCTCAAACATGACTAGGTTATGCCTTTTTTTGTTTTTTTAATGGAGATGAGGTCTTGAGACCAGAGTAGTCTGGCCTTAAGCAATCCCTCCATCTTGGTCTCTCAAAGTGCTGGGATTATAGGCATGAGCCACTGTGCCTGGCCAGTTACGTCTTTTTGACAAGGCCCCATTAACCTTTGAATACTTCCCTGCGAATTAGCAGAAAAAGGTGACTTGGATTTATCTTGTATTTTGCCTGCCTCAGACTTGAAATCAGCTATTTTTCAAGGATCCCTTGTTCTTTTTAATGGGCTACCAAGATCTGGACATTAGATATGCTCATTGCTTCTGGGTGTCATTGTGGTTACGCTCTTTTGGTATAAAGAGCTAGAAACATATTTAAAAAGAAAAAGGTGGCCAGGCGCGGTGGCTCAAGCCTGTAATCCCAGCACTCTGGGAGGCCGAGACGGGCGGATCACGAGGTCAGGAGATCGAGACCATCCTGGCTAACACGGTGAAACCCCATCTCTACCAAAAAATACAAAAAACGAGACCGGCGAGGTGGCGGGCGCCTGTGGTCCCAGCTACTCAGGAGGCTGAGGCAGGAGAATGGCGCAAACCCGGGGGGCGGAGCTTGCAGTGAGCCGAGATCCGGCGACAGAGCGAGACTCCGTCTCAAAAAAAAAAAAAAAAAAAAAAAAGAGGTTGTTGATAGGATCATTTTCGCGAGTTTGATTTTTTTAATGTTATCAGTTGTCACTAAAGTTCCTTGAAAATATAAATTGAAATTATGAATATTAAGTCTCCCTATCAGATATTTTTTCGTCTTTCATAAATTTTTTATTAATGAAATAATGAATGTTTATTGTAGGAGTACAAATAAGGAAAACAGAAATCACCTGTTCTTCCAACCGCTTGTAACATTTTGGCCCAAAATTCTTCATGTATGACTATATAGTTGCTCTTCTTTATCTGTGGATTCCATGTTTCTGAATTATCCTCCATGCTAAAATTTATTTATAACCCCAAAGTCAACACTTGCAGCACTTCCACTGTCATTTGCAGATATGTGCAGGGTGGCAAAACATTTGAATGTCCTGACATGTCTCCACCTGAGGTTGAACATGTAGATTCCCTGCTTATTTTTTTACTTTTATACTGTTACACAAATAGCCTTTTCATGGTCTGTTTAAGATCATGTTTTTCACACTTTTGTTCTGTTTTCAGTGATTTTGCTCTTTACAATGGCACCCAGCTATAATGCTGAAGTGCTGTCTAGGGGGCGGTCTTAAGTGCCCTATGGAGAAAATACGTGTGTTAGATAGCTTCATTTAGGTGTGATTTATAGTGTTGGCCGTGAGTTCAATGTTAATGAATCAACAATATATATATTAAATAGGATGTCTCTAAACAGAAACACACATAAAACAAGGTTACAGATTAATTCGTTGATGAAAATGTTGTGATCAGATGCTCACAGGAACCTAACCTTTATTCCCATAGGAGCAGCAGTTTAGTGCATGATAATTCAGTGTTGTCAGTGACTGCAGACCATGATTACCATGAATAATGAGTACTGGCTGTATATTTAGTAGATAAAAATGAGGTCATAAGATAGATTTTTTTTTTTCCTATAGAAACATTGTGAAAATAACATCGTGAAATTTGATGCTCATTTATTTCTCTTAGGACAGCAGCGTTCTCGGATGCTAGCTACTCTTTTTAAGGATGAAAGGTGCCAGCAACTTGCTGCCTATGGGATCCTAGAGAAAATGTACCTAGATAGGATCATCAGAGGAAATCAGCTTCAAGAATTTGCCGCCATGCTGATGCCTCACCAAAAAGCAACTACAGCTGATGGTAATGATCATGGCTTATGTATATATGGTAGTCAATGTTTAGGTACAGACTAGTGAACATCATGTTAAATTAGAAGCATCTTGCTGTCTTTTAATAATAATTCTATATAACACTTCTTCATAAAAATAGGAATTATTTTTATTTTTTTATTTTTATTTTTTAGATTTTTAAATTTTTTTTTACATTTTCTTTTGAGATAGAGTCTTGCTCTGTCGCCCAGGCTAGAGTAGTGCAGTGGCCAGGTGGCGTAATCTTGGCTCACTGCAAGCTCCGCCTCCTGGATTCATACCATTCTCCTGCCTCAGCCTCCTGAGTAGCTGGGACTACAGGCACCTGCCACCATGCCCAGCTAATTTTCTATATTTTTAGTAGAGATGGGGTTTCACCATGTTAGCCAGGATGGTCTCAATCTCCTGACCTCATGATCCACCCACCTTGGCCTCACAAAGTGCTGGGATTACAGGCGTGAGCCACTACGCCTGGCCTATTTTTTATTTTATTTTTTTTGAGAGAGAATTTTACTCTTGTTGCCCTGGCTGGAGTGCAATGGCACAATCTTGGTTTACCACAACCTCTTCCTCCCAGGTTCTAGTGATTCTCCTACCTCGGCCTCCCAAGTAGCTGGGATTACAGACATGTGCCACCACACCTGGCTAATTTTGTAATTTTAGTAGAGACGGAGTTTCTCCATGTTGCTCAGGCTGATCTCGAACTCCCGACCTCAGGTGATTCGCCCGCCTCAGCCTCCCAAAGTGATGAGATTACAGGCGTGAGCCACAGTGCCCAGTGATACAGTCCTTTTAACTGGGTATACTGCTGTACTGCTTAAAATATATATATATTATGGCTGGGCATGGTGGCTTATGCCTGTAATCCCAGCACTTTGGGAGGCTAAGGCGGGAGGATCACTTGAGCCTAGGAGTTTCAGACCAACCTGTGCAACATAGTGAGGCCTTATCTCTACAAAATATAAAGAAAACAGCTAGGGATGGTGGTACATGCCTGTGGTTCTAGCTACTTGGGAGGCTGAGGTGGGAGGATTGGTTGAGCCCAGGAGGTCAAGGTTACAGTGAGCTGTGATTGCCCCATGGCACTCCAGTTTCAGTGACAGTGTACGACCTTGTTAAAAAAAAGAAGTGATAAAATATATATAACATAAAAATCACCATTTTAACATGTGCAGTTCTGTGGCATTAAGTACTTTCACATTGTTGTGCAACTATCACCGACATCCGTCTCCAGAACTTTTACATTTTCCCAAACTAAAACTCTGTACCAATGAACAGTAACTCCTTATTCTTATCTCCCCTCTGCCTGCTGTACTAGTTTTTGACATGGGATAGACTGGGAGAGGAACAGACTGAGGAGAGAAGTTTTTCTTTTTTCTTTTGTTAGTTATAGTCGTGCTCTGTTGTCCAGGTTAGAGTGCACTGGGGCAATCATGGCTCACTGCAGCCTGGAACAAAGTAACTGGGACTGCAGGTGCACACCACCATACCCGGTTAATGTTTTAATTTTTTGTAGAGTTAGGGTCTCACTATATTGCCTAGGCTAGTCTTGAACCCCTGGCCTCAAGCAGTTCTCCCACCTCAGCCTTCCAAAGCACTGGGTTTACAGACATGAGCCACTGTGCCTGGCTAAGCAGTCCTTTTTTTTTCACTTTTTGACTCTTTTGCCCAGGCTGGGGCTGGCATGATGCCATAGCTCACTGCAGCCTCAATCTCTTGGGCTCAAATGATCCTTCCAGCTACCTCCACCTCCCCAGAAGCTAAGGCGTGTGCCTCCACACCCTGCTAATTTTTAAATTTTTTTGTAGAGACAGGGTGTCTCCATGTTGCCCAGGCTGGTCTTGAACTCCTGGGCTCAAGTAGTCCTCCCGTCTTGGCTTCCCAAAGTGCTGGGATTATACGGGTAAGCCACTGCACCTGCCTGCTTTTTTGGACGTATTAAATTTGAGATATTTATAAAATTAATGGATTGGGTATTTAGGTAGTTGGCTGTGTAAGTCTGAATTCAAAAGGGAGATTTAGATTACAGATATGTGTCTGATCATTATCAGCATTTTGATGGTAGGATAAAAAGAGAAGAAGGTGCAAAATTAAGCCCTCTAATATTTGAGAGAAGGAAAAGAAGGAGGAATCAGCACGGTAGACTGGGAGATAGGAGATAGGAGTTAAGTGAAAAACTAGCAGAACGTGGGTGGAATTCTGGAAAAGGAGAAGGTGAGGCACTGTAAGAAACAGGAGTTCTCGGAATACTTCCCTTGAAGTCTCCAAGTATATTTTGTCTCTTGCACTCATTACAGTAGTTAAATGTTCAGCAGAAATATGTAAGCATGGGGTGAGCCCAGTGGTCTAATAACATTCAAAGTAGGACCTTGGGTCCAGAACATTATCAGATACTGTATGACCTCACTGAAAAGAGGATTCTATGCCTGATCTCTCAGGAAGGTTAGCCTGGTCCTAGGTCTGGATCTGGATATTTCTCACATTTGCCTTGGTTTGATGCTCGTGGAGTGCCCACAAGAATAGAGATCACTTAATGAAGCTTGCAGAACAGGTTGCATGATTGTTGTGCTGCTGCTTGCTAGTAAAAGTTTATGCTTGTAGAAAGAAAAGTTAATGGGCCAGGCGCCATAGCTCATGCCTGTAATCACAGCACATTGGGAGGCCCAGGTAGGAGCATCACTTGAGGCCAGGTGAGACCTGCCTGGCCAACATGATGAAACCTCGTCCCTACTAAAAATACAAAAAATTAGCCAGATGTGGTGGTACACACCTGTAGTCCTAGCTACTCAGGAGATCTAGGCATGAGAATTGCTTGAACCTGGGAGACAGAGAGGTTGCAGTGAGCAGAGATTGTGCCACTGCACTCCAGTCTGGGCAACAGAATGAAATTCTGTCTCAAAAAAAAAGTTCATGAATTTGATAGCCTAACGAAGCAAGATTCCAAATCCAAAGCATTAGATCTATTTACTTAATAATTACTTGCCGATCATTCATTTGCTAAGTGTTATGTTTATTTAATTGTACATTAATGAAACTACATCATATATTGGCTACTTTTAAAATTTTGATCAGAGAAATTAAATTTGATCAGAGTTATTACATGCCTGGAAATTTTCAGAAAAAATGATACATCTTTTTAGAGTATAAAACTAGTTTCAAACTTGTAACTGTCTTATTTAAGGTTCCAGCATCTTGGACAGAGCTGTTATTGAACACAATTTGTTGTCTGCAAGCAAATTATATAATAATATTACCTTCGAAGAACTTGGAGCTCTTTTAGAGATCCCTGCAGCTAAGGTATCTTCTTGATTCCAATACATTTTAAAAACAGTTAAGAGGTGAAACTATTAAAATAACGAGAAAATAAATGTTGGAAACAACAAGAAAATACATGTTGGAAACAACATTTGTTATCTTCCAACAAGATAAATGTTGGAAACAACAACAGAATTACACCTAAAAGTCACAAGTAAATGTAAATAAATTCTTTAGAAGTTAAAATAGGCCTAGTGTGTTTAGTGGAATTCTCTTAGTGTTTTTGGTGTTTTAAATTGTGTTTTGTGATCAAGTGACCTAGAATAGAAATCAGGAGTTTCAGGTTATGACACCCATTTTCTGAGAATGTCTTTGTTTGGTGTCTGTTTAAATCTACTTTATAGTGGTTTTTGACTTCTGACTAAGATTTTGATACATGCCTTACTTTTTTGTGCCCTAGATTGACTCAAAGTTTAAATATTTCATCTTTTTGAGAGAATGATATGGTAATGCTCCAGGCTATTCTGTTGTAGCTTCTATGCTTGGATTTAACTTAAGAAGTTGACTGACTTACTAGGGAATGTAATTTTGTTGTTTGTTTTAGGTTTTGGTTGACTATATATAAATTCCAACAAAGTACCAATGACATTTAGAGAGTATTGCAGGTATCGTTTACAAAATATTCTCTTGATTTTAAATACAATTAAGCAATCAACCTTACTTTTAGCTAATTTGTAAACCTTAAAGTCATGCAGTTATCACATCCTCTTTTCTCTGGCAGTGAAATTTTTTGTCTATTTGTTTTTTTTGTTTGTTTGTTTTTGTTTTTAGAGACAGGCTCTTGCTCTGTCACCCAGGCTGGAGTGCAGTGGCACAATCATAGCTTACTGCTGCTTCAGACTCGTGGGTTCAAGCAATCTTCCTGCCTCAGACTCCCAAGTAGCTGGTACTACAATTATGCATCACCACGCCTAGCTAATGTTTTTGTTTGTTTGTTTTCCCCCAAGACAGACTCTAGCTCTGTTGCCCAGGCCGGAGTGTAGTGGTGTAATCTCGGTTCACTGCAACCTCTGCCTCCCAGGTTCAGGCAGTTCTCTTACCTAAGCCTCCTGAGTAGCTGAGATTACACCACCATGCCCAGCTAATTTTTATATTTTTAGTAGAGATGGGGTTTCACTGTGTTGGCCAGGCTGATCTCGGATTCCTGACGTTGTGATCCACCAGCCTCAGCCTCCCAAAGTGCTGAGATTACAAGTGTGAGTCACCACGCCCTGCCCTTTTTTTTTTTTTTTAAGAAACAGGGTCTTGCTGTGTTGCCCAGGCTAGTCTTGAACTCCTGGTCCCAAGTGATCCTCCTACCTCGGCCTCCCAAAGTGCTGGGATTATAGGCATGAGCCTTTGTGCCTGGCCTAGCAATGAACTTTTAATTAGAATTTTCTTACAATTCCTTTACTTGTATACATTCAATACACAGTAAAGGAAGAACAATTTGGGAGTCAACGTTTAAGTTACCATTAAAAGAGACTTTCTTCTTGAGGCTTTAAGGTATGATCTCTTGCTGAGACTGTTGGAGGTGAATATATTTTTAACAATAAATGCTAGTCATAGTCCATTCAGGACTGATAGGATTGATTGTGAAGATGGTCAAAATTAATAAGTGACCAGGTCACAATCCAGTTTGCTTATGCATAGTAAACATTAAGTATGTCTTCAGGAGTTAGGTAGCAGACTTTTTGTTTTCTTTTAATTGTCTTTTAAACCCTTTCAATTTATATTGGAATTTCACCATCTACCTTTCAAGTTTTAAAGAGTTTCTGGGGTAGCAAATACTGTGGAAATTGAAATAAAATAAGAAAAACTAATTTGTTTGGGTTTTTTTGAGATGTGGATCCCAGTAAGAAGAAAAATTGATAGTTCGCTTTTGAGCAGAAGAGAAAATGGTGAAGTTATATTCTTGTCCAAAATCTCACAAGAAAAACAGATCCCAGTTAACTTAAAATAATGGCTTATGCAGAGCAAGAATCGGGAAACAGCCAGATTTACAGGATTTACTCTTCTAGTGGCAGATTAACATATATGTAAAGTTTAGTGATGGTAGTTAAACCAGAAGCTTTCAGTTCTCTTATCATATGTGAATAACTAAAAGATATGATAAAGTTTCAGAGTTTTTTTTTCCCCCAATAGGCGGAAAAGATTGCATCTCAAATGATAACAGAAGGACGTATGAATGGATTTATTGACCAGATTGATGGAATAGTTCATTTTGAAAGTAAGAGGTTTTGTGTATTTCTGTCATAATGAAATAGCAGTGAACTGTTGTTATATTTATGATTAAAACATGTTGGACAATTTCCTTTGACTCAGAATCTTATTACTAGAATGAGCTTATTTCCCAAAGAAATAATTTAAAATAATTTTTAAGAAGTTATATTCATGAGGCTGGGCATGGTAACTCACGCCTGTAATCCCAGCACTTTGGGAGGCCGAGACAGGCGGATTACTTGAGGTCAGGAGTTTGAGATCAACCTGGCCAACACAGTGAAACCCTGTCTCTACTAAAAATATAAAAATTAGCCAGGTGTGGTGGCAGGCACCTGTAGTCCCAGCTACTCAGGAGGCTGAGGCAGGAGAATTGCTTGAACCCAGGAGGCAGAGGTTACAATGAGCCAAAATTGCAGCACTGCACTCCAACCTGGGTGACAAAGCGAGACTCTGTCTCAAAAAAAAAAAAAAATTATATTCATGAATCTACTTACTGCAGGATTTTCTATGTTAAGGAAAAATCTGAAACTCAAATTGTTGTATCAGTTCATTCATTTATGCATCAAATATTTATTGACCACATAGCAGGCATGTATCAGGCATATGGAAATGACAGTTGCATTTCCTATTCAGCAACTCATTAAACTAATGGAGGCAGACAGGTAAGTGGATCCCTTGACTTTTTTTTTTTTTTTGAGACGGAGTCTGGCTCTGTCTCCCGGGCTGGAGTGCAGTGGCCGGATCTCAGCTCACTGCAAGCTCCGCCTCCCAGGTTTACGCCATTCTCATGCCTCAGCCTCCGGAGTAGCTGGGACTACAGGCGCCCGCCACCTCGCCCGGCTAGTTTTTTGTATTTTTTAGTAGAGACGGGGTTTCACCGGGTTAGCCAGGATGGTCTGGATCTCCTGACCTCATGATCCGCCCGTCTCGGCCTCCCAAAGTGCTGGGATTACCGGCTTGAGCCACCGCGCCCGGCCCCCTTGACTTTTTTATTGTCTAATACCTTCTCAGCTCCTTATTCCCACCTCATTTACACCCTGGACCTTACTGTACCCAGAACTGTTCCACTTGTAAAATTGTTATTTGAAATATCTTACTCTGGCCATAACCTTTTTCTTGTTTCTCTAGTGGTCTGTGGTCTGTGTCCGTTACTCCCAGTTCAGTTCTTCCTTGACCTTATTGGAGTTTCTGGTCTATTGACTTTTCTGTTTTCTTCCAGTTAGCATAATCTTTTTTGTGCTGGAGGAGAGTCAGGCATCAGACAGGCTGATACTTTTCTAAAGTCAAGGTCACAGGTCCTCAGCACTACATAGCATTCATGGTGCATTTCTCTAGTCCACTCCTTTTTCTACTTTGTAATGGCTATTTCAGTTTTGGTTTTTCTTAAATTTCTGACTTTTCTCCCCATTTATTCTCAGTAGAAAATCTTGTTTCCTATTTCAAAGGGGAAAAAAGCCATCAGTATGAAGTATTTTGATTTCTTTTTTTAGTTTTTTTATTTTTTCTCTCATTCAATTTGATATTTTAACTTCTTTATCAGATGTAGAAACACTTTAATTTTAGATGTAGATGTGAATCTTTTTCTTCCTTCGTGTTTTACTGCGAATGGTTCCCGTCACCCTGTCTGGTTCTTCCACTCGGGCTTTGGACCTTTTCTCTGATCCTTTCCCTCTCCCTTCCCACCAAAAAACACTGGTTTAGGAACCTGAGGTTAGCAGTTACTTTTGTCTGGTTTTATCCTTTTTTCTACTGGCTTCTTTCCATCAATATTTACACATCCTCAGGACTCCCCCATTTTAATGAAAATCCTTATATCTTCCAAATCTCATCTTGACTTTTCAACATATTAAATAGTGTTGATCTCTCAGTACTTTTTGAACCTTCTCCCCACCACCACAGCCTTGACTTTTGTCATCTCTTCCATCCGATTCTACTTTTCCTCTTATATCTCCAGCTATCCTTCATAGTCATCTTTGTAGAATCTGTAGTACCTTTAAATTTAAATGCTAGTTACTTAGGACTTAATCCTAGACCGTTCCCCACTTATGCTACTGAATTTCCATGGATAATCTTATCTATTTCCTTTGATTCGGTTACTGTCTCTGTGTAGCCAATGCCTACATTTACCTTTCTAGGGTGAATCTTCTAAGTCCTAGCCCCATGGTTCTAGTTTACTACTAAGGTGTTTCTACCTGCTTCGTCATCTTAGCATGAACATATCAAAAACTGAATTTATTATCTTCCCTTCTTGTGTGTCCCCCACGACTAACCCACCAGCCATCCCAAAACTGTATTTTTAGCTTTCTCCAATATTCCTTATCCTTGGGCTCAAACCATCCTCCTGCCTCAACCTCCTAAATCCCTGAAGTGCTGGGACTACGAGTGTGAGCCATTGAACTGGGTCCTTTTCTTCATTTCTTACTATCACCAACCTGTTCTGAACCCTACTATTATAACCTCTTCAGGTGTTGAGAAATAACCTCTTTCTTTCTCATATCTACAGTTGCTCCTTTCTAATCCAGTTCCCTAGTACATCTGGAGTGATTATTTTCTTTCAAAAAATGCAAACATAAAAAAGAGATAAACAAATGAGTAAATCATGTTATTCTTTTGTTTATGCTCTAATGAATGTCTTCCCCATTGCTTGTAGAACAAAGTTATACAAAGTCTCCCCAAAGCTGGTCCTGGTCCTTTCTAGCTTTCTCTTGCGTAAGTCTTCTTTTTATTTTTTTCAGCATTGCAAATTCTTCCCCCATCAAACATTCTGAAATATTCACCCCTTTCCAGCCATCTTCTCTTTGTCCCCTGTCTCAATTTGAATATCCTTAATCAGTAATGATTTTTCTGACTCTCCAGATTAGATATGGCTTTAAATTATATGTTCTCATGTCAGCCTGAATTTCTTCCTAGCATTAATCTTAGTTATTTTCAGTTGTATAACTATTTGTCTAAATGTCTGTTTCTGTTTCCAAGCTAAGCTTCCTGGTGATAAGTATTAAGTCTGTCTTATTTTCCATGGTACATCCAACATCTGTTCCAGTGTCTGGCACATTGTAAATGAGAAATAAGTGTTGAATAAACAAACACAGCATATGATGAGTAATACAGCATTTCCCTTTCTGTGCGTTAACGTTACTTGTCTGTTTCCCCCCTTCCCTCACAACTCTCCTTCTGGCCTTCTGGTATCAATTTGCTGTAGCTTTTGTTATAATGTTTTGTTTTGTTTTTTAAGAGACAAGGTCTCGCTCTGTTGCCCAAGCTGAGGTGCAGTGGTATGATCATTGCTCATTGTTGCCTCAAACTCCTGGGCTCAAGCTGTCCTCCTGCTTCAGCCTCTCTAGTAGCTAGGACTACAGGTGTACACCAGTGCACCTGGCTGGTTGTTTTTCTTCTTGAGATGGGGTCTTGTGGTGTTGCCCAGGCTGGTCTTGAGCTCCTGGCCTCAAGTGATCCTCCTGCCTCAGCCTCCCAAAGTGCTAGGATTATAGGTATGAGCTACTATGCCTGGCTTTTTTTTTTTTTTCTTTCTTTTTGAGATGGAGTCTTGCTCCGTTGCCAGACTGGAGTGCAGTGGTGCAATCTCGGCTCACTCCAACCTGCGCCTCTCGGGTTCAAGGGATTCCCCTGCCTCAGCCTCCTGAATAGCTGGGACTACGGGCACATGCCACCATACCCAGCTAATTTTTTGTATTTTAGTAGAGACGGGGTTTCACCATGTTGGCCAGGATATCCTGGTCTTGATCTCCTGACCTCGTGATCCGCCCGCCTCGGCCTCCCAAAGTGCTGGGATTACAGGTGTGAGCCACTGCGCCTGGCTGATAATTTTAACTTTATCTGTAATATGTGTCACAAATATTTTTTCCCGTTGTGTCAGGTTTTCTTTTTCTTTTTCTTTTTGAGACAGAGTTTCACTCTTGTTGCCCAGGCTAGAGTACAGTGGCTCAATTTCGATTCACTGTAACCTCCACCTCCCGGGTCCAAGCGATTCTCCTGCCTCAACCTCCCAAGTAGTTGGAACTACAGGCATGCACCACCATGCCCATGCACCACCATGCCCAGCTAATTTTGTATTTTTAGTAGAGATGGGGTTTCTTTATGTTGGTCAGCCTGGTCTTGAACTCCCGACCTCAGGTGATCCACCTACCTCAGCCTCCCAAAGTGCTGGGATTACAGGCATGAGCCACTGCACTGCACCCAGCCGAATTCTGTCAGGTTTTCTTCTGGAAGACAAGGCATAACATAAACACATTTTTTAATTTTTTCGTACCCAAATAGGTCAATGTTTTATGGCTTTTTAATTTACTGTATTGATTAAGAAAGTCTCTTCTATCTTGGAATAAAACTAGCCTTTTCCTAAATTTTTCTAATATTTTTGTTTTACATTTAGAAATTTAATCCAACTACAGTTCATTTTTGTGAATAATTTTAGATTATGGTCTAGTTGTTTTTTTCTAGGTGAATAGCCAATTATCCAAGTATCATTTATTAAATAAAACATCCTTTCTGATTAAATTGTGATCTTTGACATATCTGATTAGGTTCCACATATATGTTTGGGTCTATTTCTGTACTCTATTTGGTTCCACTGATCTGCAACAACATGGTAATAAACAAATTTATAATAAATTTTAGTATTGGTAAAGCAACTCCTGCTTCCCACTATTTTTTTTTTGTCAAATTGAAATTCACATGGGCTGGACACAGTGGCCTACGATTGTGACCCCAGTGCTTTGGGAGGTTGAGGTGGAATAATTGCTTGAGCTCAGGAGTTCAAGAGTAGCCTAGGTGACATAGCAAGACCCCATTTCTACAGGAAAAAAGAAAAAAAGAAGGAAATCCACATAATAGAACAGTAGCCATTTTAAAGTAAACAATTCAGTGGCCTTTAGTACATTTATAATGTTGCACAACCTCTATCTCTGTCTAGTTTCACATTTTCATCTTCCCAAAGGAAGCCCTTGCCCTTTAAGCAGTTACTCTCCGTTCCTTCCTTCCCCCAGCTTCTGGCAACCACCAACCCGTCTTCTGTCTCTGGATTTACCTAGCCTGGATAGTTCATATAAATGGAATCATGTAATATGTGACATGTGACCTTTTGGCTGATTTCACTCAGCATGGTATCTTTAGGGTTCATCCATGTCATGGCAGGTAATCAGTGCTTCATTCATTTTTTTAGCCAAAGAGCATTCCGTTGGATGGATATACCTCAATTCCACCACTGGTTTTCATTTTCAGAATTATCTTGGCCATTCTCAAACACCAATTTTTTATGCTAACTTTAATAATTTTGGCCTGGTTAGAAAACAAAATAGAAAAAAGGGATTTGTTTTTGGGATTTCTTTAAATTTATTTATTAAAGGAGAAGGATTGATATTTTTATGTTACTGTGTATTTCCACCAGGGAATGTGATTTGTGTCTATTCAAGTTATCTTTTGCCCTTTATTAAGATTTTGTAGGTTGCAGCCAGGTGCGGTGGCTCACGCCTGTAATCCCAGCACTTTGGGAGGCTGAGGCGGGCAGATCACAAGGTCAAGAGATCGAGACCATCCTGGCCAACCAACATGGTGAAACCCCGTCTCTACTAAAAATACAAAAATTAGCTGGACGTAGTGGCATATGCCTGTATTCCCAGCTGCTCAGGAGGCTGAGGCAGGAGAATCCCTTGAACCTGGGAGGCAGAGGTTGCAGTGAGGTGAGATCGCACCACTGCACTCCAGCCCAGGTGACAGTGAGACTCTGTCTCAAAAAAAAAAAAGATTTTATAGGTTGCTTTTTCACTAAATCTGTGCCCTTGTTTGTAAATTTTGGTGCTGTTTTGAATGGGACATTCCTCTCAATTTTTTATTTCTAACTATATAGTGCTGGTATAGAGAAAACTCTGGTGGATTCAAGATGACTTTTTTTGAGGAGTTTAAATGTTAAGATATTTATCTAACTCCAGTGAAGTACGGATTTGAATGTGTAGACAGACTTGCTTTCCCCAGTAGGTGGCAGTGTCTTATGACTCTGCAAGCTGTGGTGATGAAAAGACAGCCTCAGTCTTTTGTTGTGGTTGAGGTTATGGCTTAGTCGGTTTTATTTCGTTTTCACTAGTAGTAGTAATAACATGCATATGTATGTATTTGTTTTGTTTTGTTTTGTTTTATACTTTATGCCAGTAATTTGGGTACTTTCGAAATGCTAGAAATTAAAAAAAAAACAAAACACTTTTCTTAACTGTTTAAATAGCTTAGTTTTATTAGCCAAGATTTTTTAGAGTTTTTTTTTTTTTTTTTTTTTTTTTGAGGTGGAGTTTCACTCTTGTCGCCCAAGCTGGAGTGCAGTGGTGCAATCTTGGCTCACTGCAACCTCTACCTCCCGGGTTCAAGCGATTCTTCTGTCTCAGCCTCCTGAGTAGCTGGGATTACAGGTGCCTGCCACCATGCCCAGCTAATTTTTGTATTTTTACTTTTCTTTTTTTTTTAAATTCTTTAATTTTTCCATTTTTAGTAGAGACGGGGTTTTGCCATGTTGGCCAGGCTGGTCTCGAACTCCTGGCCTCAGGTGATCTGCCTGCCTCGGCCTCCCAAAGTGCTGGGATTACAGGCGTGAGCCACCATGCCTGGCCTGATTTTTAGACTTTTAAAAGCTAATAGGGCCGGGCGCGGTGGCTCAAGCCTGTAATCCCAGCACTTTGGGAGGCCAAGACAGGCGGATCACGAGGTCAGGAGATCGAGACCATCCTGGCTAATACGGTGAAACCCTGTCTCTAATAGAAAATACAAAAAACTAGCCGGGCGACGAGGCGGGCGCCTGTAGTCCCAGCTACTCGGGAGGCTGAGGCAGGAGAATGGCGTGAACCCGGGAGGTGGAGCTTGCAGTGAGCTGAGATCCAGCCACTGCACTTCAGCCTGGGCGGCAGAGCAAGACTCTGTCTCAAAAAAAAAAAAAAAAAATTAAAAGCTAATAAAACTATTGGCTGGACGTGGTGGCTTATGCCTGTAATCCCAGCACTTTGGCAGGCCAAGGTGGGTAGATCACGAGGACAGGAGTTGGAGACCAGCCTGGCCAAGATGATGAAACCCTGTCTCTACTAAAAATACAAAAATTAGTCAGGCGTGGTGGCAGGTGCCTGTAATCTCAGCTGCTTGGGAGGCTGAGGCAGGAGAATCGCTTGAACCCAGGAGGCGGAGGTTGCAATGAGCCGAGATCATGCCACTGCAGTCTAGCCTGAGTGACAGAGCAAGACTCCATCTCCAAAAAAAAAAAAAGTGTTTATTGTTTTTATTTTTTTAATAACTTTTTTCTCTTTTTTAGATATTTAAAAGGAACATGCCTGTTCCAAGAATAGGCATGTAAAAAGTGTGTATCTTTTAACTCACAGTTGCTGTGAATACAAAGGAATAATTTTAATTTTGTATATTTTTTTTCCCCTTAGCACGAGAAGCCCTGCCAACGTGGGACAAGCAGATCCAATCACTTTGTTTCCAAGTGAATAACCTTTTGGAGAAAATTAGTCAAACAGCACCAGAATGGACAGCACAAGCCATGGAAGCCCAGATGGCTCAATGAATCCTTGCAGAACTTCTATGCACATGACATCTTTTTCCATGTTGTGCAGATCAGTTTCACTATCTCCAAAGCATTTGCATCATGACCTTATACATTTCAATCCCTTTTATGCTGGATTCCGTTTAAAGAAGACATTATTAGAGCAGGAAGTACAAGCATTTAAAAATATGTAGTTCCCGTATATTTCAGGTTCTCTGTGTATTAAGCTAACTCAGATGTTTTGAAAGCTTTTTCTTTAAACAGAGGTGAAATATCTGTGGCTAAAAAGTTTGAGATTTGTGATAACTTTGTAGTCATGTAAAACTTAAGTGCTTCATGCCTCTCCAAATGTGGTTATTCAATAAATGGAGAAATGAGCCAAATAAAAGTAGTACTTTGTTTTTAGTTAGCGAAGAGTATTTTGTTCCCTTTTCCTTCAACAGACATTGATTTATGCCATATGCTAGAAATACGAAGTTGAGTCATAATGCCTGTTCTCCAGGCATCCAAAGAGTCAAAGAGCCAAGAGACAGTTAAGTTTAATCCTTGTATTTGCTCCAACTACTAGAGCACACAGAGAGTAGCTCTTCATTTAGGAGAGAGAAGTCAGGGAAGGCGCCACAGAGGGTTATTTTACCTAAGCTTTATAGAAAAACATGGGGAAAGGACTTGAAAAAGTATGTAGGTGACTTTTAGTGTCAGCTCCAACATGTAAAGAGCTTGGAAGTCATCACATCCCTCCTCACAGCAAAATAAAAAACTGAGCAGATTGGAATATCAACGGTTTTTCTTTGATCCATGGAAGAATTAAAGTCACAGGGCAAACCACCACTCAAAACCCTGGAGAGACAGGCAAATACAGAGAATCACAATTGAGATCAGCTTACTGGGAGAAGAGGCTGCTGGTCAGTGACTGGTAGGAACACTAAAATGGTAACTATTTGGATATTTTCTTAAATAGTAAAAATAAATACATATAAAAAAGTAAAATGGTAACAATGACAGCTACAGTAAACCTCAAATACAGCCCAGCTCCTATCCAAATTAATATAAAGCCTCATATTAAAAGCCTAGTTACCGGCTGGGCATGGTGGCTCATGCCTGTAATCCCAGCACTTTGAGAGGCTGAGGCGGGCGGATCACTGACACCAGGAGTTCAAAACCAGCCTGGGCAACATGGCGAAACCCCATCTCTACTAAAAACAGAAAAATTAGCCGAGTGTGGTGGTGCACACCTATAATCCCAGCTATTTGGGAGGCTGAGGTAGGAGAATTGCTTGAACCTGGGAGGCAGAGGTTGCAGTGAGCCGAAATTGTGCCACAGCACTCCAGCTGTGGACACAGAGCAAGACTGTCTCAAAAAAAAAAAAAAAAAAAAGCCTAATTACCTATTACCTGATGCATCATGTCTGTCTTTCAAGCAAAAAATTATAAAGCATGCTAAAAGGTTAGAAAAAAACACAACCTGAAGAGCTACACCAAGCAACTGAACGAGACTAAGATCTGGCAGGAGTGCTGGAATGATCAGACCAGAAAATGAAAACAACTATGATTAACATGCTGAGGGCTCTAATGGAAAAAAATAGACAACATTCAAGAACAGATAGGTAATATAAGCAGAGAGATGGGAACTCTTAAGATTTGAAATGCTAGAAATAACACTCTCACAGAAATGAATGCCTTTGATGGGCTTATCATTAGTCTACTTGGCCAAGAAAAGAAACAGTCTGATAATATGTCAATAGAAACTTCCCAAACTGAAATGCAAAGAGAAAAAGGAATGAAAAAAAATTGGGACAGAATATCTAAGAACTGCAGAACAATATAAAAAGTGTCACGTGGCCAGGTGCGGTGGCTCACACCTGTAATCCCAGCGCTTTGGGAGGCTGAGGCAGGCGGATCACAAGGTCAGGAGATTGAGACCAGCCTGGCTAACACAGTGAAACTCCATCTCTACTAAAAAATACAAAAAATTAGCCGGGTGTGGTGGCAGGCACCCGTAATCCCAGCTACTTGGTAGGCTGAGGGAGGAGAATGCTGTGAACCCGGGAGGCAGAGCTTGCAGTGAGCTGAGATCATGCCACTGCACTCCAGCCTGGGCAACAGAGTGAGACTCCGTCTCAAAAAAAAAAAAAAAAAAAAAAAGTTCAATATACTAGAAATAGAGGGGAACTTCATCAATCAGATACAGAATATCTACAAAAAACCTACATCATACTTAATGATGTAGAGACTATATGATGTAGAGACTATACTTAATGATGAGAGACTATATGCTTTCACCCTAGGTCAGGAACAAGGCAAAGATGTTTACTCTCATGTTCCTATTTAATATCATACCAGAATCCTAGCTATTAAGACCAGATAAGGAAATGCAGCTTTATACAGATTGGGAAGGAGGAATAAAACTGTCTTTGTTCACAGTCAACATGATTGTCTATATAGAAACACATACAAAAAGTCTCCTGAAACTAATAAACAATCACGGCAAGATCACAGGATACAAGGTTAATGTACAAAAGTCAATTGCTTTCCTATATACCAGCAATGAACAATTGGAATTTGAAATTTTTAAAAAGTATGTATCTTGAAGGCAGGGAAGATTAGGAATTTTATGAATGAAGAATTGGCAGGAGAGTGGGCTCAAGAGGTAAAATGAGGCTACACTGTGAAGAACCAAGGAAAATACTGGGGTCTGCTTTTTTTAGAAAATTCACAATTTGGCTGGGCGCAGTGGCTCACGCCTGTAAGGCACTTTGGGAGGCCGAGGTGGGTGGATCACCTGAGATCAGGAGTTCAAGACCAGCCTGACCAACATGGAGAAACCCTGTCTCTACTGAAAATACAAAATTAGCCGGGGTGGTGGTGCATGCCTATAATCCCAGCTACTCGGGAGGCTGAGGCAGGAGAATTGCTTGAACCTGGGAGGTGGAGGTTGCTGTGAGCCAAGATTGTGCCATTGCACTCCAGCCTGGGCAACAAGAGCAAAACTACGTCTCAAAAAAAAAAAAAAAAAAAAAAATTCACAGTTTAACTCATAGTAGACAGTGTATAGGATGGACCGGAGAGAAGGCAAGAGAAACTGGAGTTTCTAGAGGCAGGAAGGTTAGTTTAGAGGGTATGAACATGATTTGCCACAGAGATAATAAGGTTTGGACTACATTTATGCCAGCAAAGAGGAGAGGAGAGATTAATTCATTCAATAAAGGATTGAGTAGGTACCTACTAAGTGTCAGGCATTGTTGTAGGCACTGGGAATACAGCAGCAAACAAAATAGATCACCCCTTGGGGCTTTCAAGTGGAGTATTGGTGACAGAGTGGGTGAAATTGGATATTGGGGAAAAGGAGAAAGGTGTGATGAGGCAATTCAGGGGTCATTGGTACCTGGATTTCTCACCTTGAAAAACTAAGTGATATCATTGGATCTGTTGGGTAGACAAGGTCTAGGGGACATGCAGATAGACTCGTTTTCACAGCTAGCAAGAGAGACATTCTGAAGATGAATAGTAAGGGAGAAACTGGAAGTACAGACTTTGGGGTCCTAAGAGGTAGTTGTAACCATGAAAGTAGATGATACTATCTAAGAACATGAGATGTGAAAGGAGTGGACCCAAGCTAGAACCCTGCAAAGCACCCACATCTGTAGAGTAAGTGGAGGAAGGGACAGAGTGCTTGAATTTGTTGAGTGCCTACTAAGTTCCAGGTGCTTTGACATTTTGTCTCACTGAGATTTCACAATAAATATATAAGACAAATAGTTTTGCCCCTTACTTCCCTCCCTCCCCCCGCCAAAAAAAGAAATGGAATCAGAAGTGTAGGAGGAGAACTAGGAGAAATTAGGAAGTGAAATTTTCGTCAGGGCAAAATGATGCTGATGGATCAAATGGGATAAGAAATGTGAAAAATATCATTTTACACCTTTATCCATCAATATTTAACCAAAATTGTGTCATTGAATTTGATCATTGACATTTTCTTAATCTGATATCTCATATTCAAAAGGGAAAGAAAATCAACAACACAATAAATAACCCCCTCAGGAATGCAGTGGAAAAGCAAGGCTTGTTATGTTGTTTTGCATAAAATCTTGCTTTGCCAGCACTAATACTAACAGATAGCATGAGAAGAAGCAAAAGTGTTGGCTAAATGTACCATAACTGCCTTGGAATAGTTATCTGTAGTCTATTTTTTTTTTCTCTCATCTAAAGTTCTTAGATGAAAGAGAGCTGGGTTACTGTGGAACAAAATCTCCTGCTCAGAAACCAAAGTGTGAGGCCTGGTGCAGCGACTCACACCTGTAGTTCTAGCACCTTGGGAGGCTGAGATGGGAGGCTTGCTAGAGGCCTGGAGTTCAAGGCCAGCCTGGTCAACATAGAAAGACCCCCGACTCTAGGCCGGACACAGTGGCTCACGCCTGTAATCCCAGCACTTTGGGAGGCCGAGGCGGGTGGATCACGAGGTCAGGAGTTTGAGAACAGCCTGGCCAAGATGGTGAAACCTCATCTCTACTAAAACTACAAAAATTAGCTGGGCGTGGTGGCGGGCACCTGTAATCCCAGCTACTCGGGAGACTGAAGCAGGAGAATCGCTTGTACCCAGGAGGTGGTGATTGCAGTAAGCCGAGATCGCACCACTGCATTCTAGCTTGGGTGATAAAGCGAGACTCTATCTCAAAAAAAAAAAAAAATAGACCCCCAACTCTGTTTAAAAAAAAAAAAAAAAGAAAAGAAAAAAGAAACCAAAGTGTAAAAACAAAATTATGAGACTGACCCTTGGAATTAACTAGTGAAAAAGACATTTTAAGGGGAGCAAAAAGGCATGAAGAATCTTGTCAGTAAAATCTTTTATTTGGTTTATATTTCAAATGTAATTTTAAAAGTTCATAAGCCAGGAAGTTCGATAATATGAAAGCAAGGAGAAACTAAGTTGCACCATTTAGCTAAGCTCAGGGACAACATTCATTTATAACAAATCAAAAATTTGAGTTTTTCCATGCCATCAGTTGTACTTAAACATATCCATCATATTTCAGTTGCAAAAGATGGTGAAGAACTCAAGCTGAAGAGGTGTCTACTGATTTTTGTTGCTTCGGTAAGAGCTTTTCACCTATAAAGGACACACAAAGAAGAATTTTGAATTTTCTCAATGTACTTTTACAATTTTTAATAAACTTTTAATTGCAGAATCATTTTTGATTGACAGAAAAGTTGCAAAGATAGTACAGAGAGCTCTCAGGTATCCAGCACCCAATTTTCCTGTTGGTTAACATCTTACGTTACCATGGGAGGTTTGTCAAAATTAATGAACCCATACTGACACATTATTACTAATCAAAGCCCATACTGTCTTCAGATTACTTGATTTTTACCTACTGTTTTTTTCTGTTCCAGCATCTCATCCAGAATACCACATTACATTTAAATGCCATGTTCTCTTAGGCTCCTCTAAACTGTGACTGTTTCTCATCCTCTCTTTGTTTTTGATGACCTTGACAGTTTTCAGGAGTAGTAGTCAGGTATTTTGTGGAATGTGCCTCAGTTTAGGTTTGTCTGATGGTTTTCTCATGGTTAGACTGGAGTAATGAGGTTTTGGGAGGAAGACCACAAAGGTAAAGTGCCATTCGCATCACATCAAATCAGGGGTGCAAGCTATCAATATATTACCAATGATGGTGACACTGATTACCTGCCTCAGGTCGTTGTGTCAGGTTTCTCCAGTGTGGAGTGACTCCATACAGCATAGAGAGTGTACTTGCATTCTCTACTTTTCATACTGTACTTTTTGGAAGGAAGTCACCATGCAAACCCCCACTTCAGGGTGGGGAATCATGCCGCTCTCCTTGAGGAAGGAGTACCTACCTAAATTTGTGGAGTTCTGTATGGCAGATGTGTCTCTTCTCCCATACAGAAATTCTCAAAATTCCCAGTTTTCCCTGCTTTCAACACACATAGTTTTCTTCAATTTTCAAATTTTATTCAATCATTTATGTTAGTATAAACTCATAAATATTTGACACTTTGGGTTATAATCTAACACGACCTTATTTTATTCCTCAAAGTGTCCCAGTTTAGACTGTGGGGAGATTTTCCAGTTGATTCCTACGTCCTTTGTCTCAATCTATTTTAATGTAAATCATGTTGTTATTCCTTGCTCTTTCTCTCTTGTTTCTCCCCATTTCGATATCTGTGTATCTAAAGCTTTATTGCCAGTGAGTGATGTAGGGTCCAAGTTGATGAGGAGGAGTCAGGACTGCCAAGGTATTTTACTTCAAACCCATCTAAAGATTCAGTGAGATATTTTCCCTGAGGTTAAAGAAAACACTTGTGCTATCAGGACTCATTATCATGAATGTGTGGGTAGATATTTGATGTAAATTGTTTCATGCATTTATTTAAGTAAACAGTGTTGGAATAGTCTAACTCCCCATCTTTGCTTCTAGCCTCATCCTGTACAGTCTGTACTACATACTACTATTAGATTAATATTTACTATTTTTAAATTTTATTTATTTTTATTTTTACTTTTTAGTAGAGATGAGGTCTCGCTATGTTGCCCAGGCTGGTCGCTGGTGGTGAACTCCTGAGCTCAAGTGATCCTCCCACCTAGGCCTCCCAAGGTGTTGGGATTATAGGCATGAGCCACTGTGCCCAGCCTTAGATTCATATTTCTAAAGTGTAGTTCTATTCATTTACTTCAAGGCTGCAATAACTTCCCAATTCCTACCAGGTCATTAGCTTAGTATTCAGACATTGCATGCTAAGGCCCCAATTCACGTTTTAAAATCTTTTATTTTTCGTTATTTTTCTACTTATGCCATATGTTCTAACCAAGTTGGACCTAAGCTCACATTTTCTCTTTTTTTTTGCCTCTCTAGTTTCATGAATATTGCTGATTAGAAGCAACATTTCATTTCTTCTCTTTTTCTTTTCCTTTTTTTTTTTTTTTTTTTTTTTTTTTTTTTTTTTTTTTTTTTTTTTTGAGACAGGGTCTTGTTCTGTTGCCCAGGCTGGAGTGCAGTGGTGTGATCATAGCTCACTGTAGCTTCTACCTCCCAGGCTCAAGTGATCCTCCCACCTCAGCCTCCCAAGTAGCTAGGACTACAGGTGTGCACCACCACACCTAGCTAATTTTTTTATTTTTTGAAGAGACGGGGTTTCAACATGTTCCCCAGGCTGGTCTTGAACTCCTGGGTTCTTGCCTTGGCCTCCCAAAGTGCTGGGATCACAGGCGTGAGCCACTGCACTCAGCCTCCATTTCTATTAATTAAAACCACATCTTGAGTCAGTGATCCTCTGTTTGCCCCATCTAATTCACTTACTCCCTTGACCATCCTGCTGTGTGCCCTGGGAGGTGACCTGTGGACTACAGTGACACTTGGCTGCCCTCTGCCTTTCTGGTAGGTTCAGCCAACGGGAAACCCAGAAGGACATCCTAAAGTGAGGTCAGGGTACTTTTTCAGTTCTGTGGGTTGCCTTGGGCTGCTCACAGCCCTCTCTTGAGAGGATACTGTTTCTTTCAGGGCGGCCTTCTTCACACAGCTCTCTCCTTAAGGATTCAGGTAACTGCTCCCTCTTCTCCTCCCTGGGGCTGTTGCCAGGCAGATTATTACACCATCCCTTGTCATTTCCCTGCAGTGCCCCACCCACACCTTTATACTTAGTCTTCATTAAATCCTTGAACTAAAACAGTTTCAGTACCATCAGTTTCTCCTTGTGAACTAATACACACTTCCTCTTTAGAATTAAAAATCACTTCTTTCAAGAAACTTTCACTTATACATCTTACAAGATGTGATCTTTTCCTCCTCTGAACATAAAATACCACTTTGTCTATAGGCATTAATTGAATTCTGCATTTTAGTTAGGGGTTTGTCTAATCCCCCTTTTTTAGTATAAAGTCTATAATGACAGAGGGACCAGCTTATTCATCTTGCCCCCCAACCCCACCACAATACCTAACAGTATCTTACCTAGTCTTAGATATTGATACATTGATACATTACTTGCAAAGACAATGTATACTTGATCCTAGATCCTTGATACAGTACTTGCTAAGTAAATGAACATTTTTTTACATATCTCCCAAGAGTTATTTTTATTAACCTATACAGAGTCCTTATCACTTCAGGAAGGAAATTGGCTATTACAAAGAGTAGAAAAATTGTTTTCTTCCCATACTCAAGACATATTCAGCCGGGCGCGGTGGCTCAAGCCTGTAATCCCAGCACTTTGGGAGGCTGAGACGGGCGGATCACAAGGTCAGGAGATCGAGACCATCCTGGCTAACGCGGTGAAACCCCGACTCTACTAAAAATACAAAAAACTAGCCGGGCGAGGTGGCGGGCGTCTGTAGTCCCAGCTACTCGGGAGGCTGAGGCAGGAGAATGGCGGGAACCCGGGAGGCGGAGCTTGCAGTGAGCAGAGATCTGGCCACTGCACTCCAGCCTGGGCGACAGAGCGAGACTCTGTCTCAAAAAAAAAAAAAAAAAAAAAAAAAGACATATTCTACAGGGGATGGAGTAAATCATGTTGATTTCTACTTAACTACATTCTCAATAGACAGTCCTGAGAAAAATTAGTTGAAAATGACTTGATTGAATTTCAGATGGTGAATTCCATATAACATTTCCAAATGTTCTAAATTCTATGTCCACCTCTTTCAAAGTTCAACTTCTCCAATAGAAGTTTTCTATTTAACCTCACCTTGCTATGATAGATGCTTTATGCTACAATTAATCCAAATATCACATAGTATGTTATTTTCATTGCTCTTCTATTTTATAATTATTTACCAGTTCCTTTTGTCAACTTGTTTGTCTTAGCAGGGAAAATGTTTTCTAATTCTTTTGTATCTCACCATACTCTGGTATTTTACAACTGGTAAGTGCTTCCTTAATAGATCACCAGAATTGTGAGAAGTTTAGAAAATTCACCATTCCTTTATTTACTAAATTATGGTTTCAAAGTATGGAGCTATCTTCTTCATAAGAAGAAATTAAAGCCAATCTTGATATTATGATAGCACTTCAGGAGACTTAAGAAATAGCTATTGCTGAATTATTCAAAACAATGAATAATTGACAAAGTCTTTAGTGATATTTCTAAAAACCCATATATTCTGAGAGGAATGTTTGCATTGACTCACCATCAGTTTTTAGAAAGTACGCATGGCTCTCCTTCTGTTGATATCTCTCTTGATTTGGCAAAGAGAACAATGAGGACAGCAAAGGGTTACCATATAGTCGTCACAAATAGATCCCTGTTTGAAAACAAAAAAGAAATAAAAATATAAAATTCACCTACTTGGAATTAAGACTTGCCACATCTTGAAGAGAAGCAGAAGGCACTGCTCTTTCAGATTCAGAGTTTGGATGGATACATTTAGGAAATGTTACCTCGCTTTTTCATATAAATGTTGTCTCATTTTATGACAGAAAATATTTTTCTATATTTTACATTTCTGAAAATATAAGAAGATGTCCAACCAAACTATCAAGTATGAGAGTTAAATATCTTTAGGAAGAGGAATTTCAAAACTCTTTTCTCCTGGACCTCCTCTCTGTCACAGGAAGTTAGTAGAGGATGTGCTCTACCAAAATGTGGGTGTAAACCAAGGAAGAGGAAGATATGGGATATAAGAAGCAGGAGTCTAACATAGGAGAGAAGCTAATGGAATCTCCAGGGTCATGGTGAAGGGAGATCCCAGGATGAGAGCTAAGCACTAGGAATAATGGGCAACTAGTTCAAAAGGTAGTAGGACTGGAAGTGATTTCATCATGAAGATGAAAATGATAAAACATCTACGTGTTGAAGGTGTTGGGAAGAGATTTAGAAAACTGGCAAACAATTTGGGGTTAAAGGACCCATAAGTAAATGGAGGAAAAATACTAACAAAAAACTCAATAATTACTAATACCAGGAAAAACAAAATTGAGCAGGAAAAGCATAATATTTACTACATGACTCAGCTCTGAAGTTGAATAAAACAAATAAAAGTATCCTAACGTAAACACTGAATATGGAATTAACCATATAACTATATTAGAAAGAATGGGATGGGGGAGAGGGCACATGTGTGTGGTGGGGGGAGGAGGAGAAAACAGAACTAAATTCACATCTTCCCTAGTAGGAGGTTAACAGATAATGCCTCTAACTAAAAGTCAAGAAGTAGCAATATAAGTATGTGATTTGGAGATATGGAGGACAATTCCCAAGACATCAGCTCTAGGGAAGAAGTAAGGAAGAAACTTTTGGGGACTACTTTGCAAAATTAGATGATTTTAAAAACACTTTGTTTCAGGGTTTTGATAAATAAAAATATTAAAGCTGCATTAGAAAACAGTGGCATTTACATTCCTGGCATTTAATCGACTTGAAACTGAACACAGTCACGGGCAGGGCATGAGATGAACCCTGATCTCCATCAAGTGCAGGGTCTACAAACCATATCAAACACTGACCTTAGAAGCAGTTTAGGGAGGGTCAGAACCTTGTAGCCTCCAGCTCCATGACTTCTAAACTATAATTTCTAATCTTGTGGCTAATGTTAGTCCTACAAAGGCAATCTAGTCCCCAGACAAAAAGGAAGTCTGCTTTGGGAAAGGGCTATTACCATGTTTGTTTAAACTATAAACTAAGTTTCTCCCAAAGTTAGTTCAGCCTACACCCAGGAATGAACAAGGACAGCTTGGAGATTAGAAGCAAGATGGAGTCAGTTAAGTTAGATCTCTTTCACTGTCTCGGTCATAATTTTGCAAAGGCAGTTTCACCACCTCAGTCTCCTGAAAAAGAGTTTCAGGCTAGGACTGCAGGCATGCTCAACTGCACCTAGCTGAAACTATTTTATATTGTCACTTAAAAATATTTATCATTTTGTGAATTACAAAAAAAAATGCTTACTGACAGCACTTGTGAACAAAATTTAAAAATGATAAAAATTAAAACAATTTTAAATGCATGCTATAGATAATTTTAATGACAAATTGAAACACAGAACAATATTAAGTGAAAATAACAGTCTAATCCCTTTCTACCCAATGTCATGACCAGAGATAAACTACTAATAATCTGCTGTGTATCCTCTTTCCCTAGCTTTTGTTCTATGCCTATGACTCATATAAATATAGATTACACGAAGATACAGCTATGAACATAGACATATAGAGTTTGGCATTTCAGGAGTTCTTTTGTTTTTTAAAAATGAGGTCATACTATCCCGTAACTTATTTTTCCTACTTGATATATGATAGACAATACTGTAAGACATTTCTATGTCTTGTTTTATGTCCTTGAGAGCTAAATCTTGTGACCATATGGGAATACTATCTTTTGGTTTCCACCATCCAGAGGACAGGAATTTGGGGGTTCATGTCATAGTTAGTCCAAAAAATTTTTCTTGAGCAGATAAAAGCCTTGTGAGCTTGAAATTGGTTTCTCTAGGCTCCTTCTGGAAAAAGCAGTAGAAACTGCTCAATGCTATATAGCTCAGCAGCTAAGGCGTTATCTTTTTGGCAGTGGTGGCCTGGGTTCAATTGTTGGCTTCTGGAATGATTCCTTTCTGGTTTGTTATTTGCGTCACTTTGCCATTTATTGAGGTGTTTTTCCACCAATGGATAGCTTCTGATTTCCCCTCTTGAATTTTCCTTTCTCTGAGCTACCTTGTGGAGATTGTAAATCTTGTAAAAAAGAAACCGCTTGCCATGTCCTTGAAGAACCTAGGAGGTTACCTTTGGTAAAGTTCAGAAACCAGAAATATTGGCCGCTTGGCATGGCTAAAGTCGGGTAATAAGATATCTGAAAGGATTTATTTTTTAGAGAGGACTTAGTTAAAAGTCAGCTTAATTTAAAGTGGATAAACAAGCTATAGGTATATTTAAAAGGCCTTTATGTTTTTCTCTTCTTGGAACTTGTTTTTCTGAAAAAAGATTTTTTTCTTCTCAGTTGACTGAATTATTTTTCTCCATCTTTTTTTTTTTTTTGGTCTTGTCATCCTTAAGGCACATGAGAGGCCGTAAGATAACTTCTGGTAGCCTAGGACTCGTTGGGAAAAACAGAGGAGGCACCAGAGACCTCGTTTTGGAAAAAAAAAAAAAAAAAAACCCACTGTTTTCCTCATGAAACCCCAGGAATTGGATACAGCCAAAGTGGATAGATCCCTGTCAAAATCAAAGGCTCTGTTCTGTTTTGCATGGTGTTATCTGACGATTTTGAGTTTGGGGGGTATCAGCAATTACTCTGCATTATGAGAGAGCTTTGGTGTGTAATAACTAAGTAGGAAATACACTTTAAGGGGTGGTTAACAGTAGTATGGAGGGATACTTGACTCTGCACACTTGGATCAGAGAAGTATGCTCTTGGCCACCTGGAAGATAAGGCAACATCCTCACCCCTCACTGGGAGATGAGACTCTCATGAGGATGGGCTGATTACAAAATGGGCTTTGGGTTGCCTTGTAATGAAATGCACTGTTGGTAAAAGCACTGCACTGTCTTCTTCTGTAGTATTTCCCTCCTTTTGGGGATCCAGAAACTAGTATGAAATGGCATCTTTAACTTTGGAGATCTGTCTTTGCCTTCAGCTGTTTATTTGTTACTTACTTGGTCCTAGAAACGCATGCTCTCCCAGCCCTGTTCCTCCAAGGGCTCCACCCTGAAGCCAGTCATCCAATTAAGAAACTGGCAAATGAAAAAATCTTACAAGTGCCGAATCTTCTGTCTGTCTGTATTTACATGTGAGGTGTGTGTGTGTGTGTGTCTGCACGTATGTGTGTCTGTGTGTGTGATGTTTATATATATAAGAACTCTGATTAATTTTAGAAAAAAAAGGGCTTAAATAAAATATTTTGTCAGAACAATAGAAACTTTAATGCCTTTTTGTTCACATGGCTTTAGTAATCTTTTGGAAATAAGGACAGTTTTAAAGATTATTGGTAAAATAAGTTGTCTTGAAAATGTAGACACTTGCCCTAAATTAAGGTCAGATATCAGATTTGCTAAATGCTTTAAGGTCAAACTGTTTCTTTGACTTTTGAAAATTGTTCGATTTATCTACTTTGGAGGCTTAGATAATATATAAGGCCTGGGGACATATGGAGAGCCATGCCCGCTAGCTATGCTAAAAAGTCAGACCTTATCTTCATTTCTGTCTAATGTCCTAGGCTCCACCCCAATACATAATTAAAATCTTTTACTTATCAGAGTTTTCACCAAACATAAAAGTTGCTAAGAGTTAATCTTATAACATGTAATTGAGACCACTGGAGAAACAGTTTTAAAAAATACAAGGTGTTTAGGGAATGTGTTTTTGGTAAAAGATTATAAGAAGGCATAGGAGTATGGCTTTTGTTAAAGGGAATGTAATTTTGTCTAGTTTGGAGGGTTTTTTTTTTTTTTTTTTAGATGGAGTGTCGCTCTGTCGCCAGGCTGGAGTGCAGTGGCAAGATCTCGGCTCACTGTAACCTCCGCCTCCGGGATTCAAGCGATTTTCCTATCTCAGTCTCCTGAGTAGCTGGGACTACAGGTGTGCACCACCATGCTCAGCTAATTTTCGTATTTTTAGTAGAGACAGGGTTTCACCATGTTGGCCAGGATGGTCTCAATCTTCTGACCCTGTGATCCGCCCACCTCGGCCTCCCAGAGTGCTGGGATTACAAGCGTGAGCCACTGTGCTGGGCCCGAGGGTTTTAAAGATTGTCTTAGCCTAAAAGAGAAAGGGGGACAAAACTAACGGTTTAAGCAAAGTGAAAAGGGTTTGTAAAGGGTTGATCTTGTAAAAAATTCTGTGGGTATAAACAAGTTGGCCAAGAGTTAAAAAAAAATATTTAGCATTTTTCCGTAGGTTAAAACATTCAAATCATACTGATGTGCCAGAATCTGGGCCCATGTGTCCAAATAAGAGGGTTTTCTTAGAAAATGGATCTGCTGTTTGATGAAAAATTATAAAGTGTTCTAAAAAGTTTATGAAAATCTTACCTTTATGGTCAAACTGATTAAAATTGGATAGATATATACAATTTTATGTAAAAACTAGCTTTAGCATTAAAGATGTGCTAATGCAAACTTGAAATGAGGTTTTCTTTTTCAAAGATGATTTTTATGTAATGTTAAAAGATAACGAAAGAGTTTTGTTTTCTCCTTTGGGTAAATGGCAGGGAAAAAAAGGAGGACAGAAAGAAGAGACAGATTCAGCTGGCTTCATGCTATCTTCATTGAGTCTTGTTTAGAAAGCTAAGTCTCCTCTATTAGAATAAAAGTTTTGTTTTTTTAAAAAAATTGTTTTTAGTTATTTTTGCCAAAAGAATGACTTCTGGTGACTTGGGATTCTATTTTGTGATATCTGGTGTTTTAAACCTTTGATATTTGACAAACTTTCCAAAATCAAATTATAAATTATGTCTCTTTCTAACCTAATATTTAGATATTAGATCCTCTAAAGTCTTAAAATGGCTTATTTGGTACAAAAATCATACAGGAAGCATTGTCAAATATGAAATGACTTTCTTTGGTCTACATTTGTGTAAATGTGTTATTGGTGTATGTTCCAAAATTATATAAAACTGCTATAATTCTAATATGACTTAGTATATGTTAACAATAATAATTATAATTATTATGTTGAATGACTGTGTGTCACAGAAGTAAATTTCCTTGTCAATTGTGCCTTTAACTGTGGCTGCCCTAAAATGTCTTTGTCATCCACAGACAATTGTTTTCTCACTTTGGTCCTCTTTAAAAGATGATTTTATAATCAGCTATCACTTTTTTTTTTTTTGAGATGGAGTTTCACTCTTGTTGCCCAGGCTGGAGTGCAATGACACAATCTCAGCTCACTGCAATTTACAAATTGAAGGTCTGTGGCAACCCTGCATCAATCAAGTCTATGGGTGCCATTTTTTCCAACAGTGTGTGCTCACCTCATGTCTCTGTGTCACAGTTTGGAAATTCTGGCAATATTTCAATTTTTTTCATTCTTACTATATCTGTTATGGCCGCCTGTGATCATTAAACTTTGATGTTACTATTTAATTATTCTGGGGCACCATGAACTACACCCATCCATATAAGATGGTGATATAGTTTGGATGTTGTCCCCACCCAAATCTCATGTCAAATGTAATCCCCAACGTTGGAGGTGGGGCCTGGTGGGAGGTGACTGGATCATAGTGGCAGATTTTCCCCTTAGTTCCAATAGTGAGTGAGTTCTCGTGAGATCTGGTTGTTTAAAAGTGTGTAGCACAGGCCGGGCATGGTGGCTCACAACTGTAATCCCAGCACTTCAGAAGGCCGAGGCAGGTAGATCACAAGGTCAAGAGATCTAGACCATCCTGGCAAACATGGTGAAACCCGGTCTCTACTAAACACACACACACACACAAAGATAGACGGGAGAGACAAGATTGCACCACTGCACTCCAGCCTGGTGACACAGCAAGACTCTGTCTCAAAAAAAAAAGTGTGTAGCACCTATGTCCCCCTTCCTCCTGCTACAGTCACGTGAAGTGTTGGCTCCCCCTTTGCTTTCTGCCATAATTGTAAGCTTCCAGAGGACTCCCTAGAAGCAGATGCCACTATGCTTCCTATACAGCCTATGGAACCATGAGCCAATTAAAGCTCTTTTCTTTATAATTATAAATTACCCAGTCTCAGGTACTTCTTTATAGCAATGCAAGAATGTTTTCTTTATAAATTACACAGTCTCAGGTACTTCCTCCTTTGTTTTTTTTTTGGAGATGGAATGTCACTCTGTCGCCCAGGCTGGAGTGCAGTGGCCCAATCTCGGCTGGCTACAAGCTCCGCCTCCCAGGTGCACACCATTCTCCTGCCTCAGCCTCTTGAGTAGCTGGGACTACAGGCGCCCGCCATCAGGCCCAGCTAATTTTTTGTATTTTTAGTAGAGACGGGGTTTCACCTTGTTAGCCAGGACGGTCTCCATCTCCTGACCTCGTGATCCACCCGCCTTGGCCTCTCAAAGTGCTGGGATTACAGGCGTGAGCCACCATGCCCGGCCCGGCCCAGGTACTTCTTTATAGCAATCTGAGAACGGACTAATACCGACAGCAAATTTAATTGATAAATGTCTGTATTCTGACTGCTCCACTGACCAGGTGTTCTGTTCTTCCATCTCCCTTTCCTTGGGCCTGTATATTCCCTGAGATACAATAATACTGAAATTAGGCCAGCCAATAACCCTACAAAGGCCTCTAAATGTTCAAATGAAAGGAAGAGTCCCATATCTCCTAATTAAATCAAAATCTAGAAATAATTAAGCTTAGTGAGAAAAACATATTGAAACCAGAGAGAGGCTGAAAGCTAGTCCTCTTGTGCCAAATGGTTAGCCAAGTTGCAAATGCAGTGGAAAAGTTCTTGAAGGAAATGAAACATGCTACTCCTGTGAACATATAAATGATAGGAAAGCAAAACAACCTTATTGCTGATCTGGAGAAAGTTTGAGAGGTCTGGATAGGAGATCAAACCAGCCACAATATTCCCATATGTCAAAGTCTAATCCACAGCAAGGCCCCCGTGCTCTTCAATTCTGTGAAGGATAAGATAGATAAAGCTGCAGAAGAGGCTGGGCGCGGTGGCTCATGCCTGTAATCCCAGCACTTTTGTAGGCTGAGGTGGGCAGATCACAAGGTCAGGAGATTGAGATCATCCTGGCCAACATGGTGAAACCACGTCTCTACTAAAAATACAAAACAATTAGCTGGGTGTGGCGGTGCGCACCTGTAATCCCAGCTACTCGGGAGGCTGAGGCAGGAGAATCGCTCGAACCTGGGAGGCGGAGTTTGCAGTGAGCCAAGATCATGCCCCACTGCACTGCAGCCTGGCGACAGAGCGTGACTCCATCTCAAAACAAACAAACAAACAAACAAAAAAGAAAGCTGCAGAGGAAAAGTCTGAAGCTAAAATAGGTTGATTCATGAGGTTGAAGGAAAGATGTCATCTCCATAACATAAAATCACAAGGTGAAGCAGCAAGTGCTGGTGGAGAAGGTGTAGTAAGTTATCCAGAAGGTCTAGCTAAGATAATTCATGAAGGTGGCTACACTAAAAAACAGATTTTCAATGAAAATGAAACAGCCTTACTGGAAGAAGATGGCATCAAGGAAAGTCATAGTTAGAGACGAGAAGTCAGTGCCTGTCTTCAAAGCTGCCAAAGACAGGCTGACTCTCTTTGTAGGAGATAATGCAACTGGTGATTTTAAGTTGAAGCCAATGCTCATTTGCTATTTGCAAAATCCTAGAGCCCTTAAGAATTATTCTAATCACTTCTCTTTCCCCCACCCCATGATAAAAAACAAAAAGAATTATGCTAAATCTGCCTGTGCTCTATAAATGGAACCACAAAACCTGATGACAGCACATGTGTTGACAGCATTGTTTACCAAATATCAAGCACAAGAGGTTTCACTACTGAAACCTATACTCAGAAAGAAATATTATTTTCAAAATATTACTGTTCACTAACAATGTACCTAGACATCCAAGAACTCTGATGCATACAAAGAGATTAATGTTGTTTTCATGCCTTCTAAAAGAATATTTATTCTGCAGCCAATCAAGGAGTAATTTTGATTTTCTTTTTTTTTTTTTGAGACGGAGTCTCGCTCTGTCGCCCAGGCTGGAGTGCAGTGGCCGGATCTCAGCTCACCGCAAGCTCCGCCTCCCAGGTTTATGCCATTGTCCTGCCTCAGCCTCCCGAGTAGCTGGGACTACAGGCGCCCACCACCTCGCCCGGCTAGTTTTTTGCATTTTTTAGTAGAGACGGGGTTTCACCGTGTTAGCCAGGATGGTCTCGATCTCCTGACCTTATGATCCGCCCATCTCGGCCTCCCAAAGTGCTGGGATTACAGGCTTGAGCCACCACACCCAGCTGTAATTTTGATTTTCAGGTCTTATTATTAAAAGAAAAATATTTTTGAAGGCTGTAGCTGCCATAGACAGCGATACCTCTGATGTATCTAGGGAAAGTAAATCAAAAATCTTGTGGAAATGATTAATAATTTTATATTTCATTAAGAATATTCATGATTCCTGGCCAGGGGTGGTGGCTCACAGCTGTAATCCCAGTATTTAGGGAAGCCAAGGCAGGCGGATCACTTGAGGTCAGGAGTTCGAGACCAGCCTGGTCAACATGGTAAAACCCCATCTCTACCAAAAAATAAAAATAAAAAATTAACTCGGTGTGGTGGTGCACATCTATAGCCCCAGCTACTCAGGAGGCTGAGGTGGGAGAATCGCTTGAACCTGGGAGGGGAAGACTGCAGTGAGCCAAGATGGAGCCACTGAACTCCAGCCTGGGTGACAGACTGAAACCCTGTCTCAAAAGACAAAACAGAAAAACATTCATGATTCCTGGGGGGAGATCAAAATATCAACATTAACAGGAGATTGGAAGAAGTTGATTCTATCCCTCATGGATGACTTTGAGGTGTGAAAGACTTCAGTAGAGAAAGTAACTACAGATGTGGTAGAAACAGCAAGATAACTAGAATTAGAAATGGAGCCTAAAGATGTCACTGAATTGCTGCAATATCATGATAAAACTTGAATAGATGAGGAGTTACTTCTTATGGATGAGCAAAGAAAGTGGTTTCTTGGCCGGGCGCGGTGGCTCATGCCTGTAATCCCAGCACTTTGGGAGGCCAAGGGGGTAGATCATGAGGTCAGGAGATTGAGACCATCCTGGCTAATACAGTGCAACCCCGTCTCTACTAAAAATACAAAAAATTAGCCAGGAGTGGTAGCGGGCGCCTGTAGTCCCAGCTACTTGGGAGGCTGAGGCAGGAGAATGGAGTGAACCCAGGAGGCGGAGCTTGCAGTGAGCCACGATCACCACTCCAGCCTGGGCGACAAAGCGAGACTCCCTTTCAAAAAAAAAAAAGAAAGAAAGAAAACTGTTTCTTAGGGCTGGGCGGGGTGGCTCACACCTGTAATCCCAACACTGTGGGAGGCCAAGGTGGGTGGATCACAAGGTCAAGAGATCAGCACCATCCTGGCCAACATGGTGAAACCTTGTCTCTACTAAAAATACAAAAGTTAGCTGGGCGTGATGGCGCATGCCTGTAGTCTCAGCTACTTGGGAGGATGAGGCAGGAGAATTGCTTGAACCTGGGAGGTGGAGGTTGCAGTGAGCTGAGATCGTGGCCACTGCACTCTAGCCTGACAACAGAGTGAGACTCGTTTCAAAAAAAAGAGAAAGAAATAAAGTGGTTTCTTGAGATGGAATCTCCTCCTGGTGAAGATGCTGTGACCATGGTTGAAATAACAACAAAGGATTTAGAATATTCCATAAGCTTAGTTGATAAAGCCATAACAGGGTTTGAGAGGACTGAATCCAATTTTGAAAGAAGTTCTATTGTAGGTAAAATGCTATCAAACAGCATAGAAATCTTTCCTTTCATGAAAGGAATGGTCAATCGGTGAGGCAGACTTCATTGTTGCCTTATTTGTTTTTTGTTTTTGTTTTGTTTTGTTTGAGATGGAGTCTTGCTCTGTCGTCCAGGTTGGAGTGCTGAGGCATACTCTGGGCTCGCTGCAGCCTCCACCTCCTGGGTTCAAGCAATTCTCCTGCCTCAGTCTCCCAAGTAGCTGGGATTACAGGCACCTGCCACCACGCCTGGCTAATTTCTGTATTTTTAGTAGAGAGGGGTTTCACCATGTTGGCCAGGCTGGTCTCTGACTCCTGACCTCAAGTGATCAACCCTCCTGGGCCTCCCGAAGTGCTGAGATTACAGGTGTGAGCCATCACGCCCAGACCATTGTTGCCTTACTTGAAGAAATTGCCACAGTCACCCCAACCTTCCGTATCCAGCACCCTGATCAGTCAGCAGCCACCAACACTGAGACAAGACCCTCAACAGGCAAAAACATGAACTGCTAAAGGTTCAGATAGATTATTATTAGTATTTTTTAGCCATAAAGTATTTTAAAATTAAGGCACATATGTTGTTTTTCGAGACATAATGTTATTGCATACTTAATAGACTATAGTGCAGTATAAGCATACCTTTTATGTGCATTGGGAAACCAAAAAAATCATGTGACTTGCTTTATTGCAATATTTGCTTTGTTGTGGTGGTCTGAAACTAAACCTGTATATCTGAAGTTTGCCTATATATATATGTGCATACACACACACATGCACACAAGCACACACACATCCACTCCCAATCTTATTGGTTCTGTTTCTAACGCACTTAGGAGAACCTGAAGTAATATAATCTTTCACCTACAAAAAGTGGAGTTGGTGTAATGGAAAGTGTATGAATGGACAGTTAGAACTGAGTATTGACCCTTTCTCTACTATTATCTTTGAGGGAATTACTCCACCTCTTAAAACTTTAAAGTTCTCGTCAGTAAAATGTTGTGGACCTACCGCTTTATAGAGATGATGTGAGAATTAAGTGAGATAATACATGTAATGCATCTAGGGCACAGTAGATCCTAAATAATCCTCTTCCATTGTATAACATCCATTGCAAATACGAGTTATTTATTTTCTCAGGTTTTCAACAGAAACCTAGAAGGAGGCCACATAACCAGAAGATCTGTTGCTACAACTGAATGCAAGATTGCACATGCTAGGGAACTCTTATCAATCAATTTCACAAGATGTATACATCAAATGATCTCCATGTTTATAATAATTATTTTGAATGTGGTTGCAGATTTGCGTGAGATGGTATGGTAAGAGACTCACAGGGATGCCATATCGGGTCCTGTAGAGAGTCCTCATTGCGACGCTCGTTCCACACAGACAGCATTCATTCATATCAGCTGCAACTTGACACCCAAGGCATGGGAAACAAAATGTGCCACAGAGACCTAGACACATGAAACCAGGGGTACACGTTACTCCACTCTGCCCATGCCACAGTTTAGCTTGCTTTCACAAATGGCAGTCCAAGTCACGAGGCCTTGGCCACATAGCCTGCTGCTAAGTCCATCTTCAATGTTTCTGTTTAGCTTTGCATCAGTTTCTCCCTCCACACGCAAATCATTTCAGGAATGACCACGCCTTTGTAAAGTATATCATTCTTGTCATAGCTCTGCCTTCATTCATTTGTTCATTGATTCAGTAAAACGTATTCATTTTCCAGACATTATCCTCAGTACTGACAGTGCCCCTGGCTCAAGTCTAGTAGTGAAGGCAGATCATAGGGAAAGTTCTCCAACAGAAACGTGTTTAAAATGCCAACAGGTCACCCAGAAAAATGGGGCCTACGAGGCCCTGAGTAGGAAATGCTGTTTGAGCTGACTACTGAAGGATGATGAGATGTTTTAAAGGTGGACAAAAAGGAAAACAGCCTCTTCGAGGTAATCTGGCATATCCTGGCAAAGGCTAGTGTTCATTCAATATGGCTGGAGCCCTGGGATGGGATGAGGATTTAGCTGTGGGTTGTGGCAGGTTGGGGACCAGATGATGAAAAAGTCTGAGTGTTAAGAGTGTGTCATGAGAGTTATGAGGAACCACTGAAACATTTTAAGAGGGGAGAATAATTTGATCAGATCTACATTTAAGAAAATGTGCTACTAGGCAATTAAGCTTTGATTGGAACTTATGTATTCATTTAATTGGGTAATAATAAACTAGGGGTGAGAGGGTTAACATGTTCATCTTTAGAGAGTTTCACCAATGTAATCTAATTCTTACTTTGATTTGCAGATGTTGAACTGGGGTCCTGAGAAGCTTAAGTCATCGCCCCAGACAATGAGAGTGAAAAAACGAACCCAACTGTTTCATTCCCTAGGTAATTTTCCCTTGCTATGCTACTGAGTGTGTAATTATTTTTTTATTTTTAATTAATTAATTAATTAATGATAGAGTCTTGCTCTGTTGCCAGGCTGGAGTGCAATGGCACTCTCGGGTTCAAGCAATTCTTCTGCCTCAGCCTCCTGAGTAGCTGGGACTACAGGCACTCGCCAGCACACCCGGTTAATTTTTGTATTTTTCAGTAGAGATGGGGTTTCACCATATTGGCCAGGCTGGTCTTGAACTCCTGACCTTGTGATCCGCCTGCCTTAGCCTCCAAAAGTGCTGGAATTACAGGTGTGACCCACCACCCCCAGCCTGAGTGTAATTCTTAACACATTCAAAGTTCAATTTCAGGCCAGGCATGGTGGCTTATGCCTGTAATCCTAGCAATTTGGGAGGCCGAGGTGGGTAGATCACTTGATGTCAGGAGTTTGAGACCAGCCTGGCCAGCATGGTGAAACCTCGACTCTACTAAAAGTATAAAAATTAGCTGGGTGTGGTGGTGCGTGCCTGTAACCCCGGCTATTCAGAAGCCAAGGTATGAGAATCACTCGAACTGGGGAGGCAGACATTGCAGTGTGCCGATATCACACCACTACATTCTAGCCTCGGTGACAAAGTGAGACTCTGTCAAAGAAACAAAAAGCAAAAACAAGGTTCAATTCAACTCTCATTCAAAGTCAATTTCAACTGTCAAGTTAAAGGATAATGCATTTTATTTTCGTGTCTTAGAGTACTATGTGGACAAAGGCAAGCAAATAGACTTCAGAGCAAGTTTTCTGTAGGTGGGTTTGTTTGTTTCTTGGTCATTACTGAGAACTAAGCACTTTGCTCCTCTCTGCAATGCCCATCTCACCCCAAACTTCCTTTCCTGCAAGTTCATTTAGAGAGATCTCAAAGTAAGAGATCTTTTAGAGAGATCTTATAAAAAGAAAACAGGCTGGGCGTGGTGGCTCACGCTTGTAATCCCAGCACTTTGGGAGGCTGAGGCTGGCGGGTCACCTGAGCAGGAGTTTGAGACCAGCCTGGCCAACATGGTGAAACCCTGTGTCTACTAAAAATACAAAAATTAGCGGGGCATGGTGGCAGGTGCCTGTAATCCCAGCTACTCGGGAGGTTGAGGCAGGAGAATCTCTTGAACCCAGGAAGCAGAGGTTGCAGTGAGCGGAGATTGTGCCATTGCACTCCAGCCCCGGGCGCAAGAGTGAGACTTCATCTCAAAAAAAAAAAAAAAAAAAAGAAAGAAAAAGTATACAAAGCAGTCAGAGATTTTTTTTTCCTCAGTGACAAGCTAATTGCCACAGAATTCTTTATTCTCAGGTGTGTAAAAAACCTAAATATATGAATGAAAATAGTTCTTCTCTGAATGCATATGGAAACCATGAATGAAAACTATCCCCTGGGTACACAACGTAACTATAAAGTAATGAGGTTAATTTATATGTTGCAAGAATAGTCTTTCTAAAAAATCAAATTCAACTTGGAACTTTTAAATTAATGTAAGGTCTATTTAGTCAGGCCAGACCTGCTCGTTGTTAGAATCAATCAGCTCTTTTGCTATTATCTTAACCCAGAACTTATTTTAGGAATAAGACTGTTCTTTGAAGGGCTGGAGAAAAATTAACTTATTCGCACGGAGGCTTTTTTTTTTGCTAAACATACCATTGCCTGACATGCAGAGTGCCTGTAGTAAGTTAGAAACTTTTTCTACACCATAAGGGAGGAATAGGGGAAGGGTTTAGTCATTGGTAATTCACCTTGATATCAATTAAGGGGGTGCTTTCCCCACACTTACAGACTCCGCAGTCGCTGAAGCAGTCACACATGCTTGTCTGCCAGTTGGAGTTCTGGGGTGCCAGACCGACTCCAGGTTGGGTCACAACGACCACCGGCGCCTGAGATTGCATTTTCAGTGCTGGGTCTTAAAAGCAGTGGACTGAAAAGTCAAAGAGTGGCGTTAGAGATCTCGAGGTTGCTCTTGAAAGCCCACTTTCAAGGGCAGGATGCTGAGGCAGTGTAGAGGAAGTTGCTCTGTTTGAAGAACAGAATTTCTGTCTCCACCTCTCACAAGATAGAGGCCGTGCAGGTGGGAGGAAGGAATTCACCGAACTGGGCCGGGCGCCGTGACTCATGTCTGTAATCCTGGCCAAGGTGGACGGATCATTTGAGGTCAGGAACTCGAGACCAGCCTGGCCAGTATGGCGAAACCCCGTCTCTACTAAAAATGCAAAAAATTAGCCAGGCTTGGTGGCGTGTGCCTGTAATTCCACCTACTCGGGAGGCTGAGGCAGGAGAATCGCTTGAACCGGGAAGGTGGAGGTTGCATTAAGCCTAGGTCATACTTCTGCACTCCAGCCTCCGCGACAGAGTGAGACTCCATCTCAACAAACCCCCCTAAAACAAAAACCACAGAATTCTCTGAACTGGGAAGGTGCACAGTTGCTTCTCGTGGGGTAAGAGAGCGGAACAGTGTTGCTCATGTACTGTTTTTAGACAGGTACCTGGTATCCACACAAGCAGCGAAACAAATGAGCAACCTGTGATCCTGACCGAAAGTAGTGAATTACGGAAAATAGCATTCTCTAAAACGGCATCATCCTAAACTTTTGTGTATATCCCCCCACTTCTTGCTCCTAATTTATTATTTTTGTTTTGGACTGATTTCCTATGAGCAATCATTTCCAGTCTTCCTACTTCCTGACTTGTCCTTCACTTCATATTTACTGGGAGCCTGCAATCCTCTGTCAGCGCTGGCCTGACGGACGCTGCTGTGTGATACGGGCAGTTTATCTAAGAAATACATTTGGTAAGGTTACTGCTCATTTCTCTACATCATGAGAGGCAGTGTAGGGTCAGGGAACATGAATTAGATTAGGAGTGAGAGAGTCTTTGCCCAAGTCTTAGTTTCTGAAACTGTGATCTTAGACTCATCATTTAACTAGTCATTTAAATGCCCACTTATTAATCTGTAAAAGGCTCATTCTAAAGAATTTGTCTTTAAATAAAAATACCATGAACTGTATTCAGAATAGATGAAGCTTATTTTAAATGTATTAGATGTGCCCTTCCATATACATTAAAGTGGTTATGGCTTCTGCTTGATTTTTTTTTTTTTTTAAATGTACCATAATAGCCGTTCACTGCTTTTTTTACACTAGAAGAGGGAGGTGGACCCATCTGTGGATCCCACAGCAAACAAGATTTTCTGCAAAAGAAGGTTCCAGTAAGTGAACAAAAAACCGGACGGGTCGGCTGAGCCGATCATTCAGGGCGCGCATGATCCGCGGGTGTGTGTGGCGGCGGAGGAGTCCCAGTCTAGGGGCAGAGCCGTCGGGTGATGGACTAGGCGAACGTGCGTCTGGCGGCCGCTGCCTTCCCGCCTCTTCCAGGGAGGAGGATCGGGGAGGCGGAGAGCCCCCCTGGCTCCTCCCCAGTTGCAGGGACAGGTCTGAAGCAGGGGCTTCAGGAGGCAGGGAGTGGGTGGGTGGGCTTCTTACCTTCTCCGCCCGCTCTGCACTTTCTCCGCCCGCTCTGCACTTGAGAAGGGGGACTGTGAGCGGCAGCTGCGCTTGGGGCTGTTTGATTACCACCCCCCGCACTATGTCTCCCGCCAGAGCCGCTCTGGGACCCCTGGGTCTCCTCTGCTGGGACCAGACCTGCCTGCCGGTGTCTTCTTAGAGCAGCCCGCGCAGAATCCATCTCAACGAGACCGCCCATTGTTGCTGGCGCAATCAGGGAACGGCGCCTGCGGATGGCTGCCCTCGGGGGACCACTCGCCGGGGCGGCGCGCCGCTGGGGACTCGGCGTGAACCCGGCAGCGGGCGCGCGGTCTCGGAGTCCAGCCCCACCTGCAGGCGCCAGGAGCCGCAGCGCTGGGCAGGGCTGGTGCCGCTCCCTCCCAGGCACCCGCCACTCTGTCGCTCAGGGCGCCCAGGCTCACAGGGCGTTTGTTTCTAAATTGTAAAAAGTTTTTATCAGATGGTATGGGCTGAGCAACGCTGGGATCGGAAAGTAAGACAAGAAACTATCACCCACCCCCTCCCCCGCCCGCTGATTTGAATGCTTATTAGATGGACCCTGGATTCTAGTCCTGCTGTACATGCCCACAATGTAAGAGGAAGCAATCACAGTTCTCTAGACACACTCATGCCGCCAATCTCATGAAATAAGAGGTAAGGACCTTGCAATGATTCCGTTTTCGTCACTCACCCCTTTTACAATAATTAGCTTGACTTTGGGAAAAGTAAGTCCCAAATCCCCAACACTGAGGGTAAGCTCCACAAAGGCAGGGAATTTTGTGGGCCAAGTTCACCGAGGTTTCTCAAAACCTTAGCTCGGGGCCTGGTACACAGGAGGAGCTCACTAGCGGCCCCGTCACCACGCTCTCTGCTTCCCGGCTGGCTGAGGCCATGCGTGATGCAGGCTCCAGATGGTGCACAGCAAACAAGGGCGAGAGCCCAGCCCTGAAAACGCAAACAAGGCTAATGTTTCACCTAACTCTTTAGACCTCCACAGACGGGGCCCAGATCTTCCCTAAATCCCAACTCCAGTACTAACATGGTCGAAACCATATTTTTGGGTGATGGCTTCCCACATTTGGAATCTTGGAGGAAGAAGCATTACAGGAAATGCTAGAGAATATGTATTCTAATTTCTTATGCATTTCATCTTAATTATCAAATACCAGAAAAAATATGAAATGCTAATTATCAGTAATGTCAAGTGGTTATCCCTAGGTGATTGGCTGATAGACTTTTTTTTTGTTGTTTTGTGATAAGGTCTCTCTGTTGCCCAGGCAGGAGTGCAATGGCACGATCTTAATTCACTGCAGCCTGGAACTACTGGGCTCAAGTGATCCCCCCACCTCAGCCTCCTGAGTAGCTGAGATTACAGGCGTACACCACCATGCCTGGCTAATTTGTTTTCCTTTTCTGTAGAGATGGGGGTCTCACTATGTTGCCCAGGCTGACCTTGAGCTCCTGGCCTCAAGTGATCTTCCTGCCTTGGCCTCCCGAAACACTGAATTACAGGTGTAAGCCACCACCCATGGCCGATAATTTTTTTTATATTTAGCATTTATTTCTTTTATAAGCAAAACAAATATCCTTTTCAGAAACGAAAAGCAAATCCAGAGACTAGAAAAAAAAAAATTTAAGGGGGCATACCAAGCCAGGTACGGTGGCTCATGCCTGTAATCCTAGCACTTTGGGTGGCCGAGGTGGGTGGATCCTGGGTGACAGAGCGAGACTCTGTCTCCAAAAAAAAAAAAAAAAAAGGAGGGGCATGTCATACAAATGATACTATAACTGTCTATATTTTTTTTTCCCTCTTGGCCCCTAGCCAATGCTTGGCACGAAACTGGTATTCAATAAATAAAGATGATCCTACAACTCTTTCAGAGGAAAAACATGTTCATTTTACACCCTTATTTTTTCAAGAAGGCTATATTGTGATTTTTAATACAATAATAGCAATCTGAAGATTTCAGAATAAAAACTACCCTGCAATTATCTAATTGTTTCCCCTTTACCTGATTGTCTTTACTTAGTGTACGGCATAAGTGTTTGTGTATTCAAATTGGCTAATGTTAGACTTCATAGCAGTTTGAGTCCTGAACATTTTATGAGTGCCTTTGAAATCCACTCAGTGGCCATCTCTATATTCTGTACCAAGCAGCTGTATCGGCCTGGCGCGGTGGCTCACATCTGTAATCCCAGCAATTTGGGAGGCTGAGGTTGGGAGTTCAAGACCAACCCGAACAACAGGGAGAAACCCTGTCTCTACTAAAAATACAAAATTAGCTGGGCGTGGTGGTGCATGCCTGTAATCCCAGCTACTTGGGAGGCTGAGGCAGGAGAATAGCTTGAACCTGGGAGGTGGAGGTTGCGGTGAGCTGAGATCACGCCATTGCATTCCAGCCTGGGCGACAGAGTGAGACTCCGTCTCAAAAAAATATATATATATATTTATATATTTTTATATATATTTATATATTTATATATATATATCAACTGTATCTCAAATATCCATATGCTAACTGCCAGTTAGTTTGTGTGAACATTTACTTCCTCCATGTAGTAGCCTCAACAATCTTTAGCCCAACAGTCAACATTGTATATTTCTGTTTCCTTCCCTACTTTTGTACTTTTGACTTCCTCTTTTGAATGTGGGAGATTGCAGGGACCCAGGTGCTTCTGTGAATATTAGCACTAGGAACTGGTGCAGAATGGGGGGCCCCAGGAGGTTTCTGATGCTATTATAAGTTCCTCTCTAGTGCAGATTACCTGTATTGGTGGAGAAGTCTACTCGCCTTATCCCTGCATAGAAGAGTAGTCCTAAAGGGAACTGCTATCCAGGACTTCCATCTGTCACTTCCAGCTTATTCTAAAAAGGTATCTCCTGTGAGATACCTTATTCAAAAAAATACCTTCTTGATAGTTATAAAACTGAGATGAGAAAGCAAACACACTCATTTGTATGTGCCTCTGTGATCATTTAAAAATTCAAGGTATCTTTTAAGTTACAACAAATGTAAAACAGAAACAAATGTAAAATTGTTGCTTTTTCCAAACAACCACAATTCTCTTTGCTTTAGCCATGAAATCTTTAGCCTTAGCCATTCAAGGTAAAAGGTCAACAGTAAGTGGAAAGAAAATTTCCTTGAAAATCTAGAATTTCTAGGACCTTAGGTACCAGCTTGTCTCCTTAGTTCAGTGGTCCTCAAAGGTTACTATTAGTAAAACCACTTGGACAGCTCTTTAACATGTAGATAGATTCCTAGACATTGCTCAGAGATTGTAACTTAGATAGAATGAGCTAGGGTTGAGGAACCTGTACAATGTAGAATTGTACACACTGTTCAGACATTGTGATTTAGATAGAATGAGCTAAGGTCTAAGAATCTGTAACACGCACCTGCAGGGCTGCTGCCCTTATGCCATAGGATTTTGTCCTGTGAAATAGAAAAAGGTGGCCCTTCTCACAGACATGGCTTGGTGAGCATGTAGCTGCTTTGGTGAGAATTCGAAAAAGAGTATATCTTTCTCCAGGGTGATGAAGCCCATGCTAGGCCCTCCCGCATTCCCAGGAGCACATTCCAAACTAGCTCCTCTCTCTTCAGGTGCAGGCATGTGAACTATCCTGGGCACTTCACTAGATTCTAATGCCAGTGGCCTTGCAGAGCACACTTTGTAACCCACAGCCAGTGGCCTTATTTTTCTTCTGTTACTAACAGATCCAGTTTAATTCAGCAAATATTTTATTGAGTGCCAGGATGTGTAAAAGTCTTGTGCTGGATTTGGTAGGGCTAGGGAGATGCCTGAGGTTTCCTTTCTGTGGCCAGCAGTTCTACCCATTGCGGGGTGACCACACAGCTGTTTTGTTCCATACCATCTTTAACCCCACAGGAGCAGAGAGAGTGATTAAAAAAATTGGCAGGGGCCGCCTTGGAAAATGCAGGAAAAGTAGGGGCAGGAGGAAGTGAAATGGGAATCTTGGTGGGCGAGCTTGGGAGAATGAGACTAGAATACCTTTCTTTAGGAAATTCTTTCTGTGGAATGGTCTCAATGTCAGGAAATCTTGCAGTATTTGGTTCATATTTTAAACATCTTAATTTTATCTATTAGTTAAGAATCAATCTTGTATTTGTCTCTCCTTTCTATGAGCACCTCACTCCTGAGGACAGCCCACTATCTTATTAAAATACATTAATATTAATATAATACATGATATATTAATACATATTATTAATATTGATTAATCCAGACACTAGACATATTATTGAGATTTTTCTCTTCTTTCTACTGTTTGATGTTAAATTTCATTTTTTTGCTTTGATTGAAACATTTCCATTTCATAATCTCTCCATCTCTCTTTATACATATTAATGAAGCACCAGAATTTAATTTTGAAGCATTCTAGTCTGTTTTTCTTACTTTCATAATGAGAATTCAAGGATTCTTATAACTCATTAGCTAAATCTACAAAATTCCATTATCTTGTTTCTAAATATTTTGAATGGATAAAATAGAATATTTGTAAAGCAGAAAGAAATTAGACCAGCATAAGTCAACATGCATACATATTGAAATAAAGAGTGAAATTAATGATCATGTTACTAAATACAATGTATATAATATGTGTTTGCTGCAGACAGCAGCAGTTGATGAGGATTCAAGGCTGGGATCTTACACTACTTTGAAAAGCCTGGGCCGGGCGCGGTGGCTCAAGCCTGTAATCCCAGCACTTTGGGAGGCCGAGACGGGCGGATCACGAGGTCAGGAGATCGAGACCATCCTGGCTAACACGGTGAAACCCCGTCTCTACTAAAAAAATACAAAAACTAGCCGGGCGAGGTGGCGGGCGCCTGTAGTCCCAGCTACTCCGGAGGCTGAGGCAGGAGAATGGCATAAACCCGGGAGGCAGAGCTTGCAGTGAGCTGAGATCCGGCCACTGCACTCCAGCCCGGGCGACAGGGCGAGCCCCCGCCCAAAAAAAAAAAAAAAAAAAAAAAAAAGAAAAGCCTGGCATTTGGCAAAATGCTTAGCATGAAATTGTTGAATTTGACTAAATGTATAAATTTAAAGCAATTAGATAAGGAAACCTTAGTCTCTTAACTGAAACTCAAAATATGACATGCTAAGAAAAAAACAAGAAGATCAAATAACTTTTAAAGAAAGCTTTTTTTTTTTTTTCAATGCTAAGTTTTTAAAAGAAGTTCTCACTTGTACTTACAATTAGTAAACAAGGTTCGGAGGAGGAAATGTCTTGTGTCCTGGGAGAGAATCTCACCACAGATGAAAACTACTGAAAGGGGAGAGGCAACTGTGTTTCTATCGCAGTGCATAGTACAAAGAACAGTTTCAGACGCTCTCATTGGCCAGCGTGATCCAGCAGAAGTGGTTTCAATGTGTGTTTCTCTTATCTGGAGAATGAATGTGTCTCTTGCCAAATAAGGTGTGTTCCTTTTCCTATATTGTGTTAGGTACACTGATCTGTCTTTTCAGTGGGGAAAGAATTTAATTCATTATATAGTTTGATTGGTTTTACATGTCTGGCAGAGCTTACTGTTTCTTTGTGTGTTTGTTTTTTGTTACCTTTGTGGGGAAAAAAGAAGATCATTATTGTTTCAGATTATATAGTAGTTGGCATCTCAATTACCCTTTAATGATATGAGCTTACAGATACTGAATATTAAAATAGGCCAAGCATTTCAATGATTCGTTGATGATTTTGATAGGCCTTATTTTTTCCAATTTTAGAGGTGAAGAAACAAGCTCAGATCCTTGAGTTGACTTTCAGAGGCCACACAGCTAACAAGTTACTCACTTAGGATTTTAGCTCATGTCAGCTCAGCTCCAACCTATGCCTCTTTTTAGAACGTTACCTCCAATGTCTTTGTGCCTTTTTAATTATTCTTCTTATTAGTGGTATTACTATTTCTTTCTTTTGAAATTTTTGTTCATAGTCTTTGAATTTCTGATTCCGTAGTTTAAATTGTCAAAAGACAAAATTACAACAAATTTAGTTTAGAAGATGTAATTGCCTTTTATTTGCAATTCTAGAATCAAGCAACACATCATTCTATAAAATAGAATGAATATTCTGGTGAGCTAAGTAGAGAAGTTTGACTTTATAAACAGAAAGGGCTGAAGAAAGCAGAAACAGAGAAAACAAGCCAGATGGGTTGCTTCAAAGTTACTTTCCTTATAAGACTAAAACAGAGAAGACTTCCGTACTACATTGACTCAGGTTGACTGAAATCTCCTGTTTTTTGGAAAACTGGCCCATTTCCAAGTTCAGTTTGATTATATGTCACTTAGCACAAGTGACTCCGTTCTGGTTTGGTCTGATCTTCTGGGGCCTAAAGCAGGAGGCTAGTCCATAACAATGGCCTCTCATAAACTTTGTTTAACAAAACCTTTCAGAACTGAGAGTTGGCCGGCACAGTGGGAGGCCCAGGTGGAGGACTGCTTAAGGTCAGAGTTCAAGACAAGCCTGGGCAAGAAAGTGAGACCCTGTCTCTGAGAAAAAAAAAAAAACTAAAAATGCCAGACATGGTGGTAAGTGCCCGTAGACCTGTAGTCCCTGCTACTTGGAAGGTTGAGGCAGGAGGATTGCCTGAGCTCAAGAATTTGAGGTTACAGTGAGCTATGTTGTGTCATCACACTCCAGCCTGAGTGACAGCAAGACTGTGTCTCTAAAAAAAAAAAAAAATTAAGAAATGAGAGTGGCCAGCTTTCCTATCATTCACTCTGAAGTTTTTCCCTGTCATTCACTCTGAAAGATTTGGATGGGAAATCTTTCCCACTAGAACAAAGCTATTGTGTGGGGTTGTACAGTGAGAATTTGTGGCATTATGGCAGACTCTAAGTGCTTAGAGTCCCTTTTCAGTCCCAATTCCTAGCTGCCATCTGCTAGCCACTTAACATTGTTATGCCTCAGGTTCCTTGTCAAATGAGGGTAATAATTGCACCTACCCCACAGAATTGTAGGAAAAATTCAAAAAATTAATACATGCAAAACATTTACAACAGTGCTTAACACATAATCAATGTTAGTGAAAACAAAGAAACAAAGAAATCTAAAGAAGAAGAAAGAAAAAGAGAAATGTGGAATTCCAGATAGCCTATTTTCTTCCAAATACTATGTATAAACTCCATAATAAAAAGATGAAAACATGGTCAGGTGTGGTAACTCACACCTGTAATCCCAGCACTTTGGGAGGCCAAGGCGGGAGGATCACCTGAGCCCAGAAGTTTGAGAACAGCCTGTGCAACATAGTGAGATCTCATTTTTTAAAATAAAAAATTAAAAAACTGAAAAATCAAAAAGATGGCAACAAATGTATACTAAATAGTTATTTATTGTATTAAAGGGGGAAAGTACATTTTAAAAATCAGTAAGCTTGCCCGGCGCAGTCGCTCACGCCTGTAATTCCAGCACTTTGGGAAGATGAGGCAGGCAGATCACCTGAGGTCTGGACACCAGCCTGCCCAACGTGGAGAAACCTCGTCTCTACTAAAAATACAAAATTAGCTGGGCGTGGTGGCGCATGCCTGTAATCCCAGCTACTCCGGAGGCTGAGGCAGGAGAATGACTCGAACCCGGGAGGCGCAGGTTGTGGTGAGCCGAGATTGCGCCATTGCACTCCAGCCTGGGCAACAAGAGCGAAACTCCGTCTCAAAAAAGTAAAAAATATGGCCGGGCGTGGTGGCTCATGCCTGTAATCCCAGCACTTTGGGAGGCCGAGGCAGGTGGATCACCTGAGGTCAGGAGTTCGAGACCAGCCTGACTAACATGGAGAAACCCTGTCTCTACTAAAAATACAAAATTATCTGGGCGTGGTGGCAAATTCTGTAATCCCAGCTACTTGGGAGGCTGAGGCAGGAGAATCGCTTGAACCCGGTAGACGGAGGTTGCAGTGAGCCTAGATAGCGCCATTGCATTCCAGCGTGGGCAACAGAGAGAGACTCTTGTCTCACAATAAAAAATAAATAAATAAATAAATAAATAAATAACATCCAGGCCAGGCGCAGTGGCTCACGCCTGTAATCCCAGCACTTTAGGAAGCCGAGGCGGGCAGATCACAAGGTCAGGAGTTTGAGACCAGCCTGGCCAGTATAGTGAAACCCCATCTCTACTAAAAATACAAAAAAATAAGCCAGGCGTGGTGGTGGGTGCCTGTAGTCCCAGCTACTCAAGTGGCTGAGGCAGGAGAATCGCTTGAACCCGGGAGGTAGAGGTTGTAGTGAGTTGAGATCGTACCACTGCACTCCAGCCTGGGTGACAGAGTGAGACTCTGTCTCAAAAAAACAAAAACAAAAACAAAAACAAAACCCCACAACCAAAACACCCAGCCTTTAACAAAGTTTTACAAAGCTGATAGTAGACTGGTTGATTTTTGGTGGCATTATAAATTGGTACTATCTTTTAGAAGGGCAATATTGGCCACATAGTATATAGAAGAACAAAAAAATACTTATATTTTGGTCCTGCAGTTTCATCAAGAGTGAGTACCTTCTTAAATTTTGTGCCTGTAGGCACCTTGTTTGCCTCACCCTGGTTCTTGTCCTGAATGAATGCATGAAGGAAAGAGGTCAAATTACATCAAGGCCATGTCCATCTTTATCATTATGTTACCCAGATTAGGGAATAAAGGATTTTATATGTTCAGTCCATCTTTTTAAGGTATGCTGGGAGCAACTGGAGGACAACACAAGGCGATATATTGCAGACAGCTAGAAAACATGGATAGAGTTGGGTGCAGTGGCTCATGCGTGTAACCCCAGCATTTTGGGAGGCCAAGGTGGGTGGATCACTTGAGCCCAGGAGTTTGAGACCAGCCTGGGCAAGATGGTGAGACCTGTTTCTACAAAAAATACAGAAAGTAGCTGCGCATGGTGGTGCACACTTGTGGTCCCAGCTACATAGGAGGCTGAGGCAGGAGGATCACTTGAGCTCAGGAGCTCAAGGCTGCAGTGAGTTGTGTTTGTGCCACTGTATTCAAGCCTGGGTGACACAGCAAGACGCTGTCAAAAAAAAAAAAAAAGAAAGAAAAGAAAGGAAAAGAAAATTTGTGAAGCCATACCAGCAGAAAGAAAATGAGGACAGAATACAATGTAATAGGAATTAACTACTGGTAAGATTCCCTGTGGGTTGGGAAAGTTAATGATTTTTTTCTATATGAAGTAAACTTTGAAGGATAGGTTTCAAACTGCTGATGATGCAGAGGTGGAATAGAATGAGCCAAGATTAAGAGGCAGGACTCAGCAGAAGAGACAGGTAACCACTTTGCTGACCCAAAATCTTGACTCATGAAGATAATGGGATAGACTTGAAATAGGGACCATTCCAGAAAAACTGTCTACTTTACATATCTTTGAATATGTAAATATTAAAATTAGGACCTCAAGGTTAACATGTCCCCATTGAAACCTTCAGTTCTCATCCTCTGTCACACACACCTCCTAACCTTCTCCACCTCAGTAATTGGCACCACAGTCTACTCATTGATTAAGCCAAAAGCCTAAAAGTCATCCCTCACTTCCCAACCATTCAACTGACTAGAGCTGTTGGTTTTACCTCTGACATGTATAACTAATCCATCTGCTTTTCTCCATCTCCACTGTCATCCTCTATAACTCTCATCTGGACTGTTGCAAAAGCTTCCTTGTTTGTCCCCCTGCCTTCATTCCTGCCCTCCAACATAGCAGCCAGGATCATCTTTCAAAGATGTAAATCAAATTTTGTAACTCCGACAAAACCACTCCAATTTCTTCCCCTTGCACTTGGAATAAAATCCAAATTCCATCATGGTCATTCTCCATTTGCACTGGCCTTCCTTCTGTTTCCGAAACAAAGCTCACTCTTCCTTAGAACCTTGCACCTGTGGTTTCCTCTGTCTAGAATGTTCTTATCTAGAACTCTTATCTGTCTTATCTGAACTCTTGTTCAGGCCTTGACATCTTTCCTTCAGTCCTACTTGAAGTAGGTCCTTGTTACCCTTCATCACATAAGTCTGGCTTTTTTTTTTTTTTTTTTTTTTAGGCAGGGGCACTACTTAACTTCACTCTGTCACCTAGGCTGGAGTGCAGTGGTGCCATCATAGCTTTCTGCAGCTTCAACCTCCCAGGCTCAAGTGATCCTCCCACTTCAGCCTCCCGAGTAAGTGGGACCACACCACCATGCCTGGCTAATTTTTAAATTTATTTTAGAGATTGGAGTCTCCCTATGTTGCCCGGGCTGGTCTTGAACTCCTGGGCTCAAGCGATTCCCCTGGTTTGGCCTATCAAAGTGCTGAGATTAAGCCAGCACTTTAAGAGGAAGTAATCCCAGCGATTTGGGAGGCTCAAGCAAGGGGATCATTTTCCATCCCTTTCCCTTTCCTTCTTCCTTTTTTTTTTTTTTTTTTTTTTTTTGACAGATTCTCTCTGTTGGGTGGGCTGGAGTGCAGTGGTGCAATCTTGACTCACTGCAACCTCTGCCTCCTGGGTTCAAGTGATTCTCCTTCCTCAGTCTTCTGAGTAGCTGGACTACAGGCATGTGCCTCCATGCCTGGCTAATTTTTTTTTTTGGTATTTTTTGTTAGAGACGGGCTTTCACCATGTTGGCCAGGCTGGCCTCAAACTCCAGACCTCAAGTGGTCCACACGCCTTGGCCTCCCAAAGTGCTGAGATTACAGGCGTGAGCCGCTGCGCCTGGCCGTATTTTCTTATTCATTTTATTTCTCTTCCACTTAGTAGATACTTCATATAATTTGCAAGGAAGATCTAACACGTATTGCTAAGATTCACTTACATCCTTGCATGTAGTTATAGATCAATTTTGTGCATTCTTTCTTTTTTTTGTTTGTTTGTTTGTTTGTTTGTTTTTATTATACTTTAAGTTCTAGGGTACATGTGCATAACGTGCAGGTTTGTTACATATGTATACATGTGCCATGTTGGTGTGCTGCACCCATCAACTCGTCAGCACCCATCAATTCATCATTTATATCAGGTATAACTCCCCAATGCAATCCCTCCCCCCTCCCCCCTCCCCATGATAGGCCCCATTGTGTGATGTTCCCCTTCTCGAGTCCAAGTGAGCTCATTGTTCAGTTCCCACCTATGAGTGAGAACATGCGGTGTTTGGTTTTCTCTTCTTGTGATAGTTTGCTAAGAATGATGGTTTCCAGCTGCATCCATGTCCCTACAAAGGACGCAAACTCATCCTTTTTTATGGCTGCATAGTATTCCATGGTGTATATGTGCCACATTTTCTTAATCCAGTCTGTCACTGATGGACATTTGGGTTGATTCCAAGTCTTTGGTATTGTGAATAGTGCCGCAATAAACATACGTGTGCATGTGTCTTTGTAGTAGCATAATTTATAATCCTTTGGGTATATAGGGTCTCGCTCTATCACTCAGGCTGGGATGCAGTGCACCACGACTCACTGCAGCCATGAACTCCTGGGCTCAGGTGATCCTCCCACCTCAGCCTCTCAAATAGCTGGGATTACAGGAATGCACCACCATGCCCAGCTAATTTTTGTATTTTTTTTTTTAATAGAGACAGCTTTCTCCATGTTGTCCAGGCTAGTGTGCATTCTTTGCTCCAGCCAGGAGAGCTCCCTTGGAACTGGGTGCTTCTGCTTGGGAAAGAAGTGGACAATGGGATGGCCGCCCTACTGAACTCCTTCTGTGGTTCATAGACCATGATGTAGAGGTTTCATACACCTCTTCTTGGCTCTTGCATATTGTTACAATCATTGTATTTAACCTAGAATTAAGTTAAGAGAACTGTATGGACCCATCATCCAGCTTCAACAATTTTCAACTATGGTTAATATTATTCAGTCTATTGCCACACCAAATTGTTAGTTCTTTCTCCCTGGATTATTTTGACACAACTTCTGGACATCATATTATTTCATTATTTAATATTTTAGTATACATCTTTAGAAGATAAATATCATCGAGTATTTTAGTATGTGTATCTAACAAAACCTCCATTTATAAAACTGTAAACCAAATATATCAGACCTAGCCCCTTGAGTTTTTGTATTATCAACTATTCAGTGTTCAGATTTTCCTGATTGTTTCCTAATATTAAACATTTGTTTTTGTTTGAATCAAGATCTAAATAAGGTGTATACATTGCCACATATCTCTTAAGTCTTTTAAAATCTATAGGTGTCCTCTTACTTTCCCTACTTCTTACAACCACCGGTCCCAATGCACACAATTTATATATGGAATAAACCTGGTTGTTTGTCTCCAGTGCTTCCTACAGTCTAGATTGGCAGATTTTACGCCCGTTATGTCATTTAACCCCTTCCTCTGTCCCCTTGTATTTCCTGTAACATGGTAGTTATCCCTAGAAGCTTGATCAGATTCAGGTAAATTTGTTTTGGCAAGAACACTTCATAGATACCACTCTATACTGTCCTAAGAAGACATATATGTTTAGTGGATTTCCTTTTTCTGATGTTGGTTGATGATCATTGCCTGGATCCATTCCTTCAGTAGAGGTTGCAAAATAGTCATATTCTAATTATGCTGAGATGGCCATAAGAATGTGCCTAGGAGACCTCCTACTACAGGGAGTGTCACTGAAGTCAGGCCCCAGCTGCTGTGCTTTGAAATACAATGCTGCATTTATACTGAGGCCATTCCTCCCAACAATAACTGAGTGCAATGGGGATATTACGGTAGACCTGTTTCTGGGAGACATGGGGTGCCTTTGTAAGTTGACTTTGGCTCGATGGCTTTGGCAAACCTCCTTATACTGCAGAGCAGTTTAGGATGCTTCAACCAGCCTTCTCTTCATCTCTCCTTCACCCTTTTGCACCACAGTCTGACAGCCTTCCCAGCCTTCTCCTGCTCCTTCCCTATTTCCTTTCACACAATCATTTCCTCAAGTAAAATCCTTTTGCATTTCATCCAGTCTGGACATCTGCTTCTCAATGGACAAGAACTAACACATATTCCTTTTTCATTTATTAGGTGAAATGATTCTAAAAAAAGAAAATTCTCCTCATCAACCATTTGGTTACTGTGAGGTATAATTCCTATAAAAAGGCAAGTGTATATTTTATTTATTCCCTTTATTCACCAGTTTTCAAAATAATGGGTTGTTTCCTAGCGTTTTTCAAAAGTATCCAGTGACGGAAAGTTGTTTTTAGTTTCATTATGAACTTACGAATTTAAACATATTTGGTGCATTTTGATCCATTGCGGTTATTTTGTTTTATTTTTTAAGATGAAGTCTCTCCTTGTCGTCCAGGCTGGAGGGCAGTGGCACGATCTTGGCTCATTGCAACCTCTGCCTCCTGGATTCAAGCAATTCTTGTGCCTCAGCCTCTCGAGTATCTGGGATTACAGGCATGTGCCACCATGCCTGGCTAATTTTTGTCAAGATGGGGTTTTACCATGTTGGCCGGGCTGGTCTCCAACTCCTGACCTTAAGTGATCTGCGTGCCTCGGCCTCCCAGAATGCTGGGATAATGGTGAGCCACTGCACCTGGCCCATTGCAGTTATTCTTATTGATGTTAAAATTGTTCTTTTTTTTTTTTAGATCGAATCTTGCTCTGTCGCCCAGGCTGGAGTGCAGTGGTGCATCTCAGCTCACTGCAAGCTCTGCCTCCCGGGTTCATGCCATTCTCCTGCCTCAGCCTCCCAAGTAGCTGAGACTACAGGCGCCTGCCACCACGCCTGGCTAATTTTTAAAATATTTTTAGTAGAGATGGGGTTTCACCATGTTAGCCAGGATGGTCTCAATCTCCTGACCTCGTGATCCGCCTGCCTTGGCCTCCCAAAGTGCTGGGATTATAGGAGTGAGCCACTGTGCCCAGCCTAAAATTGTTCTTTTAAACCATATTGCTTGCTTTCTTGTACGACAAGATGTTCCCAGATTAATTTATATATTTTCTGACTCAGACCTGAAATTGACAATTTTCCCAAGGAGTCTTGGCTTCTTTTAGCGGGAAATGTTAGTTAGAGACCATAATTTAGATACTAGAGGTGCTCATTGTCACTGGGCTTTTTCGGGGGTTAGAGCAAAGAAACATATACACATTTTAAGAATAAAATACAAAGTGATTTCAAATTGATACTTTGCTCATTTTATTTGCTACACATTTTTAAAATTAAGGTTTTAGATAGTAAAAATGGTTAATCTTTCCTCTTATTTCTTTTGAAATGTGAATCTTAGGAAAATTTACCTCACTTTTAGGTTATAAAGGTATTTACTCCTATTTTCTTCTAGATCTTTTGTTTATTTACATTTAAATCTCTCATCTAATTTGAACTTATTATCATGTACAATACGAGAAACAGATCCAATTTTATCTTTATCTTAAGATTATACAGTTATAACAATGCTGCTTACCACAAAGTTCATATTTTCCTGATTTGTCACTTTTGTTATATACTAAACTGGAATGATTTTTCAAATACTTTTGATAGTCATAAGGAAGGCACCAGCTATAGTTAGAATTAAGTAACCTCTGGGTTAGAAGGGATCTTCCGTGGTTTTTAATCTTGACTATATGACAAAATTACTTGAGATACTTATTAAAAGTATCTGATGAGGGCTTGCATGTTCTTGCTGTGTTCTCACATGGTAAAGGGGGCAAAAGGGATGAAAGCTGTGTCCTCACATGGCAGAAAAGGTGGGAGGGCCAGGTAGCCCTTATGACTCAATCACTTCCCCCAAAGCCCTACCTCTTAATACTATCACAATAGGGATTAATTTTCAATGTGAATTTTACAAGGACGCAAACATTCAAACCATAGCACATGTATTTATCAGACCTTTAGGCAGGAGGTGGTTGTAGGGATTCTTGAATAGATTAAGGAAATGTATTTTTAAATAATTAATATGGCACTTATTTTCAACGGAAAAGTAGTAATACATACGTGTATATAATGGAACCTCCATGTCTCCTTATTCTTTTTTTTTGAGATGGAGTCTTGCTCTGTCGCCCAGGCTGGAGTGCAGTGGCGCAATCTTGGCTCACCGCAACCTCCGCCTCCTGGGATCACACCATTCTCCTGCCTCAGCCTCCCAAGTAGCTGGGACTATAGGCACTTGTCACTACGCCCAGCTAAATTTTTGTATTCTTTAGTAGAGACAAGGTTTCACTGTGTTAGCAGGATGGTCTCAATCTCCTGACTTCATAATCCATCCACCTTGGCCTCCTAAAGTGCTGGGATTACAGGTGTGAGCCACCGCACCTGGCCGTCTCCTTATTCTTAAGTGTTCATAGGGGTCTCTGTTCCCCTCAATACCAATAATAATAATTTGAAGTTCCAAATGCAAGATGTCCAGCCATTAATTAAGCTCCCATTCATTCTGAAAGCATTTCTGAGAATCCCACAGGAGTCCACACACCTGTTTTGGTGGTGGCTGGTCCCCTGTGCCAACCCTTCAGTTCCAGATTGCTCCATGGCAATTTATAACCCATTCACACCTATTTAAAAAATGCTCAAGCAAGCTCTTTAATAGTCAGAAATTTTACATTATTCCTGTTTCTTGCCAACTTGCATTTCACTTCTGATTTTCCCACAGAATATTATCCTAATGTAGATATTTTTATTTCTGAAAGCCTTTTATTTGATCAGTCTGTCATAGTTCTCTGCAACAAAAGTGGGTATGTAAATTAAACTCTTTTTATGATCATGCCACTGCACTTGAGTCTGGGTGACAGAGTGAGATCCCATCTCTAAAAAACAAAAATAAAATAAATCTAAATATCAAAAATTTATTCTGGTTTGAGTTATCATTACAATGATTGTTAGTACACCATTGGTCAAAACAACCTGTCTTACAATTGTTTATAAATAATTGTTAAACACAAATCATTCATTTCTTTGAAAAGCCTGTTCACCTACGTTATATATGGTTCTGGTGGTGTGGTGCAACCCCAGGCAGGGCATGGGTCCCAGGTTGGCTATGCTTGTGAAAGATTATTACTCTTTTCACAACATCTGTGAAAAGAGGAAGAAGAATTGGTCATGGAAGCCACCACTAGAACACCAGCTAACTACACTCCTTGCAGCTGGGCAGCCAGTCTTTTCTTGAGGAGAATCTGGGAGGCATTTCAATGCCAGCAACAGTGTTACCCAGGCTTAGCCCATGGTAGAGCTCTATGTCCTTGGAAACTGATTGGACTAAAAGATTGAGCATGTGACCTTAGCAGGGCCAATTAAAATTCTTTCTGAAAAATGCTATAAAATACAAAACTTAGCCAGGCGTGGTGCGGGCGCCTGTAATCCCAGCTACTCGGGAGGCTGAGGCAGGAGAATGGCGTGAACCAGGGAGGCGGAGTTGCAGTGAGCCAAGATCGTGCCACCGCCCTCCAGCCTGGGCGAGAGAGCGAGACTTCTTTCAAAAGAAAAAAAAAAAAGGCGGGGGAAGGGGAAGGGAAAAGGGAAGGGGAAGGAAAACTGCTCTCTCTTTTCTGTTGGAATTTTGTTTACTTGGAGTGAGAGCATAGCCTTGCTGGTGGCCATCTTCCCTGGCTACATGGAGGAAGTTTGACTGTAGCAGGGGAGAATGATTCCAATGTGCAGGCAGAGGAGAGGAGAGGAGAGGAGCATTGAGATTCCACTCCTCACTCCAAGGCCCGGGCTTCCGGTAGCTCTCCCTTAGATTCTGTGACCTGCCCCACAAATCCTCACAGCTACGTACGTAAGCCAACAATTACCAACTTCTACCTCCCCTGCCGTGGCCCTTTTTCACTTTGGTTAAATAAGCTCAAGTTGGGCCAGGCGTGGTGACTCACGCCTATAATCCCAGCACTTTGAGAGGCCAAGGCGGGTGGATCACGAGGTCAAGAGATCGATATCATCCTGGTCAACGTGGTGAAACCCCGTCTCTACTAAAAATACAAAAATTAGCCGGGCGTGGTGGCGCTTGCCTGTAGTCTCAGCTACTCGGGTGGCTGAGGCAGGAGAATCGCTTGAATCCGGGAGACGGAGGTTGCAGTGAGCCGAGATCGCGCCACTGCACTCCAGCCTGGGCGACAGAGCAAAAGTTCAAGTTGAATTTCATTCCCATCACTTTACAGCTGAAAAACTCTTGAGTAATAATATACTTAAAATTATACTGTCCTGGCTGGGCACTGTGGCTCACGGCTGTACTCCTAGCACTTTGGGAGGCCCAGGCGGGCAGATCACGAGGTCAGGAGATCGAGACCATCCTGGCTAACACGGTGAAACCCCATCTCTACTAAAAATACAAAAAAAAAAAAAAAAAAAAAAAAAGCAAAAAACTATCCGGGTGTGGTGGTGGGTGCCTGTAGTCCCAGCTACTTGGGAGACTGAGGCAGGAGAATGACGTGAACCCAGGAGGCAAAGCTTGCTGTGAGCCAAGATCGCACCACTGCACTCCAGCCTGGGCGACAGAGACAGACTCCATCTCAAAAGAAAAAAAAAAAAATACTGTCCTAGCAGTGGAAAGTTGCTCTTTAAGAGATCAGCAAACATTGTTTCTTATCTGATTTGAACCTGTGAGTAAGCAATAAAAATGTTATTGAGGAACTGGGCGCGGTTGCTCACACCTGTAATTCCGGCACTTTGGGAGACTGAGGCCACGGATCTCTTGAGGTCAGGAGTTTGACGCCAGCCTGGCCAACATGGAAACCCCGTTTCTACTAAAAATGCAAAAATTAACCTGGAGTGGTGGCACGCACCTGTAATCCCAGCTACTTGGGAGGCTGAGGCAGGAGAATGGCTTGAACCTGGAGGTGGAGGTTGCAGTGAGCCGAGATTGCGCCACTGCACTCCAACCTGGGTGACAGACAAGACCCTATTTCAAAAAATAAACAAACAGACAAACAAAAAACACCTCATTGAGGGAAGATAGTTTTTTAGAATTCTACTCACAAGATCTTTGTGGTAACTGGCTATTGATTGAAGGATATATATGTTAGATATATGTTAGAAACATGAGATAATTTTTTCCTCCAAATGCCTACGTATTTTTTAAAAGTTTGAAACAATTTTGGACAGAAAAATTGCAAGAATAGGCTAAAGCTCCCATATGTCCTTCACCTAGCTTGCCCTAAAATTAACATCTCCTGTAACCGTAATACAATGATTTAAAACAGGAAATTAACATTGGTACAGTAATGTACTAATGACTGATGACATTATTTGAATCTCAAGAGTTTTTCCATGAATGTTCTCTATTGGTTTGAGTATCTAATCCAGGATTCCACATTGCATTTGTTGTCATCTCTCTTTAGTCTCCTCCATCTGGAGAAGTTCCTCAGTTTTTCCTTATCTTTCATGACTGACATATTTAAAGAATACTGGTCTGCTATTTCGTAGAAAACCTCTCAATATGGGTTTCTCTGCCATTTTCTCAGTGATTGTATCAGATCATATATGATGTCAATGTGTTTTATTACTGGTGATGTTAACCTTGATCACTTGGCTAAGGTGGAGTTTGTTTGTCTCCACTATGAAGTTACTATTTTCCCTTTTGTAATCAATAAACATCTTGGATGAGCTGCTTGAGACTATGCAACTACCCTGTATCTCCTGTCACTTTCACTTACTAATTTAGTTTCCTTGGTAGATTTTGCTTGCAAAAGTAACTTTCTATTTCCTCATTTTTTGTTCATTCATGACTTAAAATTCTTCTGTAAGGAAAAGTTCTCTCTTTATTTCCATTTATTTATCCATTAGATTATTTATTTACTTATTTTATTCTATGGATTATAATCTAATGCTATCATTATTTATTTTATTGCTCAAAGTGTTCCCACTTTGGCCATCGAGAGGTCCTTTGGCTTGGCTCCAGTGTCCTTTTCACATGCCTTCATCCTTTATGAGCACTTTCTTACTCTCTGGCATCACAAGATATTCCAAATACATCTTGTATTTTCCCTCCCCCAGCCCTGGAATTAACCTCTTCCTCGAGGAGCATTGGTTCCTTTCACTGGAGGATGGTATTTAGAAACCAAGATCTACTTGCTAGCTGGGCTCATTCTGTTGGGTTATCATTGCTTTTAGGCCACTTCAGTACAGCTAGGATAAGTATGTATATTTGCATATATACGTGAATATGTATACATATATGCTGCATACATACATCTCTATCCTATCTATCCATCTGTCTTCATCATCATCATCATTTATCTGTCTAATCTTAAAATGATTTCAGAATTGCTAATGCATACCTCTATGAGAAACAAATTTACTAATTAGATTACAGAGTTTGTGTATAGTTCCTTTCATCTTTAGCCTCACAATATCCAGTCAAAATACTGTTTTCCAGGCTGGGTGCGGTGGCTCACAACTGTAATCCCAGCACTTTGGGAGGCTGAGGTAGGCGGATTACTTGCAATCAGGAGTTTGAGACCAGCCTGGCCAACATGGTGAATGAAACCCTGTCTCTACTAAAAATACAAAAATTAGCCAGGCATCGCGGTGTGTGCCTGTAATCCCAGCTATTCTACGCTAGAGGCTGAGGCAGGAGAATCGCTTGAACGCAGGAGGCAGAGTTTGCAGTGAGGCTGGGATCGCACCACTGCACTCCAGCCTAAGGTACAGAATGAGACTCCATTTCAAAATAAATAAATAAAGATAATAAAGTAAAATAAATACTGTTTTTCAAAGTTCCTTAGGGTAGTTCTTTTCTTTCTTACCCCCTTTAGTGTGGTTAAGCAAGCTATACTCTCCTCATCTCTGCTGCCCTATTCCTATTTCCCCTTCTTTCCACTCCTTTCTTACCCCCATCCCCTAAAGGTAACCAATTTCTTCAGTTTTTGGTTTATCCTCCCATTTCTTTTGTACAAAGGAGCAGATATGTGCATATTTTCTTATGTGAAAGATAGCACACTATGGCTACTCTTTTGCATTTTGCTTTTTAAGACTTAAATCCTGGAAAACATTTCATATTAGCTAATAGAGATCTTCTTCATTATTTTTTAATAGCCATAGGGTACTCTATTGTGTGGGAATTCCATAGTTTATTCAACCATCTCCTATGTGTGGGCATTTAGTTTATTTTTAATAGTTTGCAATTATAAACAATGCTGCAAGAAATAACTGAATGCATGTGTATGTTCCTGTCGTTGGAGGTTTATCTTCAGAATAGGTTATAGAAGTGGGACTGTGGTCAAAAGGTACGTGCGTATGTAGTTTTGTTAGATAATGCCAAACTTGCTTCTAGAAAGGTGATACTAGTTGTATTCCCACTAGAAATGTATGGGAGTATCTTCTTCCCCACCTCACCAGCAACACTCTGTTGCACGTGTTTCATGCTTTTTAATTTTTGCCAATTTGATAAGTGAAAAATTGTGTTTTTGTGTTTTAAGCTGTATTTCTCTAATTTTGAGTTTGACTATTTTTTCATGTTTTGGGGCTGTTTTAAAATCTTATTTTTTTGGGTGTGTGAGAATTGTCAGTTCATATTTTTGTTATATTTTTCTATTGAGTTTTGGCCCTTATTCCTCAATTTTCTTCTGTTTTAGAGATAGAATCTTGCTCTGTTACTCATGCTGGGGTGCAATGACATGTTCATAGCTCAATGACTGCAGCCTTGAACTCCTGGGCTCAAGTAATCCTCCTGCCTCAGTTTTCCAAGTAGCTGAGACCACACTTGCAACTACACCTGGCTTGTTTTTTTAAATTTACTTTTTGAGATGAGGTCTTCTGATGTTGGCCAGACTGGTCTCAAACTTCTGGGCTCAAGTGATCCTCCAGTCTCAGCTTCCGAAAGTGCTGGGATTATAGGCTTGAGGGACCACACCTGGCCTCAGTTTTTAAGAGTTCTTTTTTTTTTTTTTTTGAGACGGAGTCTTGCTCTGTCGCCCGGGCTGGAGTGCTGTGGCCGAATCTCAGCTCACTGCAAGCTCCGCCTCCCGGGTTTACGCCATTCTCCTGCCTCAGCCTCCGGAGTATCTGGGACTACAGGCGCCCGCCACCTTGCCCGACTAGTTTTTTTTTTTTTGTATTTTTAGTAGAGACGGGGTTTCACCGTGTTAGCCAGGATGGTCTTGATCTCCTGACCTCGTGATCCGCCCGTCTCGGCCTCCCAAAGTGCTGGGATTACAGGCTTGAGCCACCGCGCCCGGCCAAGAGTTCTTTATACATTAAAGATATTAACCCTTTGAATGTGGAATATATTGCAAATATTTTCTCCCAGTTTGTTGTCTTTTGACTTTGTTTATGGCATTTTTTAGCATGTAATTAACAAAAATGTATGTAGTCAAATGTATCAGTCTTTTCTTTTACTGCATCTAGATTTTTGAGCTATAGTTTAAAAGCCTTTCCCTGCACTGAGATTAATGAGGAATCCAACCATGTTTTCTTTTTTAAATTTGAGATGGAATTTCACTCTTGTTGCCCAGGCTGGAGTGCAATGGCATGATCTAGGCTCACTGCAACCTCTGCCACCCAGGTTCAAGCAATTCTCCTGCCTCAGCCTCCCAAGCAGCTGGGATTACAGGCATGGGCCACCACGCCTGGCTAATTTTGTATTTTTAGTAGAGATGGGGTTTCACCACGTTGGTCAGGCTGGTCTCGAACTCCTGACCTCAAGTGATCCATCCACCTTGGCCCCCCAAAGTACTGGGATTACAGGTGTGAGCCACCGTGCCTGGCCTCATGTTTTCTTCTAATACTTTCATGGTCTCATTTTTTACATTGGGCTCCCTAATCCATCTAGAGTTTATTTTTGTGTATAGTGTGAGCTCTAGATCTAATTTTCTCTTTTTTCAAACAACTAACCAGTCATTCCAACACTATTTATTAAAAGTCTACTTTGCTCCATCCAGGGATTTAAGATGCCATCTTTATCATATACGTTTCTACATGTACCAAGTGCCTAAATTTGATAAGCACGAATCTGAAAGAGAGAAAGATAACTAAGTCCAGATGATTATTTTTACTTCATCATCTTTTGGTTTTGATCCCAGTATTTAATCTCTGATATAGTCTATGACTTGCCTTCTCTTTTCTTTTCCATTTATTACACTTTGCATACTTCTCTCACCCCTTTATCCCTCTTCTCTCAAACTCCTCACTTTGACCCTAAAGCCACTTTACAGCTCTAAAGTTGGATATGTGACATATGTCTATATATGTTTTTTTTTTTTTTTTGAGACGGAGTCTTGCTCTGTCGCCCGGGCTGGAGTGCAGTGGCCGGATCTCAGCTCACTGCAAGCTCCGCCTCCCAGGTTCACGCCATTCTCCTGCCTCAGCCTCCCGAGTAGCTGGGACTACAGGCGCCCGCCACCTCACCCGGCTAGTTTTTTGTATTTTTTAGTAGAGACGGGGTTTCACAGTGTTAGCCAGGATGGTCTCGATCTGCTGACCTCGTGATCCGCCCGTCTCGGCCTCCCAAAGTGCTGGGATTACAGGCTTGAGCCACCGCGCCCGGCCTCTATATATGTTTTTTTTCCTCTTTGCATTAGATTTTCTGAACAGGCCATGTAGACTTAGCATACCATGCAAAAAAAAAAGGAGAGCTTTTGTTTCAGTTTTAAAATATGTCCCCCAAATTCTTCACTACTTCTTTTGATACTTCTTTCATCTTTTTTTTTTTTTTAAGATGAGTCTCCCTCTGTTACTCAAGCTGGAGTGCAATGACCTAATCTCTACTCACTGCAGTCACAGCTTCCCATGTTCAAGCGATTATCGTGCCTCAGCCTTCTGAGTAGCTGGGATTACAGGAGTGCACCACTACACCCGGCTAATTTTTGTATTTTTTAGTAGAGACAGAGTTTCACCATGTTGCCAGGCTGGTTTCAAACTCTTGGCCTCAAGTGATCTGCCTGTCTCAGCCTCCCAAAGTGCCAGAGTTACAGGCATGAGCCACCCCGCCCAGCTTGTTTTGTTTTTTAATTAGAGACAAGGGTCTTGCTTTGTTGCCCGGGCTGGTCTCAAATTCCTGGCCTCAAGTGATCTGCCTGCATCGGCCTCCCAAAGTTCTGGCATTACAGGCATGAACCACTGCGCCCGGCCTAATACTTCTTTTATCTAAAGGAGAGGTCTATGTCTTCTCCCCTTGAAGCTGAACTTTGTGGCTTCTTGGCCATGGAAAACAGCAGAACTGAATCTGTGCCCCTTTCTGGGCCAGACTTATGAAACTAACATCTTCTACTTTCTGTTTCTTGGAATGCTTGCCCTTGGAACCCTGCAGTCCATGAGAGGCTCACGTGGAGAAAACCTGAAACCCAGACCACATCCCCAACTGAACTCCCAGCTAAGGGTCAGCACCAGCTTGCCAGCCATCTTGATAATGGATCCTCCTTGTACAACTACCCCAGCTGATGCCATTTGGAGTAGATATACTGTCCCCTCTAAGCTCTGCACAGATTGCAGATTTGTGAGCAAAATACAAGGTTGGTGGTTTAAGCCACTAAGTTTTGGGGTGGTTTGTTCCCAGAAATAGATAACTGATAGAACTAAGAGCAAACAATATAATATAGATTTCTCAAAAAAATCTCATTATGAAACAGAAATTTGGCACTTGAACAAATTTCTTCCTGCCGACTCCAGTTCCCCATGAATAATAGCCTTAAAAAACAGTATGAAGGCTGGGCACGGTGGCTCACACCTGTAATCTCAGCACTTTGGGAGGCCGAGGCAGGCAGATCACTTGAGGTCAGGAGTTCGAGACCAGCCTGGCCAACATGGTGAAACCCTATCTCTACTAAAAATACAAAAATTATCTGGGCGCGGTGGCTCAAGCCTGTAATACCAGCACTTTGGGAGGCCGAGACGGGCGGATCACGAGGTCAGGAGATACAGACCATCCTGGCTAACACGGTGAAACCCTGTCTCTATTAAAAAATACACAAAACTAGCCGGGTGAGGTGGCGGGCGCCTGTAGTCCTAGCTACTCGGGAGACTGAGGCAGGAGAATAGCGTAAAACCCGGGAGGCGGAGCTTGCAGTGAGCTGAGATCCGGTCACTGCACTCCAGCCCGGGCGACAGAGCGAGATTCCGTCTCAAGAAAAAAAAAAAAAAAATACAAAAATTAGCCGGGCATGATGATGTGTGCCTGTGATCCCAGCTACTCGGGAGGCTGAGGCAGGAGTATTGCTTGAACCCGAGAGGTGGAGGCTGCAGTGAGCTGATGTGGTGCCATTGCACTCCAGCCTGGGCGACAGTGCAAGACTTCGTCTCAAAACAAACAAAACATGACATGAAAATTGAAAAGGGAAAACATTCACTCTATACTGTTATCCATTCTAAATCTAAATTCCAAATCTAAATCCAAAATAAATCTAAATCTAAAGAAACTATGATATATTCTTTTTTTTTTTTTTTTTTTT
>NC_045436.1:106209259-106221014 GCF_002776525.5 Piliocolobus tephrosceles | reverse complement strand
TTTTTTTTTTTTTTTTTTTTTTGAGACGGAGTCTCGCTCTGTCGCCCAGGCTGGAGTGCAGTGGCCGGATCTCAGCTCACTGCAAGCTCCGCCTCCCGGGTTTACGCCATTCTCCTGCCTCAGCCTCCTGAGTAGCTGGGACTACAGGCGCCCGCCACCTCGCCCGGCTAGTTTTTTGTATATTTTTTAGTAGAGACGGGGTTTCACCGGGTTAGCCAGGATGGTCTCGATCTCCTGACCTTGTGATCCGCCCATCTCGGCCTCCCAAAGTGCTGGGATTACAGGCTTGAGCCACCGCGCCCGGCCTAAAAAGATATATTCTTTTTCTGTCTGTCATCACTAATCTGTGGTCTATATTTACATAAAGCACTTTTACACTGTCACAAAATCTGCCTTTTCTTACTCTAGGGTTGATGCCAATATGGCAAATGGCTGCTATATTTATATGCTGTTTTGTACTTTGTCTCTCCTTGCTTCCTTCTTTCCTTCCTGCCTTCCCCTTCCCCTTTCCCTTTCTCTTCTCTCCCCCTACTCCTTTGCTTCCCCTTCCCCTTCCCTTTCCCTTTCCCTTCCCTTCCCCTTTTCCTTTCCCTTTTCCTTTCATTTTTTGAGACAAGGTCTCACTCTGTTGCCCATGCCAGAGTGCAGTGGCGCCATGATGGCTCACTGCAACCTTGACCTCCCAGGCTCAAGCAGTCCTTTTACCTTGGCCTCACAAAGTGCCGGGATTACAGACATGAGCCGCTGTGTCCGGTCTAAGACCGTATCATTTACAACTCACTTGGTAAAGGAGAAGATATGTACTGCAATAGTAAAGTCTGTGGAAACCTATTTCTGTGGTTAGATTCTGGTGCAATTCAAGCTCATGCCAGTAACCTGAGTCACTTTATGTCTGATGGAAGTACATTCCCAGAAGGTTACAACCAAGAATGTGGTTTTATGATCATGAGTATGTGTTACGGAAGAAGTTATGACATTTGTTTCCCTGGGTAAATTACAGATGTATCTTGACTGTGGAGCCCCTAACTACAGATTAAATTCCTGACCACCTGCAGCCAGATGGAAGACTTCATTTTGGTGATGGGGGACACTGTCTCCATACTCAATAGCTGTGGAGTTGCAGATAGGCGGTGCTTTCTTCATGAAATCTGGGAACTCTTGTTAGGGCGAGGCTATGAAATAGAAACCCACTTAGGTACTCCCTCCCCGCTCCCAACTAAAGCGAAGCAAGATAAAAAGAAACAAAAGTCTAAAGGCAGAGATATAAATAGCCCTTAGAAATGACTAGAACCAGGAACTGGAACAGGGTTGGGACTATCTGTGTTTGTTCTTTTTAATTGCTGACGGGCTTTTCTGAAATAGGGAGTAGTGTTAAGGCGCTGCGTAATCACCAGTCACTTAACAAGACAGGATTCCTATCTGTAGGCTGGAGCAGAAACTGCAAAGATTCAGCCTGTGATAGCACGGGCTTGCCTGGCTTTTGGGAAAAGTGTGATGCAGGTGCAGTTGCCCCAGAGTGTCCTCTGGTCCTTGTCCATTGGCTTAGTAGGAACCTGGGATCTTAGCTATGTGTTAATAACTTGACTGACATCACATCACTGATACTGTTGGACTTGGTTCTGTTATTGGACCACAGAGATCTTGAACCTCCTCCTCAATATCAAGGAAGCCTCCTGATTCTTCTTACCTTTCTTCTTGCCTTCCTCCCCACCCCAACCAGGAAAGAAAACCAAGGTGTATATGAGAAACTGTAGCTACGATGGAAGCTTCCAGAGGCTTTTGAAAACTTTAATTATTGTGCAAACCTGACAATTCTTGATCAAGGGAAAAAAAAGAACAGTGTAATTAAAAGAGTGAGAGACCAAGGCTTAAAGACTCCCTTCGAAAGCTAGTAATTTGGTGCACCTTAAAACTTAAAAATATTTGTTCAACATTCCAACCTCTTCCCTATAATATCATGGAGAAATTTAATCTTTATTTAAAGTTGAAAATAATTTAGGATATGAATGATGGTAAATTATAGTAACTACTTAAGAACTTAAAAATTGCAAGATTTAGACCAGGTATTGTGGCTCATGCCTGTAATCCCAACAATTTGGGAGGCCTAGGTGGGAGGATTGCCTGAGTTCAGGAGTTTAAGACCAGCCTGGGCAACAGAGGGACACCTCATATCGACAAATAATAATAACAAAAAATTAGCCAGGCGTAGTGGTGCGTGCCTGTGATCCTAGGTACTCAGGAGGCCGAGGTGGGAGGATCACCTGAGCCCAGAAGGCAGAGGTTGCAGTGAGCTAAAATCATGCTACTGCACTCCAGTCTGGGAGACAGAGCAAGATCACATCTCAAAAAAAAAAAAAAAAGTTTTCATTTTTCTTTAAAGTAGTACATATAAATGATTAAATATTTTCAAATAATAGAGAAGGATTTATAACGAAAAGCAGCAGTCTCTTCCCCTACTTTTCCATGGTCTCAATCCTGCTACATAGAGGGAACTACTGTTAATTCTTTTAATTGTTTCTGTTTCTTTTTTAAGTTTTTCTGGGATTTATCTTCATGTCTCTGAATAACATATTATACGCTTATGTCTTGGTTAATAATTTTAGATGTTAAGTATGACTTTCTGGCTGACTCTTTTTTCCGATTCAGCCCGCCTGCTCCCAGGTGAAATAAACAGCCATGTTGCTCACACAAAGCCTGTTTGGTGGTCTCTTCACATGGACGCACATGACATTTTGGTGCCGTGACTCGGATCAGGGGACCTCCCTTGGGAGATCAATCCCCTGTCCTCCTGCTCTTTGCTCCGTGAGAAAGATCCACCTATGACCTCTAGTCCTCAGACCAACCAGCCCAAGGAACATCTCATCAATTTTAAATTGGACCTTCTCGGCTTAGCGGCTGAAGATCGAGGCTGCCACATCTCCTCGGAAGCCTCCTGGACCATCACAGATGCTTTGGGTAACTCTTACAGTGGAGGGCAGGAATGTCAGGCCTCTGAGCCCAAGCCAAGCCATCGCATCCCCTGTGACTTGCATGTATACGGCCCAGATGGCCTGAAGTAACTGAAGAATCACAAAAGAAGTGCAAATGCCCTGCCTCGCCTTAACCGATTACATTCCACCACAAAAGAAGTGAAAATGGCTGGTCCTTGCCTTAAGTGATGATATTATCTTGTGAAATTCCTTTTCCTGGCTCATCCTGGCTCAAAAAGCTCCCCCACTGAGCACCCTGTGATCCCCACTCCTGCCCGCCAGAGAAAAACCCCCCTTTGTAATTTTCCTTTACCTACCCAAATCCTATAAAACGGCCCCACCCTTATCTCCCTTGGCTGACTCAGCCCACCTGCACCCAGGTGAAATAAACAGCCATGTTGCTCACAAAAAAAAAAAAAAAAGTATGACTTTCTGCATGATAGAGGAAGATTTAGCTCATTTACAGAGTCACCCTTCTGCCCGCCTCAATAAAACCACAAACAATTTTTTTTTTTTTTGAGACGGAGTCTCGTTCTGTCGCCCAGGCTGGAGTGCAGTGGCTGGATCTCAGCTCACTGCAATCTCCGCCTCCCCGGGTTACACCATTCTCCTGCCTCAGCCTCCTGAGTAGCTGGGACTACAGGAGCCCACCACCTCACCCGGCTAGTTTTTTGTATTTTTTTTTTTTTAGTAAAGACGGGGTTTCACCGTGTTAGCCAGGATGGTCTCCATCTCCTGACCTCCTGATCCGCCCGTCTCGGCCTCCCAAAGTGCTGGGATTACAGGCTTGAGCCACCGTGCCTGGCCACAAACTATTTTTAATTCCTACTTTAATTCCCTTATAGCTTTATTTTAGTTTATTATTTATTTATTATTTTTTTTTTTGAGATGGAGTCTCACTCTGTCACCCAGGCTGGAATGCAGTGGCACAATTTCGGCTCACTGCAACCTCCACCTCCTGAGTTCAAGCAATTTTCGTGCCTCAGCCTCCTGAGCAGCTGGGACTATAGGCATGCGCCACCACACCCAGCTAGTTTTTGTATTTTTAGTAGAGTCAGGGTTTCACCATATTAGCCAGGCTGGTCTCAAACTCCTGACCTCAAGTGATCTGCCCGCCTCGGCCTCTCAAAGTGCTGAGATTACAGATGTGAGTCACTGCACTCCACCCAATTTCCTTATAACTTTAAATACTTGACTGGACCTTTATCTTTGGTTTCTTCTACTTTAGACAGTATCCCTTGACTTCCCATTTTAGGAGGTGAGCAGTGTCCTCTCCTGTCTTCTCTTGCCTTCGTTTCTACTGCCCAACTTCTGTCATCTGTGTTTTTGATATTTTATATTATATATTCGAAGCTTTTATATATTTTCAAAGTTGATAAAACTTTACATCTCATTCTGTAACCATAATTAAGTCATTTGTACTTTGCCTCATGGCTGAATTTAGTTTAAAAAGCAATAGTAACATTACTGTGACTACGTGACTATTGCTAAGGGCAAAGCCAAGCTGCATTTCCCATCATCTATTTGAAAAATACTTATATAGCCCTTATTAATTGTTGGACACTCTTCTAATTACCGTGTTAACTAACTCAATCCCCAACAATAGCCCTGGGAGGAAGCATTAACCTTGGGCAAGTTGCTTTACAGCTCACAACATAAGATCAATAATAAATAACAATAAAGTTAACTGATGAGGTATGAGGTCAGGACATTTTTTTTCTTCTGAAGTTTCAGATTATTTTTCTTTGTCTCCTTACGTTACCTATCTTAATCATTTCCTCAATGCTAGTTGCAGATCTTTGGAGTTCTGTTTTCCCTGCATAGCTTCTTCCTGAAACCTCTACCCTCTTGCTCCAATTTGGATGGATTCTTCTCTAGACTTGCTGTGCTTCTGTCCATCTGAAACTTTTCTTTATTGTTTCCTGGGGTTTTATAGATTCCTAGACATCCTCTTTCATTGGCTTATTCTCTCATTTGACTGGGTGACATATGAATATGACCTCCTAAGACGGGATGCGGGTGAGAAGTACATTTTCTGAGTCCTTTGTCTGAACATATTCATATTTTTCCCTTTCATTTTATAGTTTGATTACATTTAAAATTCTATGTTTCGAAAATTTCCTATCGGTGGGGTGAACTAGAAGTGGGGACTCAATCAAGTCTAAAGAAGTCAAGAAAGAAGAGGGGAAAGACAGAGAAATAGAAAAAGAAATAAATAGCACAAAATAAGATGGCAGATTTTTCTCCCCAAACATATCAGCAATCACATTAAATACCTCAGTTAAAACATAAAAAATTGCCAGATCAGATTTTAAAAGTAAACAAATACATCTAGCTCTATGTTCTTATCAAGATTTGCCCCAGCATACTACATAGAACCTTAGTAGGTCAAAAGATGGATAATGGTCTACCAGGGAACTAGCTGAAAGTAAGTTGCTGTGGCTATATTAATATCAGACAAATAATATTATATTGTGGTGAAAGTGAATGAACCTCAGCTGTCTGGATCAATATTGGTGAGCTCAAAAATATAACAATGAGTGGGATAAAGCAAGTCAGAGGAAAACATATGGTATTTGATGATATTTATAGAAATTCCATATAATGAATACATGTTATATGATAACATACACTTTTAAATCAAAAGTATGTTGGTCAGCAATACTTGCATACGTGGTGAAACTGTAAGGAAAATCAAGGAAATTATAGTGCAAAATTCAGATTGCCTCTGAAAGAGAAGATGAGATCAGGGCAGGGCGCTCCATGGTGTCATCGAAATCAGTGGAGGGGGTCCAGTTTCTTGGGTCCTAAACAAAGAACTGGACAAAATGGATGCACAAAGCAAGGAAAGATTGAAGAAATTGTATTGAAAATGAAAGTACACTCCACAGTGTGGGAGCGGTCCTGAGCATAGAGGCTCAAGGGCCCCATTACAGAATCTTTGGGAGTTTAAATACCAACTAGAGGATTCCATTGGTTGCTTGGTGTACGCTCTATGTAAATGAAGAGATTGAAGGAAAGTTACAAAGTCATTTACTTGGTCTATGCCCCATGGAAAGGACATTTCCTGTCATAGGGAAGCAACACCGTTGTCTGGGGTAGATACCTGGGATTTGTCATCTTGCCTGGAGAAGATTAACAACACAGACACACACACAGAGTGGGCTAAGGAGTAGAAAGTTTAATAGGCAGAAGAAAGGATAGAGGAGAGCAGAGAGAGAGGTGTCTGAAAAGGGAAAAGTGGCAGACTGCAGCAGAATTTTTTCTTTTTTTTTTTTTTTTGAGGCAGAGTCTTGCTCTGTCACCCCGGCTGGAGTGCAGTGGCACAATCTCGGCTTACTGCAACCTCTGCCTCCCAGGTTCAAGCAATTCTTCTGCCTCAGCCTCCTGAGTAGCTGGGATTACAGGCACCTGCCTCCATGCCTGGTTAATTTTTTGTATTTTCAGTAGAGATGAGGTTTCACCATGTTGGCCAGGCTGGTCTTGAACTCCTGACCTCAGGTGATCCACCCTCCTTGGCCTCCCAAAATTACAGGTGTGAGCCACTGTGCCCAGCCACGATGTTCTTAATATGACACAGCCAGGGTTTTTTCCCCTAGTCGGTTGTTCTAACTCCTGGAAACCAGATGACAAAATGTTCTTATATCAACCATCTTGCTCCTGAACCACTGATTGGGCTTAGTTCTGAAAGTTCTCATACCTTTTCACTGACATTTCCCAGCACTGAAAACCCTGGTACCTAGAACTAGAGTGTTATAAGCATAGTCTTTTTTTTTTTTCTTTCTTTTTTAATAAGTAACTCCATTGTTTTTCTCTTTTCCAAGATGGCCGATGTTATGGTTTTCTACAAAGTCAGTGCTTACTTAGTTCACTTACAGTGCTGCTGTTGGCAGCTGTGGCTGCTGCTGTGGCAGGATTTTCAATGTGGTGTGTTTTCAAGCCTCACTCACTCATCCTGTCATTCCCAAACATTCAGCATCCGTGCACACTCCTCACTTCCAGGTTTTTCAAAAGATTGGAGATTTCCAGTGGGGGTCCTCAGGTTATCATCCTAATGGTAACAGATCAAGCTTGGTTCTTCAGTTTCCTCAGTTCTTTTGTTGTAGCAAGGGTTTTTGCTTTGTTAGTCTTCGATCCCTGCCCTTCAGTTAACAATTCATGGATCACTGGCCTAGCTTCTACTAATTTCAGTACATCCTTCCCAAATGCTGTACATAAGTCCCCTATTAGTCCAGCAGCACAAGCTACTACTCCATCTGTATGATCCTGATCTCCAGCAATGTGGTCAATGAAAGACAGAATAAATTCTACTCTGGGTTGTACCAGCATCACATCCGGGTGTATGTTCTCCTGATCCCCCTTCAATCCCTGGACAGTTCCGGTATAGGCTTCCAAGCAGCTTCCCCTTAGCTAGCACAGCCTTTTTTATTTTCTTCTTAGTCCTGGGGTCTAAGGACTATGACCTGTTGCAGTTTACCTTCACCTTGACACAGAAGTTGATATAATCCCTGTATGGTGGAGGATCCCCCCACTCCTCGTTCTCTGTTTGTTGTTCAGTTCGGCCCACTTGCATTAGTCTGTTTTCATGCTGTTGATAAAGACTGGGTAATTTACAGAAGAAAGAGGTTTATTGGACTTACAGTTCCATGAGGCTGGGGAGGCCTCACAATCATGGCAGAAGGTGAAAGGCATGTCTCACATGGAGGCAGACAGAGAAGAGAACTTGTGCAGGGAAACTCCTGTTTTTAAAACCATCAGATCTCGTGAGACTCATTCACAATCATGGGGACAGTGCAGGAAAGACCCATCCCCATAATTCCATCACCTCCCACTGGGTTCCTCCCATGACATGTGGGAATTGTGGGAGTTATAATTCAAGGTGAGATTTGGCTGGGGACACAGCCACACCATATCATGCTGCTCCTGGCCCTCCAAAATCTCATGTCCTCACGTTTCAAAACCAATCATGCCTTCCTAACAGTCCCCCCAAAGTCTTAACTCATTTCACCACTAACTCAAAAGCCCACAGTCCAACCTCTCATCTGAAACAAGGCAAATCTCTTTCGCCTGTGAGCTGGAAAGATTGTGAAATAAAAAGCAAGTTAGTTACTTCCTAGATACAATGGGAGTACAGGCATTGACTAAATACAGCCATTGCAAATGGGAGAAATTGGCCAACACAAAGGGGCTACCGGAGCTGTGCAAGTCTGAAATCCAGAGGGGCAGTCAATTTTTAAAGCTCCAAAATGATCTCCTTTGACTTCATGTCTCACATCTAGGTCACACTGATGCAAGAGGGGGGTTCCCATGGTCTTGGGCAGTTCAGCCCCTGTTACAGCCTCCCTCCCAGATGCTTTCACCTCCCTCCCAGATGTTTTCACGGGCTGGTGTTGAGTGTCTGTGGCTTTTCCAAGTGCACATGCAAGCTGTCAGTGGATCTACCATTCTGGGCTCTGGAGGACGGTGACCCTCTTCTCATAGCTTCACTAGGCAGTGTCCAAGTAGGGACTCTGTGTGGGGGCTCCAACCCCACATTTCCCTTCTGCACTGCCCTAGCAGAGGTTCTTCACAAGAGCCCTGCCCTTGCAGCAGACCTCTGCTTGGACATCCAGACATTTCCATACATCTTCTGAAATCTAAGTGGAGGTTCCCAAACCTCAATTCTTGACTTCTGTGCACTCGCAGACTCAACACCATGTGGAAGCTGCCAAAGCTTGAGGCTTGCACCCTCTGAAGCCACAGCCTGAGCTCTGTGTTGGCCCCTTTTAACCACGGCTGGAGTGGCTGGGCCTCAGGGCACCAAGTCCCTAGGCTGCACACAGCATGGGGACCCCGGGCCCAGCCCATGAAACCACTTTTTCCTCCTAGGCCTCTGGGCCTGTGATAGGAGGGGTTGCCATGAAAACCTCTGACATGACCTGGAGACATTTTCCCTGTTGTCTTCGGTATTAACATCCTACACCTCATTACTTATGCAAATTTCTGCAGCTGGCTTGAATTTCTCCCAGAAAAAGAGTTTTTCTTTTCTATTGCATTGTCAGGCTGCAAATTTTCCAAACTTTTGTGATTTGCTTCCACTTTAAAACTAAACGTCTTTAGTCATTTAGTTTTAAACCACTTTAAAACTAAATGCCTTTAGTTATTTAGTTTTAAATGACCCGAATCACCTCTTGAATGCTTTGCTGCTTAGAATTTTCTTCTGCCAGGTACCCTAAATCATCTCTCTGAAGTTCAAAATTCCACAAATCTCTAGGGCAGGGGCAAAATGCCACCAGTGTCTTCACTAAAACATAACAAGAGTCACCTTCGCTCCAGTTTCCAACAAGTTGCTCATCTCCATCTGAGACCACCTCAACCTGGACTTTATTGTTCATACCACTATTGGTATTTTTGTCAAAGCCACTCAACACATCTCTAGGAAGTTCCAAACTTTCCCACATTTTCTTGTCTCCTTCCGAGCCCTCCAAACTGTTCCAACCTCTGCCTGTTACCCAGTTCCAAAGTTGCTTCCACATTTTCAGGTATCTTTCCAGCAACACCCCACTCTACTTGTACCAATTTACTGTATTAGTTCATTTTCAAGCTGCTGATAAAGACATACCTGAGACTAGGCAATTTACAAAGAAAGAGGTTTAATAGAGAACTCACAGTTCTACATTGCTTGGGAAGCCTCACAATTATGGTGGAAGGCAAGTCACATCTTATGTGGATGGCAGCAGGCAAAGGGAGGGCTAGTGCAGAGAAACTCCCATCTTTAAAACCATCAGATCTTGGGAGACTCATTCACTATTGCAAGAACAGTGCAGGAAAGACCTGTTCCTAAAATTCAATGACCTCCCACTGGGTTCCTCCCATGACATGTGGGAATTATGAGAGTTACAATTCAAGTTGAGATTTGGGTGGGGACACAGCCAAACCATATCACCACTTCTCCAGGCCCTCCACACTCTTGGTCCCCAGAATCTACAACCATCATGAAACGGTTTTAAGAAGATGAGATCAGTAAACACAAAACTACCAACTGATGCCCAACCCAGCTCTCCTACCCAAGGACAGGATACTTTTCTTCTTTATGTAGATCCATATGCCTTGACTCAAATGCTGCCAAACATTCTCACCGTCCACAGCTGTGGTGCTGCCCAGTCATGCTGTATCCCATGGTTTTGAGTCGTTCTCTCACCAAGACCCTGTCTCTAGAGCCAGGCCTCTGTTTCTTGATACAGACAGAAGTAGCTGGATTTTCTGGATTTTCAGATCTGGATAAAGTTAGACCCTGAAAAGTAAATGTCAGGAGAAAACAACAAGAGCAAAAAGAGTTATTTTTGGTAAGAGAGAAATGAAAAAATGAGGCAAATCAGAATTTCTGCTAAACAACGGATAATTCCTTCCCACAGATGTCAGAGAACAGGACATATCTACAGAGGACACACAGACATATAAATGTAGTCATTTCTCCTTAGTTTATAGTGATAAATATTTTGTATTCAAATGCCAAATTAGTACTTTCATGGTGAATTTACTTCTTGTTAAGTGTTTCAGAGTTGCAATATCTATAGTCTTTAAAGTTCTGATTGCTTTGTTTTTCCCCAAATGAATGTTTTTACTTTCTAGCATTCTTAAACAAAAATTCCACATGTTCTCATCTATTAAAGTCCTGAAATTGAAACTAAGAAGAGTAATCAGGCAGAAAAAACCCTGAATTCTCAGAAAGAAAAAGGAAGTGAGAGCCGGGCGCGGTGGCTCAGGCCGGGGAGAGGAAATGATACAGGAGGAGGAGAAAGCTTGAGTGCAATACATAACTCAGAGTTTGCTTGGGGACATGTTGAGTTTGAGATGCCCATGAGATACCCAAGTAGAGACATTAAGCTGAAATTTGAACACATGAGCTCAGAATGGTCTGGGTCATCAGCATCCAGCTGACAGTTAAAACTGTAAGAGGATGAGATTGCTCAGGGGCAGTGTGAGAGCGTGGAGAGCAGGGGCCATGGTCAGAGCCCAGGGTGGCCCCATAGGCAGGGGCTGGCAAAGGCAGAAGAGCCTGGAGAGGAATTCATGCCTCACCAATCCCCTTGCCAGTGTGTGAAGTCAAGCATATTGCTCGGCCTTTCTCAGCCACAGATTCCTCACCACTAAAGTGGATATAAGGGCTGGTGCAATGGCTCACATCTGTAATCTTAACACTTTTGGAGGCCAAGGTGGGAGGATCACCCGAGGCCAGGAGTTTGAGACCAGCCTGGGCAACATGGCAAGACTCCCTCTGCACAAAAAATACTTTTTTTTTAATTAGCCAGGCATGGTGACATGCATCTGTAGTCCCAGCTACTTGGGAGGCTGAGGCAGGAGAATTGCTTGAGCCCAGGAGTTTGAGGCTGCAGTAAACTATGTACCACAGCCTGGGTGACAGAGGAAGACTCTGTCTCTTAAAAAAAAAAAAAAAAAAAAAGTGGAAATAGGGCCTTCCTAGTATTTCCTAGATTTTAAGGTTAAAAGAGACAATATACTGGTGCAGGAACAGGGTTTGTTAAATGCGAAGTGTAATCCACTAAGCATCAGTAATCTCTTGGGCCTAAAAGCTCACCTGAGTTTGGTCACAAACACTGTGAATGGGGAAAAGACCTGTACTCCATAATGCCAGTTTTTTTTTTTTTTTTTTTTTTTTGAGGCGGAGTCTCGGTCTGTCCCCCGGACTGGAGTGCAGTGGCCGGATCTCAGCTCACTGCAAGCTCCGCCTCCCGGGTTTACGCCATTCTCCTGTCTCAGCCTCCTGAGTAGCTGGGACTACAGGC
>NC_045436.1:106163805-106209159 GCF_002776525.5 Piliocolobus tephrosceles | reverse complement strand
CCCGGCCCATAATGCCAGTTCTTATACCACGCTTTACAAAAAGCTTCAATGAGCATTGAACTTCTCATTTGTCAAGAGGGAAAAGAAGACAGTAATAGCAAAGCCACATATGTATCCTGAGATCTGCTTTACCATTTGGAAGAAAAGCAAGCAAAAAGCAGTATCTTCAGGAAGCAGTGAAACCTGGCAGTGTGGTGGACTTTGTCTCCAAAATAATTTTTCAAGTTCTATCCTTTTGTTTGTTTCAAGAATTTTGACCCAGTGATAGTAGAGAAAGAAATTAAACTGTGAAACATGTCAGAGTGAGGGCTGAATATTTGCATCTGGAGGAGAATCCTGACTGCTTCTTTCCTTACAAAGCCACAGCCCACAGAAAGGGCCTGGCAGCAGAATGACAGGGTTTAGGAACTGTGCACATAGACAGTAGGTGACCATGTGATTTCAGCAGAAAACACCAAGCAGTGAGGTGCCTGCCTTCAAAGCCACACAGCACATAGTATGAGCTTAAGAATGAGCAAGGACATTTACAAATAAGTCGTTCAATGGCAATGTTTTCAGAAATAAGCCTCCCTACAGCACTGTTTAGTGGAGAAAAATAAAAGCCAGCACCCAGGAACCCCATACTTCCCTTAAGGCATTTTTTCCCTCTTCTCTCTTCTCCCAGGTTCAGGACCTCCAAAATTCCTCCTCCTTTTGTAATCACCCATCAGGTTCTTCTTGCCTACTGTACAGATAAAACCAATGCACTGAGACCGCACTATTGCAGTAGAGAAAGAGTCTAATTAACACACGGCTAGCCAAACAACCAGTAAGAGCTTATTACTCAAATCAGCCTCCCCAAGAACTTAGAGGCAAGGGTTTTAATGTATAATTTGTCAGGCAGGGGGCTAGGAAATGGGTGCTACTGATTGGTTGAGGATGAAATCATAGGAGTGTGGAAAACAGTCCTCATGTGTTAAGTCTGGAGGTCACAGGACTGGTTGAGTCATGAGTCATGGGTCCAGGTGGTCAGTCAGTCACCAGAATGCAAAAGTCTGAAGAACATCTCAAAAGACCAATCTTAGGTTCTATAATAGTGATGTTATCTGTAGGAGCAATTTGGGAAGCCACAAATCTTGTGAACTCTGGCTTCATGACTCCTGAGTGGTAAGGGATTATAGAAAAACAATGGCTGGTTATTCTTTAACCATGCCTATGTTTTAGCAAAATTCAGGTCCCTCCCATAATTCTAATCTTGTGACTTTTCATTAGTCTTACAAAGGTGGTCTTAGTCTCTGAGCAAGGAGGGGGCTAGTTTTAGGGAGAGACTATTATCCTTGCTTCAAAGTTAAACTATAAACTAAATTCCTCCAGTGGTTAGCTTGGTGTATGCCCAGGAATGAGTGAGGACAGCCAGTTGGTGAGACTAGAAGCAAGATGGAGTCAGTCATGCTAGACTTCTCTCACTGTCATATTCTTTGCAAAGGCAGTTTTAGTCTTTTCCTCCTCCTCATAGCATCGCATGGAAAACATCTCCCTGCTGTACTCCTTCCCCTGCTCACCAAGCTCCCACACCACCGGCAGGGGACAGACTTCTAGATTATTAAACAGTATATTTAATATTCTAATCTGATATAATTGCCTTTGGACAACTTCATAAAGTCCAGAAAGTTCCCAAAAATAGGAGGTGGGGGGCAGAGACTGATGTTACATTTGTATGACCAAAAATGTTTCATTGTTCATCTTTTTGTTTTTATTGATTGAAACAGAACAGAGCAGATGTGTTAATCTGAGATGCTGAGGCTGACGGATCTCCAGTTTTAAATTTGAAGAACAGTAACCAATACACTTTCTCCTAAATGATTATCCTTTTATGCTCCTTTATCCTCTATTCCAGCATTACCCCCAATCTGTTCTCTTTCAGGAGACAGTGCATATCAGCTCTTTTCAGTCTGGCCTGTAGACTCAGGAATGGCTGCTGGAGGAGAGAGCTTCTGGTTTTGCTTATTCAGGCTGAGACACAACTATAAATAATTGTCATCTAAAGCCAAGTTAGAGGCCAGGCACGGTGGCTCATGCCTGTAAACCCAGCACTTTGGGAGGAGGAGGGCAGCAGATCACTTGAGGTCAGCAATTGGAGACCAGCCTGGACAGCATGGCAAAACCCCATCTCTACTAAGAATACAAAAATGAGTCCGGGCGCAGTGGCTCACGCCTGTAATTCCAGCACTTTGGGAGGCTGAGGTGGGTGGATGGATCACGAGGTCAAGAGATTGAGACCATCTGGGCCAACATGGTGAAACCCCGTCTACTAAAAATACAAAAAAATTAGCTGGGCGTGGGCGCGGGCTCCTGTAGTCCCAGCTACTCGGGAGGCTGAGGCAGGAAATCCCTTGAACCTGGCAGGCGGAGGTTGCAGTGAGTGGAGATTGCGCCACCGCACTCCAGCCTGGTGACAGAGCAAGGCTCAATTAACAACAAAAAGAAGTTACAGAAATGAACCGGGTATGGTGAGGCGTGCCTGTAATCCCTGCTAATTGGGAGGCTGAGGCAGAAGAATTGCTTTGAACCTGGGGGACAGATGTTGCAGTAAGCAGAGATGAGCCACTGCCCTCCAGCCTGGGCAACAGAGTGAGACTCCATCTCAAAAAACAAAATAAGTTTGGGTGTGGTGGTTCACGCCTGTAATCCCAGCACTTTGGGAGGCCTCGGTGGGCAAATCACCAGGTCAGGAGATTGAGACTATCCCAGCTAACACGGTGAAACCCCGTCTGTACTGAAAAACACGAACAATTAGCCAGGCGTGGTGGCGGGTGCCTGTAGTCCCAGCTACTCGGGAGGCTGAGGCAGGAGAATGGCGTGAACCCGGGAGGCGGAGCTTGCAGTGAGCTGAGATTGCGCCACTGCACTCCAGCCTGGGGGACAGAGCGAGATTCTGTCGCAAAAAAATAAATAAATAAGATAAAATAAAATAAAATAAAACCAAGTTAGTTGTCTGCTCCCGTGAACTCTAAACCTTCATTCATATTGAAGATACATCAATGCTTTTAAAACATCAGGTGATTAGTTCAAAACAAGATAGCTTTTTTGAAAAACTGAAAACAAAATTATTTTTTCCCAGGAAAAAAAAGAAGAATCTTTCCCAGGAATTCCCAGTTTTCACTCAGAGAAAAAGATATAAATTTCTAACAGTAAACGGGTAGCCATTTTCTTTTCTTTTCTTTTTTCTTTCTTTCTTTCTTTTTTTTTTTTCTGAGATGCAGTCTCACTCTGTTGCCCAGGCTGGAGTGAAGTGGGGCGATCTCGGCTCACTGCAAGCTCCACCTCCTGGGTTCACGCCATTCTCCTGCCTCAGCCTCCAGAGTAGCTGGGACTACAGGCGCCGGCCACCTCACATGGCTAATTTTTTGTATTTTTAGTAGAGACGGGGTTTCACCATGTTGGCCAGGATAGTCTTGATCTCCTTACCTCGTGATCCGCCTGCCTGGGCCTCCGCTGGGATTACACGCGTGAGCCACTGCGCCCAGCCGACAGGTAGCCATTTTCTTAAAATGTTTGCAGCCTTCAAGACTACGTAAGTCCAAACTCTGAGACGCACAATCAAGAAAAGCTTTATGCTAATGGGTTAGATTAGGGGATAGGAAGAAAAGGAAGAAATTCAGGATTACTTCTTGTTTTCTGGCTTCAGCAGCCAGGTGGAGGGTGGAGCCAGAAAACCAAATGGGGAAGATCAGAGCTGGGTGGAAGAATAGGTTTTGAGAAAATCTAAAGCTGTTTTTCAACTTGTTAAGTGTGAGGTGCCTAAAACCTCCAGGAGAAAATGTAGAGAAAGCAGATGTCAAGAGTTCGTCAGTTGGCCGGGCATGGTGGTTCATACCTATAATTGCAACACTTTGGGAGGCTGAGGCGGGAGAATCACTTGAGCCCAGGAGTTGAAGACTAGCCTGAGCCACATGGTAAAACTCCATCTTTACAAAAAATACAAAAGTTAGCCAGGCATGGTGTTGCATGTCTCCAGTCCCAGATACTTGGGAGGCTGAGGTGGGAGGATCACTTGAGCCCAGGAGTCAGAGGTTGCAAAGAGCCAAGATCATGCTACTGCACTCCAGCCTGGGCAACAGAGCAAAACCCTGTCTCAAAAAAAGAAAAAAGAGTTTTTCAGTCAAAAGAGAGACTGGGGGTGAAAATACAAATTTAGGGTTCATTGGCACAAAAATCGTACTTGAATTCATGGTAATGAATGAGATCAACAAGGAAGTGTAGAGAAAGACAAGAAAAGAGTTTTAGAAAAAATCAAGCCCTAGTGACATAGTGTGACCTCACCCTCATGCTATTCTCTAAATTAACAGGCAAAGCTGTAAAGTCACCAACCCCTTGTCAAGGCAATCCCCCAGGAGTTGGGACATGGAAGTATTTTCTTCCTGTTACATATAGAAATGACAGGAACACTAGTTTAACATTCAGGAACAATTTTATTCCATGCCTGTTCACGAATAACACCTTAGCATATCATGATTGAGGCTACATGTTCATGTAAACCAAGCTTAGTTAGTACTGCCATCAAGATTGCTATTATAAGAATTTCCATTCTTGGCCTGTTCTAAATCCTGTGGGCAAATGTATTTCTTGTGTTCTACCAGCTTCGAATTCCGAGCCCCACTAAGCACTAGAAGAACTCATTTATTCATTTGTTCATTCACAAATGTTTATTAAGTGTCTACTATATGCCTTGGGGAACCCCCAGTGAACTAGCCAACACACTATGTTGGAGGTGAAATTGGTTTCTGTTTTAAAATAAGGAAAAAGTGTTACCTCAATCATATATATATACATATATACACACACACATATTATATATATACACACATACATTTTATATATTTTTTATATATAAAATTATATAAAATATATATTTTTTTATATATAAAAATATATAAAAATATATATATATATATTTTGAGATGAAGTCTCACTCTTGTGACCCAGGCTGGAGTGCAATGGTGCGATCTTGGCTCACTGCAACCTCCACCTCCCAGGTTCAAGCGATTCTCCTGCCTCAGTCTCCTGAGTAGCTGGTATCACAGGTGCCCGCTGTCACTCCTGGCTAAGTTTTGTATTTTTAGTAGAGATGGGATTTCACCATGTTGGCCAGGCTGGTCTCGAACTCCTGACCTCAGGTGATCCACCCGTCTCAGCCTCCCAAAGTGTTGGGATTACAGGTGTGAGCCACTGTGCCCGGCCAGAAGATACATCTTGTAAGAAAGGAATGGTTGTGTATATTTGGGTTGACTTTGTATATCTGATTTTGCTGGAAACAAATACACTGTAGAATGTATTGTCTTTAAAAAGAATTTGACAGCTTTAACGTTCAAAAAGGAAAAGTCCTCAGGTTACATTGATAAATGAAGAAAATAAAGCCCAGAATAATGTTGAAAGACACAAAAGAAACACATCAGTGAATGCCTTCACAAGGCAGGGCAGGGTGTCTTGGGGACAGAAGCAGAAAGAAGACTTACTTTTCATTGTATATCCTTTCATAGAAGCTTTTGAATTTTGTACCATGCATGTGTATTGCCCTTTCAAAGTAAATAACACAATATTTAGAAAGAGTAACAAATGGAAGTTGTCAACAAATCATTATGGAAGAGGAATAGAATTCATTTAATCAGCAGAACCTAAGAAATAAGGTTTAGTCAGCAAGAAGTTAGCGCCTAGGTCGGTAAGGTACTCATATAGAGGAAATACTGAATAGTTTGACATTCTTGAGATGACAGGGAAGGAGTAGGGTGTCTGGAGTGGAATTAGGGTGGAATCTGTGTAGAGTTCATAATAAAACCAGATGACAGAAGTGATGTTGTAATCTCCCAATAGGTTATTCTTGCCCACTGCACAAATAAAACCAGTTAACTGAGACAGCAGTATAGCAGTAGCGAAAGAGGTTGTGTTTTTTCGTGTGTTTGTTTTTTTTTTAAAGATTTTTGCAAAAACAGAAAAAGCTTTTTAATTAATGCAAGACTAGCCAAGTGACAGGACAGATGAGAATTTATTATTCAAATCAGCCTTTGTGAGAACTCAGGGACTACAGCTTTTATGGATAATTTGGCAGGTAGGGGGCTAGGGAATGGGTGCTGCAGCCTATAAAATCAAGCTATAGACATAGACAAGCAAGCTGGAAGCTTGCACAGGCAAATGCCAGCAGTCGTGCCAATAGGAATACACTACCTGGGGCTAGTCATGTTCAAAATGGTGGCTCCATCTTTTATTTCTGCCAGCCATGTGTACAGTAAGGAGCAGGCAAGAAGGTGCTGGCCAAGTGGAAAGCCCATTTGCATAATAACATTAGGGTGGGGTGACCAGTCTTCCCAGTACACTATGTAAAACATCACACCTGGTCAAACAAATCTGTGGGCCCCACGTAAATCAGACACTGCCTCCTCAAGCCTGCCTATAAAATCTGCTGCACTGCTGGGTGGGGTGGCTCACATCTGTAATCCCAGCACTTTGGGAGGCTGAGGCAGGCGGATCACCTGAGGTCAGGAGTTTGAGACCAGCCTGACCAACATGGTGAAACACCATCTCTACTAAAAATACAAAAATTAGCTGGGCGTGGTAGGCACCTGTAATCCCAGCTACTAAGGAGGCTGAGGCAGGAGAATTGCTTAAATCTGGGAGGCGGAGGCTACAGTGAGTCAAGATCACACTACTGCATTCCAGCCTGGGAGACTCTGTCTCAGAAAAAATAATAATAATAATCATAAAAAGAATTTCTTAATTTTTTGAATATTTACGGGAACAAAATACAACACATAATTTTATGTCTTCTGTTGATACTTGGACATTTCCCTATAGATGTGTGGAAATTTTTCTTTCTTTCATCCACTCTGGTCTCATTAGGCTTTTAAAGCCAACTATAGTCATAAATTACCTAATTCAAGTGCTATTTATCTCTTTAAATTCCAATATTATTGCGTAGGCTTGAACACACACAAAAAAATCACAGAAAATAATGGAGAAATAGTTTTGGTTCAATTTTTCAGCTTTATAATAATAGGTTTTGATGTGGCAGTCAATACATGAACGATGGAAAAAGGAAAGAAAATGAAGAAAAATGTGATTTAGCCAGTGGCTTAGCTTTGCATGTGATAGGGGAGGAACTAAACTAGTTTAGTAAACAGGTTGAATTTAAACACACACACACACACACACACACACACACACACACACACTTAGTCCTGGTCCTGTGTGGAAAATCAAAGAGTAGAGGAGTTGAATACCAGGAGTGAGTCAGGCAGCACCTGCGCTGCATGGGAATCTGTGCAGCATGGAATATTTCTGCCACCACTGAAGTAGATGTTACACAAGAGCCAGAGAAGAAAGACACCAAAAAAAATAAGATTTGTGTTTGTCTGAGACAGGGTCTCACTTTGTCACCCAGGCTGGAATGCAGTAGTTGGATCAAAGCTCACTGCAGCCTTGACAACCTGGGCTCAAGTGACCCTCCCACCTCAGCCTCCTGAGTAGCTAGGACCACAGGCGAGCGCTACCACACTTGCTAATTAAACAATTTTTTTTGTTGTTGAGACAGAGTAATATGGTTTGGCTCTGTATCCCCACCCAAATCTTACCTTGAATTGTAATAAGCCCCATGTGTCAAGGGTGGGACCAGGTGGAGATAATTGAATTATGGGGGCGGTTTTCCTCATACTGTTTTAACGATAGTGAGTGAGTTCTCACAAGATCTGAAGGTTTTATAAGGGGCTTCTCCCTTTGCTTGGCTCTCATTCTTTCTCCTGCCACCCAGTGAAGAGGTGCCTTCCACCATGGTTGTAAGTTTCCTGAGGCCTCCCCAGTCATGTGGAACGGTGAGTCAATTAAACCTCTTTTCTTTATAAATTATCCAGTCTTGAGTATTTCTTCATAATAGCATGAGAACGGACTCATACACAGAGTCTCACTATGTTTCCAGGCTGGTTTCAAACTCTTGGATTCAGGCAATCCTCCAAAGAAATCCTTTGGCCTTCCGAAAGTGCTGGGATTATAGGTGTGAGCCACTGTACCCAACCACAGACAAGATTTGAGGGGGAATTGCATCAGAATTTAGGATTACAGTGACATTACTTGGAAGTCATTTGAAGGGTGTTCTTCACTGGAAGATGTGGAAACAACATCTTCCCTAAGAGAAGACCTAAAAATTCCAGAGCGAAAACCAGCTGCTGTAGTGGAAATGACCTATGAAAACCTTAACATTCTGGACAGGATGGAGAAAATTAGAGAGATGAACGGGGAACTAGAATTGCTGCAAAATCTAAGAGGTACTTGTTAAATCAGAAATGCTCTGTTCCCAAGACTGAATAGAGGCTGTGTCCCTATAGAGAGTACCAGTTGCCAGAATGCATGCACTAGGGCAGAAACGGAAAGGGCAAAATAAAGTGGAAAAGAGAGGGCTGGAAACACAGGGTACTTTAGTTCAGAATGTCAATTCCTTGTCTCATTAATTCAGGAGCTCTACCTGCAGCCTCTAAGTATGGTCCATTATCTATAGTATTGGACTAGAGCTCCTTCAATTACCACCTACAGGGAAACGTACTTGTCTTATAGTAGGAGGACCACCTGCTTCAGAAATACTTGTAGTCCTTATTACAATTCAGAAGCCTGGATCCTGCCACAGATTTGAGTCAGAATAGCTGGAGGTATCAACTATTATTACAAATTCCAACCACACTTAAGGCTCTGAAAACCTTTTTAAAGTTACCAGAAAGACTTAGCTGGTATGACAGAATTTATGCCATCATAATTGATCATCTGAGTTGGGCCTCTGGCCATCACTTCAGTAACCCTCCTAGAGATCCTTTACTAGGAACAGGTGGTTTGCTGCTCTGATCCCAAGAGATGCATACAACCTTATGGCATCTGTGGCAGATAGATGTGCCAAAGATGCTGAGAGATGCAGAAAGCCTTATTTCATCTACGGCCAAAGATGGCTGCAACAATACCTTCTGTCCCATGTACTTTTCAAGAACAGCCCTTGAACTTGGGTGGGCCTTTGCAACTGCCTCAACTAGCAGAGTTCAGTGGAGCTGATGCTAAGTGACTTCTGAAACTAGATCATGCACTTCCATATTGTTCTCTTGATATGCTTACTCTGAAAACCCAGCCACCATACTGTGAGGAAGTGCATGAAGCCTGCACAGAGGCTCATATGGAAAGGAACCAAGGTCCCCTGGCTCAAGCTCTGGCTGAGTCCCCAGCCAACAGTCAGTACCAATTAGCTATGTGAGTGAATCATCTTGAAAGGAGATATGCCCATATTTGAGCCACCCCAGTTCACATTGCATGAGCAGAGACAAGGTGTCTTGCTTGAATTGTAGACTCTTGAGCAAAATAAATAATTGTTATTGTTTAAGCCACTAAGTAGCAATAGGTAAACATGGGAGGTGGGATGTATGAATTCCATACCCTGAAGGCGAGATGAATTCTCTTCTGCTGTTCTTTGCTTTATAAATTTGTGAGTCTTCTTTATGTCTTTCTTCCCCCACTCCCAATTCCTCTAGCAATTTACCTCTAGTGTGAAGTAGCATTTAAGGACAATTTTGATTTGAGGGAAGCAGCCTGGTGTGTGGGAGCCTTAGACATTTGAAATGCACAGGGTAAAGCATATCAAGAGTGAGAGAATGAAGCTAAAATAATAACTGTATTCAGGTAGATCAAAGTTGTCTTTTTTTTTTTTTCCCCCAAGATGAGTTTTGCTCTGTTACTGAGGCTGGAGTGCAGTGGTGCCATAATAGCTCACTGCAGCCTTGACCTCCTGAGCTCAAGTGACTCTTCCACTTTAGCCTCTCAAGTAGCTGGGATGACAGGTGCATGCCACCATGCTTGGCTAATTTTTTATTTTTATTTTTTGTAGAGCCAGAATCTTGCTATGTTGTCCAGGGTGGCCTTGAATTCCTGAGCTCAAGTAATCCTCGTGCCTCAGCATCCCAAAGTACTGGGATTACAGACATGAGCTACCATGCCTGGCCAAAATTTACTTTAAAGTGTGGATATTCAACACCTTTAGGGATGTAGTTCCCAGGACTAGAAGGCTGAAGTAGAGCTAAATTACTCTGTGTAAGAAAGGAAGTGGAGCCAGGCACAGTGGCTCATGCCTACAATCCCAGCTACTCAGGATGCTGAGGCAGAGGATTCTTAGAGGCCAGGAGTTTGAGACCAGTTTGGGCAGTATAGCAAGACATTATCTCTTTTATTTAAAAGAAAAGAAAAGAAAGGGAAGTGGAGACACTGGTTGGTCTGCTGCAGGAGGATAGAGACTTTCAGGAGCATAGAAATGCCTATAGGGAAATTTAGTTAGGCTTGTGATATAGATCTTCTCCTTTATGTAATCTGCAGCAAAATCTGCATTGCTTATTGCCATGGTATGAGTATTTTTGTCCTCCCACAAATCCCTATGGTGAAATCCTCACCTCCAAGGTGACATTATTTGGAAGCAGAGCTTTTGGGAGGTGATTTGGTCATGAGGAGAACCCTCTGAATGGGATTAGTACTCTTATCAAAGATATCTCAGAGAGTTAGCTCACTCCTTCCACCACGTGAGGACAGAGCAAGAAGGCACCATCTGTGAACCAGAACTCAGGCACTCACCAGACACTGGATCTGCTGATGCCTTGCACTTGTACTTCCCAGCCTCCAGACCTGTAATAAATTTCTGTTGCTGATAAGCTACCCAGTTTATGAAATTTTGTTATAGCAGCCCGAATGGACTAAGACACTCAATAAACAATTCCTGGAGTGAATGTACTCGATGGGGATTAAGGAAGTGCCAAATGCCGTTACAGGCTCTCAAAGAAAGAAAACCACACTTACATGGGCTGAGGAGGCTGCCTACAGAACGTGGGACCATACAAAGTAACACCTGGCTTGCCAGTGGAAAGAAAATCCAAAATAATAAAAGCCTTGGCATGACAACATTTAAACTCTTTTCATTATGGACATTTCAAACACACATAAAGGTAGAAAAGTTAATAATCTTCATATACCCACCATCCAACTTGCCAACATTTTGCCAATCTCGTGTTCAGTTTTAAAAGAAGCATACAGTAATTTTCATGAAGCCGTACTTAAAGACACAAGAATTACCAAGGAAGTTAACTTTTCAAGTGGCAGTCATCTTGGAGAATGGCACTGGAATTGTATTTATTTCAAAATAAACTGGAGTGCAGACAAGGATCTTAAACCTGCTATTTATTTTCTGAATCTTCTCAGTTTCCTTGGATGCATAAATCTTAGCTGTTCGGGGGCTGAAGAAGGCATTCTTTTTTATTTTTTTAATGTATCTTTGAAAGTTTTTGCTAGAAGGAAGAAAAAGAAGGGCATTCTTTATTATGTTTCTTTGATTGCAAGTGACAGAAACTGATTCTGGCTAACATAACCTCCAAAAAGGATTTATTGGAAGTAAGAAACCTGAGTGTGAAACACGAAGCTGGCATACGGCAGGACCTAGGTTGGATCTGGATGCCACAGCAGCAGGAGTTTGTGGAAGTTCTCTGTAGAAGGGTGACATCAATGTATCTCAGGCTCAGCAGGTTCCCACTGTGGAGCTCTGAACAGGGAGACAGGGATGGCTGTTTTGTGAACCACTGAGTTGCCTACAGTTTAATGAAACTGTACGCAGGTGTGCAGAAGAACGTATTTTCACTCTGGGCACTCACAGTGGTCCTGTTAGGATCTCAGAGGTCCCCTCTTTTTTGACACTTCTTTATTTCCATATTCACCCCAGCTTCCACAATAGCCTTGTGGGGCATGAGAAAGTCCTCTGCCTACTGATTTTGGATTCATGTCTGTTATACGTGACTTCATTTTCATTCCATGTGGGTGCTGGTGGTCCATTCCTATACACCTCCAAGCCCATCCCTTATTTCTGCTCCAGCAAAGTCCTTCCCATCTGTGAACTTGACTGAACGTGAATTTATTTATTTATTTATTTTTATCATTTTTGAGACAGTCTCACTCTGTAGCCCAGGCTGGAGTGCAGTGGTGTGATCTCAGCTCACTGCAACCTCTACCTCCCGGTTCAAGTGATTCTTCTGCCTCAGCCTCCTGAGTAGCTGGGATTACAGGCACCTGCCAACATGCCCGGCTGATTTTTGTATTTTTAGTAAAGATGGGGTTTCACCATGTTGGTCAGGCTGGTCTTGAACTCCTGACCTCAGGTGATCCACCCGCCTCGGCCTCCCAAAGTGCTGGGATTACAGATGTGAGCCATTGCGCCTGGCCTCTTTTTCTTTTTTTTAACCAAAATGTGAATTTGACCTGTGGGAAAAAAATGTGAATTTGACCTGTGAGGGAGAAAAGAATAAGTGAATGAACAAATTAAGATTTATCAGTTCCTTTTTTTTTTTTTTTTTTTAGTTACCTTGTTCCAAATATCAAAACTTCCATTCCTGCCCTGCCTTACTGCCAAATTACCGCATATTTGAAATCTATTAGGAGAAGTCACAGCCACCAGTCAAGATTCAGATGAGTCTCCTCTGTTAGGGGCCTCATTATGCTTCCTTCCTTGAAAATTGCATTCATTTGTTCATCCATAAATATTTATTAAGTGCCTAATATATGTCAGGCACTCTTGCCAGCTGGTGAGGTGATCCAGTAGAATGCTCTGTAAGATGCTAGAGTTAACTTCTCTTCTGAATCCTCAAATGTGCTGAGGTAAGAATCTTCAAAAGGCAGAGAACCAGAAACACTCTCTTTCATTGACGGGGCAACTAGAGCCATGGACTGCCACATTCTGATTTCCTTAGGGCTACTTTGGCATCAAATTCTGAGTCAAGTTAGTAACATAGGCCTTGAAAGAAATGTCATTCCTTCGGAAGAGAGACAACAGCCAATTCTCATGAGGCAGGGTACAGGGAGGAAAAATAATGATATGAAAACTGTCGACGCTGCTGAAAGTGAGAGGTGGGTAAAACACTTTAGTCTTTGAGAAAAGCCATTTGAAGCAATCTAAAGACAAATACTAGAATATTGTATATGGTACTGACATGCAACATTCTGAAGTGTGGTTCATGAAGAGGACATTATTTTGTGCTTCATGAAACAAAAATAGCTAAGAGACAGACGTATTAAACTAGTGTCAACTAATCATACAGATGACTGCACCATCCTGACCAAACATTCTAAAAGACCTCTTGTGGGACAGGAAAACAGCCATTTCCAGGTGAAAACTAAACTTTTGATTACAAATTCCATGGAGATTGAGAGTAAGAGGCTGAAAATAAGGACTGAGTAGCCATTGCCTTCTTGCCTGAGCGAAACAGAAGGAACTAGAAGATGAAAAACATGACCAGGGGAGCTTAGTAAACCAGGTACATGAGTGGCTTCCCACCTTCAACAATATAGTCATCAGAAAGTCAGTAACTCTACTCCATAGTGGAGACTTTGGGAATTTTGGGGTAACTGGGTGAACTGCACACTTAATTTGTAGAGACTAAAATAGCTTCCCATCACCTTGGTGAATGAATTATTATTCTAGATACCATGGTGTTGACAGGAACATAGGAACATGTAACTAGGCAGGATACACAGTCACATTTTGTATAAATCTCAGTTGGTTACTATTGGTAACAGTGGACCTGAGATCCAAGCTTAGGGAAATAAGTGTCCTATTGTACATATACATCTAGTTGTCCTTAAGTCATGGTGTATTTGGTGTATTTAAGATGGTCATGGTTGATATGTGGCACATTTACTGTCACTTCACACAGCCATCTGTGGCAGACATCCTAACAAATCGCAGAATTCTTCCCTACCCAAACAGGAGGTCATTCTCTCAATTCAGGCTCCAGGAAGCTGATTACCAATTGACTGGTTTAGAAGGGAAATTGAAAACCATTTACCTTCCATTTGCTAACAGATATCTCCTGTGTCTGTGAAAGGGTACTAAGGATAAAAGATGTCTTTGAGGGCCATGTGCAGTGTCTTATTCCTGTAATCCCAGCACTTGGGGAGGCTGAGGCAGGCTGATCACTTGAGATCAGTGATTCCAGACCAGCCTGGCCAGCATGGTGAAACTTCATCTCCACCAAAAATACAAAAATTATCTGGGCATGGTGGTGGGCCCCTGTAATCCCAGTTACTCGGGAGGCTGAGGCAGGAGAATCACTTGAACCTGGGAGGCAGAGGTTACAGTGAGCTGAGATTACGCCACTGCACCCCAGCCTGGGCAACAGAGTGAAACTCTGTCTCACCAAAAAAAAAAAAAGGATGTCTTTGAGAATTTGTTGTAATACTCAGAGGTCAGCAAAGAATTCCCGCCAATTTACCAAGCACCTTTTATAAAGCATGTATTGCTTTTTTTTTTTTTTTTCGATATCTCACTTTAGTTGACAAAGGACGCAATAAGGGAAAAATGTACACCACAGGAAATCAGTGCATATAGATCCCTGTTAAAAAATCAACATGTAACCTATATAAACATAGTCATACATTCTTTGCTAATGCATAGCTTTCTGAACTGCTTTAAAATATGCATTTCATGTCACTCGTTTATCATGAGAAGTTTGTGACGTTACCCTCATTTTTCTGGTGAGTCAGAGAAATTAAATGATTTGCTGAAATCACCCAACAAATTGGTGGCAGACCCTGGTCTTTCCCTTCTCAAGTCAGTGCTCTCTTCATAATATTAGAGCATTTCAAATGATGTGCAGATTATGGCCACGGCTCCATCCTCTGTCATCATTTCTGGAATGGTTCCCTTTAAAGTTAGTTGTTTAATGCACCAATTTTTCTGTTTGTGAGTAGTGCCAGACCAGGCCCCACCTTGTATCCCTCTAGCCATTTTCACTGACATGTCTCACGTGTGTTCTACAGGGAAGGAAGTACAGAGTGAAGGAGGGATATACAAATTGTGAGGAGATGTGAAAATAAGATAATGAATAGTGCTAGAAAAAGCCATTGAATGGGGTTATTTTGCAAAGTTTTGAAGACCCTCTCCCCGGAAGGGTTCAGTTGGGTCCCTAAAGACCCTCTGGCAGATGCCCCAGGAAGGACTTCTGCTCTGCACAAGAAGTGCTGGGTAATCCCGGGAGGTCTTCTGCCAACCAGGTGCTATAACTGTGTATTCTTGACTTACTGAAAAAACTTTGAACTCCAGCATTTGATAGCAGTTATTTTTTTTTTAAAGTTAGTTTAATGATACTCCTAATTTGCAATGTAGGTAGAGAGGGAAGAGGGAGAGAAGGAGAGGGATCTATAGTAGATCAAGTTTGTAAGGGGTTAGGCACCCTTAAGTGGTGAGATTGTGATTTATTTTTCATAAAAAGTTTTTTTTTTTTAAATTGCTGAAGTGTTTCTGTTTCTCATCTGACAGAACAAGAATGTGGAACAAAGGGTGGATGCATAAATAGTAATGTTAAAAATCTTCTAATGTTGTGACCCTCATGAGATGGAGGAACGGATATTCAGATAGAAGACCGTGTAGCCTCAATAATTTCCTCATCAATAATCCAAAATCCTGTAACTCATACTCATTTTTTTCAGTCTTTAACTCATTATTTATTTTTTATTTTTTAAACCTTCACGTAAGCAACATTTGCCAAATACATATAATATGCCTCAAGGAAGAACTAAATATTCTCATTCAGTATGGATCTAATCACTTTTCTCTTCTAGCATGTCTGTCTGTTTTTTACCTAACGTAGTTTTTAGGGGGAAAAAAATCTCACTATTATTTGCTGTGAAACCTAGGGAAATCTGCAGAAAACATGCTCTAATTCCAAGTCTGTTTCATAATATATAGAGAGAGAATATAGAGAAAAAACATTCTTTCAAAGAGGAGGAAATGAACTATAGGCTGATTCCAAGCTGAAGTTAGTAAAGGACATAAACGCCATGACTGCATTAGCTTCTCAGGAAGTGGGTGCCTGAAATAAGAACACTGCATTCAGCATTCTGGCTGGATAAAGGAGACTGGTGCTCCTTTCATTTGGAGGCTGATAAAAAAGTCTTGTAGTGAGCACTATTGGCAGGATCACCGATGGAATGAATGAGTGACTGAATGAATGAGTGACTGAATTGTGGTACATGGCTGAAGACACAACTTACTCTGGAAGGCAAGATAAAGAAATGGAAAAACAGATCTTTGGAGATAGATAGAAAAAACTTGAGTTCAAATTCCAGCATTTATATGTTTGGTGACCTTAAAAGTTTCTGATTCCTGGTTTCCATATCTACAAAGTAGAGATAATACCTATAACACAAAGAGTAAATGAGCAAACACGTCAACACAATATTCTAGGATGTAGTAGGAGTACAATCAACAGTTGTTTCCTTTCTTTCTCCTTCTCCCCTGCGGTGGCTGTGTGCTGGGCCAAAGAGATGCTCTCTTGGCTGTCTATGCAGGGAGAGGCAGGTCAAAGGGGCTGCATGATAACAGCCCCATAAGAGTTTGCATAGATGTAAAAGGGAGCAGAGACCCCAAATTACACATCTTAGTTCTGGAAATTACTAGCTATTGTAGAGGGCTGTTTGAAGGAGGAAGAAGAGAGACACACTCTCTACCAATACATTTATATAATTAATGCCAAGAACATCCGGTCATGGAATTCTTGACCTAGAAGTAACCTTAAATGTAATCTCACAGAACTTCCTCATGAAGGATATGGAAACTGATGTTATCAAATGTCAGATGACTTCAGAAGGGTCAGAAAGTTAGCTATTTGCTGAGCTGTTCCCAGAACTTCTTCTCCAGAATCCAGTTAAACCTGCTTCTTCTATAGCATTTTGGGGTCATGGAGCACTTGGAGAATACCAGCTTCACACCCCATGTATGTAACTACATATACATGAGACTTTGCATTCAGTTTCAGGAGGTTTGTGGTCTGGCCACAAAGCTAACAACTGCTGTGTGTTATGTTGCCTTATGAGCAAGGAATTTTGTTAATGAGAAAAGCGGGAAGTCTGGCAGCTAAGCAAGCACACAGGAGAAATGAAACCAGGGCACACATCCCTGACCTGGGAAAACAGGCGAGTCATTTCCCGAGATAAGAACAAAAATAATAGAAGTTATTTATTGAGCACTTATTACTTGCCAGGCCCTGTGCTAAGCACTTTCCATATGTTATCTCCCATAAGTCTCTACTACAACATGAAGGAGGAGCTGTCATTACTTCCGCTTTATCAGTGAGGGAGCCAAAGCTTAACTTGCTCTGTGGGGTAGGAACAGGGTCCATCATGTTACTTCTTTGTTTAAAACATTTTAATGGTTTCCCAGCTCACTTGGAATAAAAGCTAAAAAGTCCTTATAATAGTCTGCAAGGCCCAGAGGGCCTAACCCTTGTTAATTCTCTGATATCATGTTCTTCTATTACCATTCCCTCCAGCCCCTCCGCCCCCGCTCCCTCCCCACCACTGCCCCGCCTCTGGCCACTGGCCATTTCTAGAACACTACAGATAAGCTCTACTTCAAGGCCTTGGCTCTAGCTCTTTGCTCTGCCTGGACTTTCCTCAGATGGGTCAGCCACGTGCATGATCTTAATTGCATAATCTTAATCTAATTACCCAAAAGTGTTTGGCAAACCAAACTGAGTAATATTCTGCAAAATAACCGACCTGCAATCTTAAAAAAAAGTCAAGGTCATGAAAGACAGGGAAAAGACTGAGAAACTGTTCCACATTGTAGGAAACCAAAGAGGGGTGACAACTGAATACAATGTGTGACCCAAACTGAGTTTCTGTTCTTATAAATAATGTTATTGAGATAATCGATACAGTTTAAATAAGGTCCATTGAATAGCTGATAGTGTTGTAAAATGTTAAATTCCTAATTTTGATATTGGTGTTGTAGTTATATAGGATGTCCTTGCTCATAGGCAGTACGCACTGAAGTATTTAAGAGAAAAGGGCATCCAGTTTGTAATTTATTCTAAATTGACTCAGAAAAAAATAGAATAGATAGTCATACATAGAGGAGAGAGAGAAAATTAAGCAGATGTGGCAAAATTTTATTTTTTTGGGAATCTTAATGAAGGGTATTCAGGAACACTTTGTGCTATTTCTGCAAATTTTCTTTAAGTCTGAAATTATTTAGTTATTTAAAGTAAAAACTTACGAAAAGAAAATCCCAGCTGAGCATAGTGGCTCATGCCTGTAATCCCAGCACTTTGAGAGGCTGAGGCAGGTGAATCACCTGAGGTCGGGAGTTCGAGACCAGCCGGGCCAACATGGTGAAACTCTGTCTCTACTAAAAATACAAAAAATTAGCTGGGAGTGGTAGAAGGCACCTGTAATCCCAGCTACTTGGGAGGCTAAGGCAGGAGAATTGCTTGAACCAAGGAGACAGAGGTTGCAGTGAGCCAAGATCATGCCATTGCACTCCAGCCTGGGCAACAAGAGCAAAACTCCATCTCAACAACAACAACAACAACAACAACAACAACAACAACAACAACAAAATTCCTGTTGGATGAATGAATACTGGCTTTTGACCTAACAAGGTTCTAGCATGCAGGTTGAGGACAATTTGTAAGTCATTACACTAGATCCAACTTAATTGCAGAAGCTCCTGCTTTGCCAATTTGAGCATGCCCAAATTATTTTTCTTTTCTGCCCTTAATTACATTTGGGTCCTGCTTGCATATGAAGTTTGTGGCGTCAAGATGTCTGGGAAACCCCTGAAAACTATGGAAGGGTGTTTAGGGTCAAGAAATGCCAAGTGGAGAAGTCGTTAGGGATGAAAGTGAGAAAAACAATAGGAAGCAAACTCTAGACGGTAATTCAGGAAAAGAGTAGCATCCCATTATTATTATTATTATTATTATTATTATTATTATTATCATCATCATCATCATCATCATCATGTTTAGAGATGGGATCTCACTCTGTCACTCAGGTTGGAGTGCAGTGGTGTGATCATAGCTCAATGAAGCCTCAGACTCCTGGGCTTAAGCGATCCTCAGCTTCCCAAAGCTCTGAGATTACAGGCATGCACCACTGCACCCGGCCTAGAGTCCTATTATTTTTGTGAGATGGGAGCAAGAGAAGTTAAGAGATATTGGCATCAAAAGCTTAAAAAGCTTGCTGCAATTTCACCTGAAAGGATCTTCTATAAGAAAAAAGGCCTAAGAAAATAGCAACAAACAAGAAATTGTTCTTAAATATGCTCTGCGTACACCAGTCTATTTTGAAAAGCCCTGGGGTGGAGTTTTGATTTGCTGTACTCAAGAAAGCTTTTTGTTTGTTTGTTTTTAATTGTTTTAAGCAGCAGGTGCTTTCCAACGAACTTGGAACTTCCCTCAATCACAAAAACAGGGGTCTACTACTTAAAGGTTAAGCTGCACTGAATTTTCAGCTCATGGTAATAGACTCTGAAATAAGGAACATTTTCTCCACAAAAGTATGTTTGAAAGTATAAAAGAAGTAAAAGTCAGTAAAGTTAAAGAAAAATACAGTGCTTCCTGAAATTGAGCAATCACAAAAGTCTCAAGAATGTCATTGAAAGCAGGAAAACTGAATCAGCACTGTAGAAAATGAAAGAGATAACTGGAAGACAAATGGGAAAAACAGGTCAAAAGCATGACAACACTGAAGAGGTGAAACATTTAAAAAGGGGTGATTGAGCCAGACAAGGACTGCAAACTCAAAGCGAAGCAGGTATAATAAGTGAGTGAAATAGGTTGGAAAAAACACAAAGTAGGCAATAGCAAATGGTGGACATGAATATGTCAACTGCAGAGTGAATATTCCTTTCTTTGGGTTTGCTAACATTCAACAGCAGCTGACCTCTGCCATGTGGGAATGAGGACCTCTCTTTCCATGTTTTCCAAATTTTCAACAGAAGCTTAAAATCTAGATTGGAAAACTAATATTTTATGGGAAATCTGAGTTTTACATGTTTTCTACTATTTTAAAATTAAAGCAAGAGGCTGGGTGCAGTGGCTTATGCCTATGATCCCAGCACTTTGGGAGACTAAGGCAGGAGGATTGTTTAAGCCTGAGTTTGAGACCAGCCTGGGCAACATAGTGAGACCTTGTCTCTACAAATAACAAAAAAATTAGCCAGGTGTGGCGCACACCTGTGGTCCCAGCTACTTGGGGGAGTGAGGCAGGGTGATCTTGAGTCCCGGAAGTTGAGGATGCAGTGAGATATGATTGAACCACTGCACTCTAGCCTGGGTGACAGAGGGAGACCCTGTCTCAAAAAAATAAAATCAACTAATTTAATTAAAGCAATAAATACAAGAGGGCTTATTATGTATAGGACCAACAAAATGCATCTAAGGGCTGAATTCACCCACTCATGGGTTACCAGCTTTTGGCTTTTGAGTTAAAGAATATAGCATGGAACTCAACAAGAGGAAAAATAACAATTTTTATTATGTCAGTAACCTGCGTGACTGTAGTCAAGGAGAAAATGCTAACTACATGCACTTACATATCTTCATGCCATTAAAGCACATCCAGGGATCAGTTTGCCATTTACCAATGACCACACTCTGTCTCTCTCTGTGTGTTTGTTTGTTTGTTTGTGTGTGTGTGTTTGTTTTTTGAGACAGAGTTTCATTCTTGTTGCACAGGTTAGAGTGCAATGGCACAGTCTTGGCTCACTGCAACTTCTGCCTCCTGGGTTCAAACAATTCTCCTGCCTCAGCCTCCCAAGTAGCTGGGATTACAGGTGCTCACCACCACGCCTGGCTAATTTTTTTTGTATTTTTAGTAGAGACAGGGTTTCACCATGTTGGCCAGGCTGATCTCGAACTACTGACCTCAGGGGATCCACCCGCCTCTGCCTCCCAAAGTGCTGGGATTACAGGTGTGAGCAACCGTACCCGACCACTCTCTGTGTTTTATCCTGGTTGTGAAACAAATGGATTCATTTTTCAGGCTGAGTTCAGAAGGACACTGCCTCAAAAACAGAGCCAAAAAAGTGTTAAACACCTAACTGCACCAGTTGAGAAGACATCTCATTGTAGTAGGACGAGCAGCAGACAAAACTTCTCAGACACTGAGTTAAAGAAGGGAGGGGTTTATTCGACTGGGGGCATCAGCAAGACTTCTGTCTCAAGAGCCGAGCTCCCCGAGTGGGCAATTCCTGTCCCTTTTAAGGACTCACAACTCTAAGGGGGTGCATGTGGGAGGGTCGTGATTGATTGAGCAAGCAGGGGATACGTGACGGGGGGCTGTGAGCACCAGTAATTAGATCAGAACAAAACAAGATAGGGATTTTCACAGTGCATTTCTATACAATGTCTGTAATCTATACATAACATAACCAATTAGGTCAGGGGTCGATCTTTAATTACCAGGCCCAGAGTGCGGTGCTGGGCTGTCTGCCTGTGGATTTCATTTCTGCCTTTTAGTTTTTACTTCTTCTTTCTTTGGAGGCAGAAATTGGGAATAAGACGATATGAGGGGTGGTCTCCTCCCTTATTCCCCCCTTTTGAGATTCTCACTCATTTTATTAGTGGGAATTCTCACTTTCATTTTCACTATCCATGTCTTCTTGCAAGACAGATCGATAGTGATTCATATAGTACACTTGTGCATTTTGGTGAACTAAGGTAGCGATGAAGCTTTTTATCTTTGAAGAAGTACAGGTAGCAAATAAGGGAGCAGTAAGTAGGTTCCTATTACTATTATAACTCTTATTATAAGAGTTTTAAATCCTCCTAGCACTGGGAGTCATTTTCTAAACATGGCCCCAGGATCAAATCTATGCCACACTTGCATGGGCACATGTGTCAGTTTTGTCATATCTCTAACCATGTTTTCAACTACTTGCCCTTGATTATCTATGTGTAGGCAGCAATTGGTAAGGTTAAATTTCCTACAGATCTCTCCTTCAGCTGCTAGCAAGTAGTCGAGAGCTAATCTATTTTGATAGATAGCATTTCTCGTCTGAGTTTCTTGCTGGGCCAGAATAGTCAAGGATCTTCCAGTTTCATTAGTGATTATTATTACAGCTTGTAACCATATGATTTGGTTGATCATGTAAATGGGGGTCCAGTATCCCCATAAGCCGTCTTGTGCCCAAGTAGCAGGCCCATAATATTGTATGATTCTCTCAAGAGGCCATTCATCATCTTTCCAATTTCCTGTAGCTAGGCTTCTCTTTTCATGGGAAGCATAAACAGGGAAGCCCAGGAGTTTGCCTGTTTTTATGGGCAGTAGGAAGAAAGATGGTTTAATAGTGCCAATAACACAACTACCTGCCCACTGGTCAAGTAATTTGGCATAAACTCTGTGCCCACATATCCAATACAATCCAGTGGGGGCTGTCCTGTCCCAGTGGGACTCTGGGTGGGTCCACATGGTTTGCAACTTTGGGAATTTGCTAAATGGATTCCTCTGTTTGATTTGAACTCCACCAAGTGACTGTTTTTGTGGTACCATTATACAGTTTCTGTCCCAAACAACTAAGTTGTCCTATGGAGTGAGTGAATTCTTTTTCTTCTCTAGCTATGCAATATTGTACTATAATTGAGGCTTTTAGGACCCAGAAATTATCAGGGTAATTCTTTTGGGCTGGGAATTCATCAGGAACTGGGTCTGTAGGTACTAATTCTCGGGCTTCCTATGGCCATTGATTTCTTATTACAGTTCCTGCACATACATAACATGAAGTGACATTGAGAGACTGTGCTACATGCACTAATTGCAAAAACAAATTTCTTGTTTTTCCTGGAATTTCTGGTCCTGGCACATTTAGTTCATCATAGAAAGTTTGAAACACTGGCTCAGGAGAGCGTTTGTAAACTTCTCCTTGAACCAAGATAGTTACTCGAGGATCCAGTCTAGCCCCGTCGATTACTAGGGTCACACGCTCCCCTTTTTTCCAGCAAGGATCAAGGGGATTGGTTATTACTAGCTCTAAGGGATTACATTGCCCCTTAGTACAGGAAGGGCCATTTTTTCCTTTCTGAAGGTGGACTGGATGCTTTTCATCATTTTTTTTTTTCCAAGTGGCCTAAATGACACAAGACCAGTATTTACATTTATTTCCACACAGTCCTAATTTATGACAGATGTACTTCTTTTTTGCCATATAGCCTCTTTTCTAATTAAGAGAACTGCACCTTATTCCTAACTTATTACTATTAATGACAGCCCAGGCACCAAATTTTAAGGTGACTTGTTTGGGCACCCTTTTTTTTTTTTTTTTTTCTATTTTGGCTAACACTTTACTCGTACTGTTTATGACCCCCTACCAGTCTTCAGTTCTTAATCTTATTTTAAAAACTGTGGTTGTGGGAGGCTCAGATGTGTCATAATACACATCAGGTTGGTCATTTCCTGGGCTACATACCTTGAATAGAATAACATTATACAAACAAATTCTTTTTAGAGTTCCAGTACACTTACAATAATCATAAAATATAGGACCATAGCAACCTTTTGTCCTACCCTCAGTGACTTGATGTATACATTGGGAACAGCCCTCAGTCTGAGGAAGGTCAGTTGAAGTCCTTACTGTACAAGTTCAAATTTTAAGGAAAATGAGTCCTGCGATGAGTTTCCTCATGCTTCGACTGCGCGTGGACCAGTCAGCTTCCGCGTGTGACTGGAGCAGGGCTTGTCGTCTTCTTCAGAGTCCAGAGTCACTTTGCAGGAGTTGGCAAAGCTGCTCCCGTCCACGTACCGCTCACAGTCTACTGATGCTTAAGGATGGTCTCGGAGGTTGGGCCTGCTAGAATAAACTGAGTCCAACACCTCTACACAGTTACATTCAACTGGGCTCTCTGATACTGGGAGCAAGGTGGTGGGGTTTAGAGTGTTGCAAACTTCAATGGTTATGTGGAGATTTTCACATAGCAAGCTTTGGTACTTGGTTAATCTAGCATTTGTTAACCAATGATGTCCTTTGGTATTTATTAAAGTTACCACAGCATGGGAGGCCTTTAAATTCAGGTTTTGCCTAAGGGTTAGCTTATCTGCTTCTTGTGCTAACAGGGCCTTTGCTGCTAGGGCCCTTAGACCTGGGGGCCAGCCTTTGGAAACCTTATCTAGTTGTTTTGAGAGATAGGCCACTGACCTTGGCCAGGGCCCCATGGTCTGGGTTAAAGCTCCAACTGCCATTTTTTCTCTTTCTGACACATAGAGTGTAAAGAGTTTTGTCAGGTCAGGTAGCTTCAGGGCTGGGGCCAACATGAGTTTTTCTTTTAACTCATGAAAAGCTCATTGCTGTTGGTTGTAATAGATGTAGTTTATCTAATCTACATTTTTATTTTTATTTATTTTTTTTTTTGAGACGGAGTCTTGCTCTGTCGCCCGGGCTGGAGTGCAGTGGCCGGATCTCAGCTCACTGCAAGCTCCGCCTCCCGGGTTTACGTCATTCTCCTGGGACTTCAGGCGCCCGCCACCTCGCCCGGCTAGTTTTTTGTATTTTTAGTAGAGACGGGGTTTCACCGTGTTAGCCAGGATGGTCTCGATCTCCTGACCTCGTGATCCGCCCGTCTCAGCCTCCCAAAGTGCTGGGATTACAGGCTTGAGCCACCGCGCCCGGCTATAATCTACATTTTTATTAACTGTCACCTACTAAAATATTGACTCAAATCCTGCAGCTATTTGATTTCAAGCTTTAAATTGATCTGGTATTCCTCATGGGACTCCAATTGCATCTAAATAGACATGAGAGTCAAAAGACCCATGAGGGGCTTCTCTCACTTTATGATGTCTTATTATTTTTTTTCCTTCTGGTTGGTGAAATGCCAGGGTGAAAGGGATAGCCAATTGGACTAAAGTACAAGTGCCACTCCAGTTATTCAGCAGAGTGCCCAGTAAAGGTCCACCACAATACCACCACACATTCGCTCAGGGATGAACAAGGGCTGACTGATTGATAAGCTTTTGAAAATTCTTAAGCTCACTGCATCCTTTCAGGTCTCCAAGGAATGCTAAGTTTCCTCTCTGTCATGAGAGAAATGAAGTGAACTTAGTGTTGGGAGACAGAATCTGGATGGACCTCGGGGGCTGAACCGCAGGGTGCTGGACTTTGGAATATAGCAGAGAGAGCTTGGCATGACTTATTACTCCAGGCTGTAGAATCTTGGAAAAGAGCTACCATGCAGCCCATGCCTGGTCAACTGGAGGACCACCTTAGTGGAAGGGGGACAATCAGGGCCTCTGGCCTGCCATGTGCACAAGCATAACAATTGCTTTTGTTTAACATGCAGATGGAATATTTGATCCATTTCAACCAGGCATTTGCATCTTGGCATCCTGTCTTAATTGCTAAAGTTTGTTTTAAGTCTTTAACTTCTGTGATCCTCTAGTAAAACGAATGTATGGTTTTAGGGAAATTACAAAAACCGGTTGGGGCAGTCCATCCTTGCTCTTTAGTGGTCCACAGAATGTTGGCCCAACTATGGCATGAAAGTTCTACATTGGGGGACAACACTCCTGGTTGGCACTGGGGTTGTTATCGAAATCTCCCCAGATTAAATGGTCTTAGTTTACTAATGCCTAGTCTGAGGAGAGTCAGGAGGGACAGAAGTATTTTTCTGAAGTAGAAAGCTGTCTTTGACTTGGCAAGTCCTCACAGGATATAAGGTAAGCATTAAATGCAACAGTTTGAGGCGAAATTGACTTGGTTATATTAATAACTAGAAGGTCAGCAATAGAACGAGGAAAGAAGAAAGAGTAATAGGATAGATTAAAAGAGTTAAATTTTTCTTAGCTTTAGTTTGGTAGGGTTTTCCCCTGGGACTATGGTCCACGACTCTGGAGGGGGTGGCGCTTTCTTGACTTGGGTGTGATTAGTCCATCCTTTCTTTGCTGTATGAACAGCAGTTTTGGTGGTTAGCAGCACAAGGTAGGGTCCTTCTCAGGCTGGCTCGAATTTTTCTTCTTTCTACCTTTTGATGAGAACGTGATCTTCAAGTTGGTGCTGGTTTACTGGAAATTCTAGGGGTGGTACATGTGCTAAAAGGCTTTTAGGTTTTTTTTGTTTTGTTTTGTTTTTGCAAGAAAGGAAAGTGAAAGATAAGAAATTCACCTTTTGTTTTAAATGTGGAGACCTTGACAGTGGACTTCGTAGTCCTTAGAGCCTTTTTACTGACGAATTTCCTTTAGCACCTATTTTTATTAGTTTTTAAACCAAAGAAAGCCAAATACCATTTTACATTTAACAATGCTTCTTGTATGATTTTTATACCAGGTAAACTAAATTTTATCTTTATATTAGTGTGTTATTAATGTTAAACCTCATTTTAATAAAACCTTGTAGACATATTTATCTAATTTTTAATGTTTGACCATAAGGTAAGATTTTATACTCTTTTTAACTTTTTATCATTTTTACTAAAGAGCAGATTGGTGCTTTAAGAAAAACCTGTTATGCTTTTACTTTAATGTACAGTTCACAGAAAAACTGGATGATATTTCTTTAACTTTAGCTAATATATTTACACACAGAATTTTCTTTACAATTAATGTTTTAAAACTTGCTTAAACCTTCAAAGCAATAATTTTTTTTAAACTTTTTAATGTAGGTAAAAATGTACAGTCTTAGGCCTCCTTATAATCCTCTTACCAAAGGTATATTTTGCTTTTCTAATACACCTTGAACATAAACTGTTTTTTTTTAATCAATAGTTTTACATTCAGGAGGCCTAGTTACTTTTAAATTATACAACATTTTTTGCATAAATTCTTTTTTAACACACTTTTAAAAATAACCTTTTTTTTCTTTCATAACTTTTACAGGCAATTTTTCGACATGCCTTAACTTTCTGACTTATTACAAACATTTCTTTCTGTAAACAACCAGTTAATTTATTTCAGGACAAAATTTACCATGTAACACTCTTTTTATATAAATTCCATCCCCCCCTTTTTTCTTTTTCTTTTTTCTGAAGATGATAACCATTCTTTTCCAAAACGAATCTTTTTTTTTTCATGTCTGTGGACTAGACTGTCTAAGGCAGTCTTATTTTAAAATTTTAGCAAATTTTACTTTTGTTGAAAACCTTGTAAGTTTGGGATTTTAATTATCCTTTGCTATTAATAAGACCTTGTTTTGTCCAAATTAGAATTGGTATAATGGCTTTTAAAGGAATAGGGTACACTTTTTTTTCTTAACTGCTTGCATATCTCTCTCTTTCTTTCTCTCTTTGACTTTGTCTCTCTCTCTTTGACTTTCCTTTTGCCTCTGTCTCTTCCTCTCTCTGTCTCTGCCTCTTTCTCTCTCTCTCTCTCCTTGATTCTGTCTTTGTCTCTTCCTCTCCGTCTCTTCCTCTCTCTCTCTTTGCCTCTTTTCTTCTCTGTCTCTTTCCTTTCTCTCTCTCTCTGCTGGTCTCTCCTTGCCTCTGCCAGCCGCTTATGCTGCTGTTCTCTCAACCACTGTGTGTTGGGGGCGGGGGATCTAAAACAAGCTGGTCTGGGTTCCCTGGCTTACAGGTTACCTTGTGCCATACCTTTGAAATAAGGGACCTGTCAAGGCTTCCTTCTAATGGCCAACGTACCTCTAATGCTGGCCAGTATATCTTACACAAAGTTTTAAGTTTTCCTGGTGTCATAGTACTCCACAGTCTCCGTTAAATCCTTTTCTTTGAAAATTTTCAACACAGTTCCTAGTGGGGTGGGCTTACTTTGTGCCTCACCCATGTTTCCTCTAGACAAAACACCACGCTCACACCACACGCACACCACAAAACAAAGAACGGGTAAAAAGGGCACACACACGCTTTTGTAGTTTACACCAAACCAAAATCAAAACCAAAATCAGAGTATACAGAAATCCAAGCCAGATCAAAACCAAAATCAAAGTATCAAGCAATCCAAGTCAAGTCAAACACAAAAACCAAAGTGCCAGTACAGGCACACCGTGGGTGATCAGACCACGCTTCCACTCAAATGGAGTAGGCAAGTTCCCAAGACCAATCCTGTCAAGCAATTCAAACCAAGTCATAACCAAAAACAAAGTGTCGATAAAGGCACGCTGTGGGTGATCAGGCCACGCTTCCACTCAGATGGAGTAGGCAAGTTCCCAAGACCCATCCTGTCAAGCAATTCAAACCAAATCAAAACCAAAACCAAAGTGCCGATAAAGGCACACCATGGGTGATCAGGCCACACTTCCACTCAAACGGAGTGGGCAAGTTTCAAAGACTAGTCTTACCAAGTTACAGATGTCCAGACTCCAAGTACCAGTTCCTTCCCGGTGTTCAGCCACTGCATTGATCCTCCACAGGGGCCTGCCACACACTGCTCTAGCGAGGCGTCCCACCGGGGCAAATACATACCCGGGAGCGCTCTCAGGATCCGCGTCGCTCCAGCTGGTCAGAGTCCCCCGCAGGGATGTTCTACAGGGCAGGCTTAAGCCGCCTAAGGAGCTGCCTCGACCATCTGCCATTCACCTCACTTCCCAGTCAGGGAACCAAGAAATGTAGCAGGACGAGCGGCAGACAAAACTCCTCAGACACCGATTTAAAGAAGGAAGGGGTTTATTCGACTGGGGGCATCGGCAAGACTTCTGTCTCAAGAGCCAAGCTCCCCAAGTGGGCAATTCCTGTCCCTTTTAAGGACTCACAACTCTAAGGGAGTGCATGTGAGAGGGTCGTGATGGATTGAGCAAGTAGGGGGTACGTGACTGGGGGCTGCATGCACTGGTAATTAGATTGGAACAAAACAAGATAGGGATTTTCACAGTGCTTTTCTATACAATGTCTGTAATCTATAGATAACATAACCAATTAGGTCAGAGGTCGATCTTTAACTACCAGGCCCAGGGTGCAGTGCCAGGCTGTCTGCCTGTGGATTTCATTTCTGCCTTTTAGTTTTCACTTCTTCTTTCTTTGGAGGCAGAAATTGGGCATAAGACATTATGAGGGGTGGTCTCCTCCCTTACTGTTGGTGGGAATGTAAATTAGTTCAACCATTGTGGAAAACAATGTGGCAATTCCTTAAGAATCTAGAACCAGAAATACCATTTGACCCAGCGATCCCATTACTGGGTATATACCAAAAGGATTATAAATCATTCTACTATAAAGACACATGCACATGTATGTTTATTGCAGCACTATTCACAATAGCAAAGACTTGGAACCAACCCGAATGCCCATCAATGATAGACCAGATGAAGAAAATGTGGCACATATAAACCATGGAATACTATGCAGTCATAAAATGGATGAGTTCATGTCCATGCAGGTTTCACCAGCATGGTGAAACCTCATCTCTACTAAAAATACAAAAAAATTAGCTGGGCAAGGTGGCATATGCCTGTAGTCCCAGTTACTTGAGAGGCTGAGGCAGGAGAATTGCTTGAACCCAGCAAGTGGAGGTTGCAGTGAGCCAAGATCGCACCACTGCACTCCAGCCTGAGTGACAGAGTGAGACTCGGTCTCAAAAAAAAAAAAGAAAAAAAAAGAGGGTGTGTTTAGTTATGGGCCCTTCAATGGGATGGCCTTGGGCTTAAGGCACTGTAGGGAGTTATAAGAGGTTTGAAATAATTTGTTGGCCTGATTGGCCCTGGAAACACCAACCAGGGAGTCAGCTCTTTCAAAAAAGAAAGCTCCTTTGTGGAGTTTATAAATTAGAGTTATGCTTCCTGTTAAAAGGTCATGAAGGGGTGTAGGAAGGGCTGTGTAAGCTGAGGAAGACAGCGATAAGCACATCCAGCACTCTGGAGCAAAGGAAGAGTTAGCTTGCAGCAAGAGGGATTGTGTAAGGTTTATAGAGCGTTCTAGTTTGAGAGCAGTGAGGAGTGGTTGTATTGGTGAGGTTGATGTGATTAGGGAATTTATATTGAAAGAAACAAGCAAAAAGAGAAAAAAGTTATTTGGGTAGGAGTAAAGTCCTGGAAAGTTCTTTGAAGCCATAGGTCCCATAGAACGGTAAGGAACTGATCAGGATGTATGATGGGAGCTTTGTAAGGGTACCAGTGAAGGTCTGTAACAAGGTTGGTTAGGAAGTGATGAAAGTTTGGGAAAGGGACATAAGTGGCTTATGTGGATTTCTCCTCCTTTTCCTCAGGGATTTGGGTGAGGCAAAGAGAAGTGGGTCCTGTGGAGACACAAGAGAAGACTGAAGGGGTTTTAGATTGGGTTGTTTGGGTATGTGATGAAGGCAAGTCTGTTTTCTTGAGAGAAGTATAATGAAACGGTTGGGGAGTCTCTGGAGTTTTGCTGCCGTGGGTGTAGTAAGGATGGTCTGGTAAGGTCCCTTCCATTTAGGTGTGAGGGGGTAGGTGGGGGTAAGACTGGGATCTTTTACCAGAACCCAGTCTCCTGTCTGTAGAAAGGGATTAGAGGAGTCAGCAACAGGTTGTGGCAGATATTTGTCAGCATATTCCCGAATGAAATGGCAGATGGTATGTAGAAGAGGGGAAACGAGAGGGGTTGGTAGAGGTGGGGCTTGACCCTGAGGTAGAGACAAAGGGGTGAGTGGTCTCCCATATAAGAGTTTAAGAGGGCTGAGCATTGAAGGTTTACGTGGGAGTGTCCAAATTTTTAGAAGGGCTACAGGCAAAAGTCTTTATGTGTTTGGAGTGAGTACCTGGTGAGGGTGCTTTTTAGAATGCCATCCATTTTTTCAACCTTTCCTGAAGATTGAGGTTGATAGGGGATGTGTAGCTTCCAGGTGATATATAGGGTTTGTGCTAGTGTTTGAGTAATTTGAGAAATGAATTCAGGACCATTATCAGATTGAAAAGAAAGAGGCACCCTGAACCTGGAGATGATACCCAGTACCTGCATTCAGCCAAAAACTTTAAAAACTTGATGGTATGTTGAATACAATGTTCTAGACAGGGGCTACAAGAGCCAGACCTTGTCTCAAAAACAAAACAAAACAAAACAAAAAACCTAAATCATTCTTCTGAAAGGTCACATTATATTCCATAAAACGGGGATGTATCACAGTTTGTTCATTCATTTCCTTTGACATTCATTTTGTTTCTAGCTCTTTGCCGCTATGGACAATGCTATAACAAATATGTTTGCATGTATGTTTGTACCAATGAGATCGATTTCTGAGAGTGGAATTGTTGAGTCAACAAGTATATGCATTTTATTTTTCAGAGAACTTTTGTTTACTTAACAAGAATGTACATAGCATTTATTATATGACACTGTTTTCAGCATTTCTCAGATATTAACTCATTTATTAATCCACATTGCCTTCCAAAAAAAGCCATAACACTTTATGTTTCCACCAATAGGTATGATGACATTTTTCTCATATCCCACTAACAAGTGACAGTATGATTCCTTTGAACTTTTTGCCAATCAGATGGATATCAAGTACAGGTTGAGGTCCCTTACCCAAATGCTTGGAGCCAAAAATGTTTCAGATTTTGATTTTTTCAGATTTTTGGAATATTTGCATTACCCTTTTGGTATCATGTGGGCCTTCTGGACATTTTCAACAATCTTTACAGGACAAGGTACAGAATAAGTGGAAAAAACCACAGTGAGTAATGCACATAGGTGTTTGCCCCATGTAGGGTATTGTGGCAAACCTGACATTGGCATATCTGGTCTTCACACCTACCATTCTAAGACCTTTTGTGGGTTTGCTTGCGTGAGGGAATCTGGCCATGCACAGGAAAGACACGCCATAGCTGATGGGGGCCGAAAGGATCTTGATTACCTTGGAGACGCTAAATAAACCGTGCACTTTGCATCTGCGTTTTGACTGAGATCTGTCACGTGAGGTCAGTGTGGAATTTCCCACTTAAGGTGTCATGTCCACACTCAAAGTTTCTGATTTTGGAATATTTCGGATTTTCAGATTAGAAATGCTTAACCTGAAATATCTTATTGTTACTTTAGCCTGTATTTCCCTAACTTTAGTGAATTTAAATGTCTTTTCATATGTTTGTGGGTCTTTGGATTTCATTTTCTCTCTATTGTCAATCCATATTGGTTGCACATTTTCCGTTGGGTTTTTGGTCATTTTTCTTGTCAATTTGTAAGAGCTCTTCATCTATTTTTTAAAAATTAACCCCTTTCCTATCATATGCTTTATTATTATTTTCAAATCTATTGTTATTGACTTTGTTTATGATTGTTTTTGTCTTAAATTTTAAAAATGTTTTATATAATCAAACATGGCTACCTTTACTTTATCACTTGTAGGTTTCTATTGATCATGTAGTTACCTAGATTTCTTGAGTAGAGTTTTAAAATTTATATCTAAGCCTTTTATTTATCTGCCGTGTAGTTTCATATATAGTATAAGATGGAATCTTTTTAAATTTTCTTTCAGAAAGTAGTCAGTTGTTAATTAAATGGCCCATTTCTTTCCTCCTGAATTAAATTACCACATTTGTCTATGTGAACATCTCCTCAGAATCTAACTCTATATCCATACTTGCACAGGTTTGATTATTGTGGCTTTAGTTTCTGATTAGCTGGTAGGGCAAATCTCCCTTACTGTTTTTCTTTCTCATAGTTTTCTTAACTAACAAAAATTGACTTTTTTATGATCTAAGATGTCCTACCCAAAAACATGGAAGGCTTTTTCAGCTATTCATTTTTTTGTCTCAAAAACATTGTAAGAGTTTTTCCTGTATATTTTCTGTTACTTACTTGTTAGAACTATTCCTAAAGAATGTCTAGTTTATTTCAACATTACATATGCATAAATATGTTCCCATTCTTATTTTTAGTTGGTTCCTATTAAAGTAGAAAAAAACTACTGTGGGCTGGGAGCAGGGGCTCATGCCTGTAATCCCAGCACTTTGGGGAGCCAAGGCAGGAGGATCACTTGCAGTCAGGAGTTAGAGACCAGCCTAGCCAACATGGTGAAACCCCATCTCTACTAAAAATACAAAAATTAGCTGGGCATGGTGGCACGTGCCTGTAATCCAAGCTACTTGAGGAGCCAGTGGTACCTATGCCACTGTACTCCAGCCTGGGGACAGAGCGAGACTCTGTCTCAAAAAAATAAAAAAGAAGGCAAAACAATTACAAGACATATTAAGAGAGTGTGATAAGATATATGGATGCAACATAGATACACGGAAAACAATAGCTTTTTTCTTTTTCTTTTTTTTTTTTTTGCCACCTAGGCTAGAGTATAGTGGTGTGATCTTGGCTCACTGCAACCCCTGCCTCCCGGGTTCAAGTGATTCTCGTGCTTCAGCCTCCTGAGTAGTGGAGACTACAGGTGCATGCCATCACACTCGGCTAACTTTTTATATTTTTGGTAGAGACGAGTTTTGCTATGTTGGCCAGGTTTGTTTCAAACTCCTGGCCTCAAGAGGTCCTCCTGCTTCGGCCTCCCAAAGTTGTGGGATTATAGGCATGAGCCTGTTTTGCCTTCTTAATTATCCTGAGTTTTCTAGATGTACAACCATATCAAAAGACATGTTTTTATTTTTTTCTTTTCTGGTGTTTATACTTACTAGTTAACTTTTTTCTTCTTGCATTTGCTAAATTGTCTAAAATAATATTAAATGATAATGATGCAGGTATCTGTTTCTTGACTAAAATTAATGCTTTTACTGTATCTCTATATAAGATAATATTTGCTATTGGTTTCTGGTAGCTTTTGTCAATTTAAATTTTTTTTATGCCTACTTAGAATTTTTATTAGGAATGGTGCTGAATTTTATCAATTATCATTTGAACAGCTGCTGATTTTTTCTTCTGTAGTTTATCAGTGTAATGGATTAGGTTACTGGGATTTGGTTATTGAACCACTCTTGCAGTTGTGGAATAAACCTTGCTGTTCATTGTATTTTACTCTTTTGAGATAATGAAGATCTACATAAGCTAATATTTTATTTATAATCTGTATTTCTAAATCATAAGTGAAATTAGTCTATAATTATACTTGTAATTAACAAATATTAATCTATCCTTTTTTCTTTCTTATGTTTTGGTATTAAAATTGTATTGTCTTCAAAATGTGAATTTATGAGATTTTTATATGGCTTGGAGTAGCTAAACCTGCATTTCTTATCAGCATCTAGGTGGTATTAATACTACCAGTCCTTGGACACACTCTGAGTAGCAAGGGTTTAAATAATTTAACATTAGCTCAGATGCAGTGGCTCATGCCTTTAGTCTCAGCTACATGGAAGGCTGAGGCAGGAGGATCAGTTGAGGTCAGAGTTTGAGACTGTAGTGTGCAATGATCATGCCTGTGAATAGCCACCGCACTCCAGCCTGGGCAACATAGCCAGACCCTGTCTCTTAAAAAAAAAAATCACTTAACATTGGAATTATCAGACCTTTAGAGGTAAATTATCAGAACTTTAGAGCTTAGCTGAAACTCACCTACATATGTACAACTATTACATATTACTTTTAAAACAAAAAAATGTACAACTATTATATATCAGTTAAAAAAGAAAAAACAAACTCAACTCTAAGGCCATCTGGCCCTAAGGTCTTTTCAACAGTAAACATCCAATCACTTTACCGTTATTTCTGTAATAATTGGTCCATTCATGTAATAATTGGTCCATTCACATTTTTCCTCTCTTCTTGGATCAATTTAAATAGTCTGTATTTTGCAAAAACAATCATGTTTCTTACAGCTTTTCATATTCACTGTCATAGCATTGGCTGTGGTGAGTCTCTTGAATCTTTTAATCTACTTCAGCTTCCTAATCTCTTTTTTCTTTTTTCCCCTTCAAACTTGTAAGCTGTTTATTTTATTAGTCTATCCAATAAACATTTGGAGTTGTTTTTAGTAGATTTCACATATTTTTCCCTCCTACTGTTCTTTATTCTTTCTTTTTTCTGAATCATTTATTCTAAATTTGACTTTTGTCAATGTCAATTTCCTGATTTCTGTTTCTAAATTTTTTTTTTTATGAGATGGAGTCTTGCTCTGTCACCCAGGCTGAAGTACAGTGGCGCAATCTCGGCTTACTGCAAGTTCCGCTTCCCGGGTTCACACCATTCTCCTGCCTCATCCTCCCGAGTAGCTGGAACTACAGGCACCCGCCACCATGTCCGGCTAATTTTGTGTGTGTGTGTATTTTTTTTTAGTAGAGATGGGCTTTCACCGTGTTAGCCAGGATGGTCTCGATCTCCTGACCTCGTGATCTGCCCACCTCGGCCTCCCAAAGTGCCGGGATCTCAGGCATGAGCCACCACACTCAGCCTGTTTCTAAATTTTTGAGAGAATAGTTAGTTCCTTTATTTTTTGTTTTTTTTTTTTTTAAGTTGTGAGGCATTTGTGAACTCTAAATGTTCTCTGAGTACCATTCTCAGGGTCCTACCTGGTGGAATAGAAAGTGATTTCCTTTTCATTGGTTTCTAGATACTTTACGAGTCCCCTTTTACTTCCTTTTTGATCCAAGACTTAGCTAAGAGTTTGCTTTTTAATTTCTACATACATAAAGTTTGTTAGGTCATTTTATTATGTATGTGAAATTTTTCAGTTTTTGATTTGAGAATATGACCTATAAATTCTGTTGTAGTTGTTGTTGTTAAAGCTTTCCTTGTGACCAAGCATATCAAAATTGGCTGTACATGGGATATTTCAGTTACATAAGCCAAGAAACCTCTTTATTGCTTAGTAGTCTGTGACTTGCATTAGAAAGAGTCCTGACTGATTTACAACCCTTGGCCGGTGTGTCAGGCCAGAAGTGCGGGAACTGTCTTCACCTCTTCCCTCTTCCTCACTGTGCACAGCCGGTGTGGCAAGTCGGCACATTCTACTTCCTCAAATTCTTTTCACCCTGGTTCCTTTTTTCACTCCTCTAATTCGAAGGGAGGGGCCGGAGAGAGGGTAGGGGAATGAATATTTGCTGAGTACCTGTTAAATACTTATAGACTGTGCTAGGACTTGTGAACTTTTTAACCCTGACAACAACCCCGTGAGAAATCTAAAGCCCAGAAACAGTGAATAGCTAGTTCAAGTCACACAGTGAGTGAGTGGTGATACCAACTCCAGAGAGCACATTTGACACCACTATGCCGTACTGTCTAGACAAATGTTTGCTGAATGGTTGATACCTATAAAGGCAATGCCTACAGAATTTGCTGCAGTCAATGCCCTACATGGCATTGGCCTACTCAGTCTTTTCTGAAGATAGCAATGACCCTAAAGCTGTCTAATCATTGTCAGGAGTCACACACATCTGTCCCGTCCTGTTTTTTCAGGGAGTCCATCATCAACCACTAAATATACCTATTCTCTGCCCAAAGCTTGTTGAGTCTGTTTGCAGAGAAAGGAGTCACACCAGCCAGGTTAGGGCCATGCCACATTAATCAATCATAGAGATACAAACCATGTCCTGGAGATTTTCCCAGCATTAATTCACACACACACACACACACACTCTAGTCTACCAGTCTGACTCCTTAAAAATCTAGCTCTCTACTGAGTCTTTCCTGAATGGCCCTGTAAAAATATTTCTACCCCCATTCCTGGGCTACTTACAATATCCATTAGAATGTTTATTGCTTGTTCCTGAAATCTGCTGAGCTCACGCTGGGATGGTGGCCCTGGACCCAGAGGCTTCTCCCCACACAGCCAGCACCTGTTCTTCCTTTGGGTCTCACTCTTGACTTCAGAGGCCTTTTCTGCCCGTCACACCTAAGATAGACCCCACTTCCTTCCACCACTTTATTCAGAATCTCAGCCCATTGATGGCTTTCTTTAAAGCTTTTAGAACAACATGCAACTATTTGTTTCACTTGTGTGCTTACTGCAGGTTTGTTTGTATTCAAATATTTCTGTCTTGTGTCTTTCTCCTTTAGTAGAATAGAATCAAATGGGCATCTTGAGAGCAGGAAGCCTGCTTGTTGCCATTGTATCTCTAGAGCCTCACATAGGCTTCATGTGTGTATATAGTAGATGCTCAATATATATTTGTTGAATTGATGAAAAAAAGAATCTAAGACTTCGAACCTGAAGGGCTGATTTTATCCCTGTCACCGATGATCTGGTGGATCCCTTTTAAGCTGCGTGATTGGAACAAATGGGTGAAATCCCCAAACTCTGGATCCGTCTCTATTTGATAGACTTTGGTTTGTCTCTGAATGATTTTTACATTCTTTTCCTATTTTGTGTGGCTGATTTAGACCACAGTTCTAAAGGCATTTTATTGTATTTGTTTATTTATTTATCTATTTTTGAGACAGAGTCTCACTCTGTTGCCCACACTGGAGTGCGGTGGCACGATCTCACCTCACTGTAGCACTGACCTCCTGAGCTCAAGTAATATTCCTGCCTCAGCCTCCTGAGTAGCGGGGACCACAGGTACGCACCACAACACATGGCTAATTTAAACAATTTTTTTTGTAGAGATAGGGTCTCACCACGTTGGTGTTGAACTCTTGGGCTCAAACAATCCTCTCACCTAAGCTTTCCAAAGTGCTATGATTACAGGCTTGAGCCACCATGCTCAGCCTTTGAAGGCTTTTTGTTTTTTCTTTGAGACGGAGTCTCACTCTGCAGTCCAGGCTGTAGTGCAGTGGCCTGATCTTGGCTCACTGCAAGCTCCGCCTTCCGGGTTCATGCCATTCTCCTGCCTCAGTCTCCCAAATAACTGAGACTACAGGCGCTCACCACCACACCTGGCCAATTTTTTGTATTTTTAGTAGAGACGAGGTTTCCTCATGTTAGCCTGGATGGTCTCCATCTCCTGACCTCGTGATCCGCCCACCTCGGCCTCCCAAAGTGCTGGGATTACAGGCGTGAGCCACCGCACCCAGCCTCTGAAGGCATTTTAAATGTCATCCCATGGAATCTTAAGTTTCTGTTATGCCTTTGGCTTGGCCTACATGATACGGCTCTGATGAGTGGAGGAACACCAGAGCTCTTGTCTCACCTCCAATTAGATAAAACAACCAAACTCGCGTGGAGTGGTTTTCAGGAGCAGAGAGTTTAACAGGCAAGAAAGGAAGAAGGTGGAAGGAAGAAGCTCCCACGTACAGAGACAGAGGGAGAGGGCTCCAAAGCCCAAAGAGGAGACCCAAAGTAGGGTGGAAACCAGCCAGGTGTATGTAGAGGCTAGAGGAGGTGGTGTGTGATTTGCACAGGGCTCAGGGGATTGGTTTGACCAGGCATGTCATTCATGTAGCCCAGAAAAAACTGGCCCTTCCATCCTAGCCTTTTAGTATGCAAATACAGGGAAGGGTGAGGTTCTACACACGTAGGGATATGTGGGGGCGGCCATGTTGCCAGGCACATGTGGGGACAAGAGCAAGGAGAAGAGGGCAGGAATGGCCATGTTTGGGTGCACCCAGTTTCTACTGGCCGCCATTTGCATATCAAAGATTGCTGGCCTGGCTTTCCTGCTAGACAAGAAACGTTTCTGACTTTAAAAACAAAAACTTCCCAAGGACCCCTTTTCATCTCTATCTGCCTAAAATAATTTCTTCATAACTCCTACCACATTAACTCTAAAGTTGTGACAATGGCAAAGCCCCATCCTGCTCCTTCAAAGGGCTGGCCTTCAACTGGGGAAGAGGCAGATGAGCCATCCCACCGTGGAGGAGAGGCATAACCAGGAGATGGTGGTGTAGCAGGAGGAGCTGCAGACAAGAACCCATCCGACCCGGAGTTGTGCAACGAAAGGGCTTTATTCAGCTGGGAGCATCCGCCGACTCATATCTCCAAAAACCGAGCTCCCCGAGTGAGCAATTCCTGTCCCTTTTACCAGCTTACCATTCTAAGGGGGTCCGCGTGAGAGGGTTGTGATCGATTGAGCAAGCAGGGGATAAGTGACTGGGGGCTGCATGCACTGGTAATCAGAATGGAACAGAACAGGACAGGGATTTTCACAATGCTTTTCCATACAATGTCTGGAATCTATAGATAACGTAACTGGTTAGGTCAGGGATCAGTCTTTAACTACCAGGCCCAGGCATGGCGCTGGGCTGTCCGCATGTGTATTTCATTTCTGCCTTTTAGTTTTTACTTCTTCTTTCTTTGGAAGCAGAAATTGGGAATAAGACTATATGAAGGGTGGTCTCCTCCCTTATCATCACAACTACCCTGATTTGGGGTGGTCAGGCTTAGCTAACTTATAGCATTTCAGACTGATGTCAATATTTGCTAATTAAAAGCATGAAGGAAGAGGGATATAGCTTCCATTTTCAGGTTTTGGGGATGCTTTTTTTTTTTATTTGTTTTTTGTTTTTGCCCCTTTCACCAATCTCTTTCTTTAAAATAGCAAGATTATTTTTTTTTCGATTTTCAAGACAATTATCCTTAACAATGTCTATCTTGCATTTGAAGTGTGTTTATATTTAATAGAAATTACACTTAATTTTTGCAAAGCTATTCCACAGACATTATCTTAATTGTTCCTTAGGAGAACTCTGTGAAATAGAGATGATGATGATGATGATGATGGTGCCCATTTTGCAAATGAAAAAACTGAAACTCAGAAAGGGAATTTAAATATAGTAATTGACAAGATATTAGCACATGAGTTGAATTCTGAAGTCAGGTTCTCTGACACCAAACCCCACTCTTTCTTATGGTTCTCTGACACTAATCTCTGCTCTTTCTCACTATGTAACTGCAGATAAGTAAGGTTAGTCCTTAAAAGAAAGACAGAAAAAACTCCAGCAATAATAATGACTTTTACTTCTCCATAAATTTGTTATCATTAAAACAAGTGCTTCCAGCTAATGTCAGCATTCATTGCATGACTATAGGTGGTATGCAGATAGTTAAAGCTTTAACAGAAAACCTAGGTTACTCAATAAAATGATTAACTTTCTTTTGTAAAAGTTTAAGACCAGAATCTGATAAAAGAGACTTCAAGGCCTCACAGAGAAACTCAGTTTTGCAAAATCAACAGGAAGTTCCTTAGATTGGTGCTTATACTTTCCATATTTCATCCTGCAACCAAATCTCAGAGCTCCTACCCAGTCAGTAACCTGAAGAAAAAATGCATTTGGTTTCACCATGCCTAATGTTAAAATTTTCTACTTTGTTGTTTCAAATCTGCTGTGCTGTTGTTTGGCTGGTAGTCTTGCTCTTGATCCCTTCTTATCTACCCTGACCAGTGGCAATAATGCCCCATTTTCCCTCTGCTTTGCTGCCTTGAATATTTCTCCACTATGTTGCCATGGAAGGCCCCAGTCAAAGATACTATCATGGTGCTTCCCAAACCGGGCTGTGCACTAGGTTCAACCAGAGTGCTTGGTTAAAAATACAGATACATTATTCTGATTCAGTAGTCTGAGATGGATCCTGGTTGTGTAAAGGGTTTTTTTTTTTTTTTTCTTATTTAAGAGATAGGGCTCTTGCTATGTTGTTCAGGCTGGATTTGAACTCCTGGACTCAAGAGATCCTCCCACCTCAGCCTCCCCAGTACATGGGACTATAGGTGCTCACCACTGCACCAAGGTTTATGTAAAATTTTTAAGTGATGCTGACATAGCCAGCTCTGAAGACCAGTATTTTACATGTCATTTTGCTATTTCTTCATCCTTCCTAAACGGGCGTCTTATGTCTTTGCCTTACCCTACTCCTCTTCCTGATTACTTTTGTCTACTCTGAGATCTGTGGCTGTCATCAGTTGATTCCCACTAACAGCCTAATCCCTCTCCCTGTCCCACAAAGAAGAGTGGAAGCTCTATAGGACAGTAAAAGCCAAGGAACTTTGAACTGCTGGAGACCAGTACCTCTGATATTTATCATCAAGATCTTGCTTTATGACACAAAGGGAAAGCAACCCAGATTTGAAACCACCTTTGCAAAAATTATGACGGGGAGAGAAATCTGACGCAGCAGGCTCCCTCTCGCTTCTAACCTCCAAGCTGTCCTTGCTCACTCCTGGGCACAGGCCAAGCTGACTATGGGAGGAATTTAGTTTATCATTTAAAAAGATGATAACAGCCCCTTACCAAAACTAAACCCCTCTTGTTTGGGGCTCAAGGGTCATATAGCCAGAGGTCACAAGATCTGTAACCTCCCCAATTGCTCCTATAAGTAATATGACTATTGTAAAACCTAAGATTGGTGTTTGAGATATTTTTCAGATCCTGTATTCTGATTGATTAGCCAGTGCCACACGGACCCATACCAATACATTGTTTCATCTGGTCTTGTGACTCTACCCAAGAATGGACTCAGCCCCCGAAGACAGCTCTGACCCCCTGTTATTTCATCCCCAGCCCAACCAATCAGCAGTCCCCATTTTCTAGCCTCCCGCCCACCAAAATATCCTTGAAAAACCCTAGCCTCTGAACCTTTGGGAAGGCTTATTTGAGTTACTACTCCTGTCCTTCTCTGCTTGACTAGCCCTGTGATTATTAAACTCTTTCTCTATTGCAATACTTCTGTCTCAGTGAATTGGTTTTATCTGTCTGGTGGGCAAGAAGAACCTGTCGGGTGATTACAGATTGAGAAGTCTGTATAATTATGGTCAAATCACACCAGGAATCATGTTTAACAAGGTGTAGATAAATATTTAAATGGAATCTGAAGGTCTTTCTTTTCTTTGATTAATTGGGAGGATAATGATATCTTTTCTAATAAGAGAGGAAAACCTATGACTATCGGATAGCGCAAAGACTACTAACCGACAGGTGTAGTAAAGAGCTGGCTGGGGAATCTTACCATAGTGCCTAGCACACAGCAGACATGCAAGAGAATACTGGTTAAAGAATGAATCATCAGAGAAGTGATGGTTGTAAGTCATGAGAATGGATAATATTGTCCAGCAATTGAATTTAAATTTGTGAGGAGGCAAGGTCACTTTTTAGTTTTTGTATAGTAAAAGTGTTCTGTAGTGCTGATTACAATGGAGTATTATTAATTCAAATCTTCTACATAACAGATATTTTCCACTGGTTTCTGTCTACAGAGACATTCTGTTTTAGAGAACCACTGTCATATTGTTAGCTAACATTTGTAGTGTAACTTATTTAATGCAGTTAAAAACTTGTGAACAAATTTTCCTTTTATTTTTCAAACTTTAGTGTAAGAATTACCTGAGCAACTTGTTAAAAATGTCGCATCTCTAAAAATTTGGATTTAATACACCTGGAAGGAGACTGAGGAATCTGTATGTTTAATAAGCACCCCCAAGTGCTTCTTAAGTGTTGGAAGGGTTGTACAAAGGTAAGAGCAGTGAATAGTTCCATAACAGCCTTATTGCCTATTTTGACTACTTTTAAATCTAAATGTTATTTTCCCAACTTCCCTCCCAGACACCGAGTCCTCTAAGAAGCAAATAGGAACAGAACAAGAAAAGAAAAGGGTCATTCACTCAAAATCTTTTCTTGTAGTAACTTGGCCTCATTTTGGTATTGTGCAGAGTTACGAAGCGAGAGGGAGTTTACCATAAATTTATATGAGATGAAAGTAATTAAGAAGGGAACCGATTAGGTGAAAATCTCCAATGGTAAAACAAAAGACCTAAAACCATAGAGATACTTGCACAGCCCTGGAAGGGCAGGTGTAGCCTGCAGAGGAAGTGAGTGGTACTTTCTTTCCTTTTTTTTTTTTTGAAACGGAGTCTCACTCTGTTGCCCAGACTGGAGTGCAGTGGTGCTATCTCAGCTCACTGCAACCTCTGTCTCCTGGGTTCAAGCAATTCTACTGCCTCAGCCTCCTGAGTAGCTAGGATTACAGGCACCTGCCACCCTTCCCGCCTAATTTTTGTATTTAGTAGAGACAGGATTTCACCATGTCAGTCAGGCTGGTCTCCAACTCCACATCTCAACTGAGCCGCCCACTTCGGCCTCCCAAAATGTTGGGATTACAGGTGTGAGCCACTGCACCTAGCCTGTTCAATTTCAATCAAAACAAATATGTACCAAGAATCTCCCTGACCTCTTCGGAGGTGTAAGAAAAACATCTTATTTAGGGCTAGGAGCTGGAGAAGTCCAAGCATGTGGTCAGAGCAAGTTTTATTTTTTGTGATTTCACCCCCCTCCCCGCCCTCCCCACCTTCCCCCAAAAAACTAGCAGAAATAGAATTATCACAGGGTTCAGGAGAAATTGGGGAAGGGTGATTGGAGGGCATGGAATTCTTGTCTAGAGGTAGGAAGTACAGAATTATAGGCAGTGGAAATACTTTGAAGAAATGCCTAGGGGAAAGAATGTGTGTGATGCACGAGGAACAGTAAAAAACATCAGCTTTTTGGAGCAGGAGGCAGGATTGCAGTGCAGGAAAGGCAATGTGTGGCAGGCACACCTCAACATGTCCTTCCCCTACACACAGCAGATGTTGCTAATTGATTCCAGAACATTCCTGCTGCATATATCTTAGAATCCTTCACAAGACTGCTTGGAATGCTACTACTATTTGATCAGGGTTGGCACATAATATGAACTCCATCTATTGTCTGAGAAATATTTATAAATAAGAATAAATTGTAGAGGCAATGTGTTATCCAATTCTGAATGTTACATATATACAGTTGACCCTCCATATCCATGGGCACATCTGTGACTTCATTCAGTTGCAAATAGAAAATATTTGGGAAAAATCCCCAATACAACAGTAAAAAATAATACAAATTAAAAATCCCAATATAGTATAACAACTATTTACAAAGTATTAGGTGTTTTTTTTTTTTTTTTTTTGATACAGAGTCTCGCTCTGTCACCCAGGCTGGAGTGCAGTGGCCGGATCTCAGCTCACTGCAAGCTCCACCTCCTGGATTCACGCCATTCTCCTGCTTTAGCCTCCCGAGTAGCTGGGACTACAGGCGCCCGCCACCTTGCCCGGCTAGCTTTTGTATTTTTTTAGTAGAGATGGGGTTTCACCGTTTTGGCCAGGATGGTCTTCATCTCCTGACCTCGTGATCCGCCCGTCTTGGCCTCCCAAAGTGCTGGGATTACAGGCTTGAGCCACTGCGCCCGGCCTAGTATTAGGTATTATAAGTAATCTAGAGGTGATTTAAAATATATGAGAGGAGGCGGGGTGTGGTGGCTCATGCCTGTAATCCCAGTACTCTGGGAGGCTGAGGTGGGAGGATCACCTGAGGTCAGGAGTTCAAGACCAGCCTGGGCAATATGGTGCCCAACCCCATCTCTACTATAAATACAAAATTAGCTGGGCACGGTGGCACGTGCCTGTAATCCCAGCTACTCAGTAGGCCGAGGCAGGAGAATTGCTTAAGTCCGGGAGGTGGAGGTTGCAGTGAGCCAAGATTGTGCCATTGCACTCCAGAGCCTGGGCAACAGAGTGATATTCCATCTCAAAAAAAAAGACAAAAGGAAAAAAAAGAAAAGAAAAGAAAAGAAAATATAAAGAAACACCTGAGGCTGGGTAATTTATAAAGAAAAGAGATTTATATTGGCTTGTGGTTCTGCAGACTGTATGAGAAGCATGGTGCCGGCATCTGCTCCTGGTGAGGGCTTCAGGAAACTTTCGATCATGACAGAAGGCAAAGCAGGAGCATGTCACATGGCAAGGGAGGGAACAAGAGGGAAGGGGGAGGTCCCAGACTCTATTAAATGACTAGATCTCATGTGAACTGAGACAGAACTCACTCATCACTGAGGAGATGGTGTTAAGCCATTCATGAGGGATCTGCTCCTATGATCCAATACCTTCCACTAGGCGCACCTCCAACATTAGGGATTATATTTCAATATGAGATTTGGAGGAGACAACCCTCCAAATCATATCAATATGTAAACCAATACCTATATATGTATCAAAATCTGCTGCTGCTGCTCTGTGGGTGGGTGTGTATTGTTAAAGAAGAAAAATGTACCAGTAAGGATATATTTTTAACAGAAAATTGTTTCTTTAATAAAAATAATGCTTTGGGGAGAAACATCATAGCCAATCAAAATTAGTTCATCTAACATATCAAAATGGAAAACTATGCTAAAATTCAAGAGACCTGTCTCAGTCAGTTTTCTGTTGCTTATAACAGAGTATTTGAAACTTGGTAGTTTATAAAGAAGAGAGGCTGGGCATGGTGGCTCGCACCTGTAATCCCAGTACTTTGAGAGGCCAAGGTGGGTGAATCATGAAGTCAGGAGATCAAGACCATCCTGGCTAACACGGTGAAACCCCATCTCTACTAAAAATACAAAAAAAAAAAAAAATTAGCTGGGTGTGGTGGCAGGCACCTGTAGTCCCAGCTACTTGGGAGGCTGAGGCAGGAGAAAGGCATGAACCCAGGAGGCGGGGCTTGCAGTGAGCTGAGATTGTGGCACTGCGCTCCAGCCTGGGTGACAGAGCAAGACTCTGTCTCAAAAAAAAGAAAAAAGAATAATTTATTTCTTACAATTATGGAGGCTGAGAAGCCCAAGGTCGAAGAGCTGCATCTGGTGAGAGCCTTCTTGCTGGTGGGGACTCTCTGCAGAGTCCCAGGGTGAAGTGGCCCAGGGCGTCACATAGTGGGGGAATGAGCATGCTCTCTCAGGTCTCTCTTCTTCTTTGTATAAAGCCACCAGTCCTACTCCCAAGATAACCCATTAATCCATTCATGAGGGATGGCCCTCATGATCCAATCACCTCTTTTTTTTTTTTTTTTTTTTTTTTTTTTG
>NC_045436.1:106068350-106163705 GCF_002776525.5 Piliocolobus tephrosceles | reverse complement strand
TCCCAAGTAGCTGGGACTACAGGCGCCCGCCACCTCGCCCGGCTAGTGTTTTGTATTTTTTAGTAGAGACAGGGTTTCACCGTGTTAGCCAGGATGGTCTCGATCTGCTGACCTCGTGATCTGCCCGTCTCAGCCTCCCAAAGTGCTGGGATTACAGGCTTAAGCCACCGCGCCCGGCCCAATCACCTCTTAAAGATCCTACCTCTCAATTAATGATTAAGTTTCTTTTTTTTTTTTTTTTTTTTTTTTTTTGAGACGGAGTCTTGCTCTGCCGCCCAGGCTGGAGTGCAGTGGCCGGATCTCAGCTCACTGCAAGCTCCGCCTCCCGGGTTCACGCCATTCTCCTGCCTCAGCCTCCCGAGTAGCTGGGACTACAGGCGCCCGCCTCGTCGCCCGGCTAGTTTTTTTTGTATTTTTTAGTAGAGACGGGGTTTCACCGTATTAGCCAGGATGGTCTCGATCTCCTGACCTCGTGATCCACCCGTCTCAGCCTCCCAAAGTGCTGGGATTACAGGCTTGAGCCACCGCGCCCGGCCCATAATGATTAAGTTTCAACAGGAGTTTTGGAGGGGACATTCATACCATAGCCAACTTCCAAAGCTAAAAATTCCTCTGGGGGCAAATACTGTATTTTAAATATTCTTTCAGTGCTTTATAACTGTTTGTGCAGCACTGGACACATATGCTTGTTGTGTAGAATAATTTCGAACAAGGATAAAATACGTTGTGTTTGATGTAGGAAAAAAATAACAGTGAGTAAGTTTTGAAAAGTTCTGATATAAATCCTGGAATGGGCATATGTTGCAATTGCTATATACAAAAATCACTTCTAGCCAAGTATATAATGTATCTGTTAATTGAAATCCTAATTTAACACAGCAACTCATGTCATCTGCTTTTAAATCTCTACATTCCATTACTAAAAATGTTTAGAGGTATGTTTTGAAAACACACTAGGATATGTGTATGATATAGATATAGATATCTGTTTCTCAACAGATTTTGTACTTCTGTATGTCATAGATAGATCTATGCTGAACATCAACATAGATCAGTGGTGTTAAGTCATAATGTGCACAGGACTCATCTAAGTATCCTTCTAAAATGTAGATCCTATCTCGGTAGGTCTAGAGTGGGTCCTGAGATTTACCTTTCTAACAAGTTCACAGTTGGTGCCAATGCTGATGGTCTCTGAGCCTTGCTTTGAGTAGCTAGGGTCTAGGTCACAGTTAGGAAGTATGGAGACAAGCAAACCTGCGTTCAAATCTACTTTCCACTCTCTGTATGTCAAGTAAATTAACTTCTTTGAGGCTCAGTTTTGTTTTGTTTGTTTGTTTCTTTGAGACAGAGTTTCACTCCTGTTGCCCAGGCTGGAGTGCAGTGGCATGATCTCGGCTCACTGCAACCTCTGCCTCCCAGGTTCAAGCGATTCTCCTGTCTCAGCCTTCCGAGTAGCTGGGATTACAGGCATGCATCACCACACCTGGCTCATTTTGTATTTTTAGTAGAGACAGGTTTTCTCCATGTTGGTCAGGCTGGTCTTGAACTGCTGACCTCAGGTGATTCACCCACCTCAGTCTCCCAAAGTGCTGGGATGTCAGGCGTGAGCCACTGTGCCCGGCCTGAGGCTCAGTTTTGATATCTTTGAAGTGAGTGTAATACAACTTATCTCATTGGGTTGTCATATTAATGTGATAAGACTGTGTCTGTTAAGCATTGTCCTTCCTCTTGACACATACACCATTGTCTCTTTTTCAAATGAAATGTTGCTAATAGCAGGGCTGAAAGGGACCAGGACAGCAGGGACCAGGGCTGCAAAACAACTCCTGAACTAACTTAGGCAAACAATTCCAGGAATCTAGAAAGCAGAACAGACCGGCTGAGCAGACCGGGAAAACAAGCCCTACCCCTACCCTGCAATCCCCTGATAAACGTCATCAGTGTTTCAAAATGTAACCGAAATACCAGAAATGGCGGGAACCAATCATAATCAGCCAAATCACCTTGTTCAAATGTCAGCCAATCCTAAGTCTGATGTGTACAAAATCCCCTATGACTCTGTACCTGTTTACCCCTGACTATAAAAATGCTGTCTGGAGCCCAGTTAAGGAACTTTCCCGCTCGTCTCATGACTAGTGAGGAAGTTCCAGGTTCGAACCTGTAATAAAGATCCTTGCCGCTTGGCTTTGACTCCGGACTCTGGTGTTCTTCTCTGGGGAATAAGCGGTCTGGGCATAACAGGGCCTGATTTCATGATAGGGAAAAGTGTTGAGAGCACTGGACCCAGAAGGATAATGATAGTGTGGTGGTGTAGGCTGACCAATGGGCTAGGCTTAGATTTTAGTCATTGCTCATATTTGGGAGGCTCAAATAAGATTATGTCCATGAAGATATTTTGAAAACTGCAAATCACTGCAAGTACACAAGAATCCAAGCACTAGTGAAAGTCAGTGGAAAAAAATGTCAGCATGATATGTCGCCAGTATAATGACAATGGCTTACACTTGTGTAGACCAGTTTGCTTTACGAAGTATTTTTGTATGCTTGATCTCTATTTAACATTGATCTCTATTTAATAGTCACAGCAGACCACTGATTAAACTCTTTTTACTGCAGACAAGAAAACTAAGGCAAAGAGGTTAAGTGACAAGGCCAAGTAAAAATCATGATTGCTACTCCAGCCTCTTTATTTTATAGATGAGTAAATGAGGCTTGTCTCAAAGTGTTGGCCTTTCATCCTCTTCCCAGTCTCTGCAGGGAAAATACATGAATAATACATCACAGAAAATGTTACAAAACCAAAAGATCAGAAAGTGGACCTAACTGCACAGTCTAGTGGGTAAGAGCATGGATTCTGGCCTTAGACTCCAGCTTTCCCACTGACTAGCTGCATGACCCTGGAAAAGTGACTTCAACTCTCTGTGCCTCAGTTTCGTCATCTGTGAAAATGAGATGTTAACAGTATCCAGCTTGTTAGGCTGTCAGGGGGACTAAATGAATTAATATTTTAAAAGCCCTTAAAATGGTGCTTGGCATATGGTATCTCATGAACATTAGTTACATAAATGTAGTACTTGGCCCCGGAGGGAAAACCAATAGTATCCCTAGCATCCCACTCTCTTTATGTTCTCCTAGATATTGTAGGATATGAGTACCTCTTCTACAAGCCTATGGAAAGAAGGAAAAGAAGCAGAAAGTAAGTTACATATCTCAAGTGACAGAGTGGCAAGGCTGGAATTTGAATTCAACTCAATGGAACCCAAAGCCTTCATTCTTCTTTCCGCTGAACTCACAAACATGAATTCTAAATCTTGGCCAGCTAAAATAGGCAAGTCTTGCTCAGGAATAAAAGGTAAACATTTTCCTAGAGTGTCTTTGCCAAAATTTTGAGAAGGGAAGCTAGACAGTATGTGACTAACTTTGCTTTCTCTTTATGTATTTATTGAGTTACTTATTTGTTTTTGATATCTTAAAATGAATCACTCAAAAACTTGACCTAGAATTGTATAACATAGGTTTAGATCACTGGTTCTCAACCAGAGATCATTTTAACCTCCAGGGGCATTGGGTTTGAATACATTTTTGGTTTTCACAACTGGGGGAAAGTTGCTATTAGTATCTAGTGGGTAGAGGCTGGGGTGTTGCTAAACATCCCACAGACACACAACAGCCCCCACAACAAAAAATTATCCAGCATGAGATGTCAACCAGGTTCAGAGAACATCAACAGCATCATGGATCATGAGCATGAAGGGAGGGGGATTCTAAAGGTTGTCTAACCCAGTTTCCTACCATGCATAAATTCCCTCTACAGTAAGTCTGAAAAGCAATCCATGTGAAAAACAAACACAATACCTTGCTTCTTAGTTCAAAGTATTAAAAATGCAAGGCCTGGAACTCAGAACTCATTATGTGAACCTGGTGTCCCTACAGATTTACTCACATCCTGTTTGGAACTTCCTCTTGTGTATGCAATTCCTGCTGGGTTCTGTACCCCCACAACCTATCTTTTTTCTCTTCCCTCTGCTTATTGTTCCTATGTGGACAGTTTGACCTATCCAATTATACTACCTTTTTTTCTATTTATTTATTTATTTATTTATATGAGATGGAGTTTTGCTCTGTTGCCCAGGCTGGAGTGCAGTGGCATGATCTTGGCTCACTGCAAGCTTAGCCTCCTGGGTTCACACCATTCTGCTGCCTCAGCCTCCTGAGTAGCTGGGACTACGGGCACCTGCCACCATGCCCAGCTAAGTTTTTGTATTTTTAGCAGAGATGGGGTTTAGCCAGGATGGTCTTGATCGCCTGACCTTGTGATCCACCTGCCTCAGCCTCCCAAAGTGCTGGGATTACAGGCATGAGCCACCATGCCCGTTCTTTTTTTTCTATTTAAATAAACTTTTAATTGAAGTGTAATATACATACAGTAAAGTACAGAAATCAAATGATTGATTAATTTTCACAAAGTGAACAATTCTTCTAACCATAACTTGATTCAAGAACTAGAACACTGGTGAAGTCCAAGATGGCTGAATAGGAACAGCTCAAGTCTACAGCTCCCAGTGTGAGGTGAGCGATGCAGAAGACGGGTGATTTCTGCATTTCCAGCAGAGGTACCGGGTTAATCTCACTGGGGCTTGTCAGACAGTGGGTGCAAGACAGTGGGTGCAGCCCACGGACCATGAGCCAAAGCAGGGCGAGGCATCGCCTCACCCGGGAAGTGCAAGTGGTCAGGAAATTCCCTTTCCTAGCCAAGAGAAGCCGTGACAGATGGCACCTGGAAAATCGGGTCACTCCCACCCTAATACTGTGCTTTTCCAACAGCCTTAGCAAACGGCACACCAGGAGATTACTTCCCGTGCCTGGCTCAGATGGTCCCACGCCCATGGAGCCTTGCTCACTACTAGCACAGCAGTCTGAGATCAAACTGCAAGGCAGCAATGAGGCTGGGGGAGGGGTGCCCACCATTGCTGAGGCTTGAGTAGGTAAACATAGCAGCCAGGAAGCTCCAACTGGGTGGAGCCCACTGCAGCTCAAGGAGGCCTGCCTGCCACTGTAGAGTCCACCTCTGGGGGCAGGGCATAGCTGAACAAAAGGCAGCAGAAACTTCTGCAGACTTAAACGTCCCTGTCTGAGAGCTTTGAAGAGAGCAGTGGTCTCTCACCACAGAGTTTGAGATCTGAGAACGGACAGGCTGCCTCCTCAAGTGGGTCCCTGACACCCAAGTAGCCTGACTGGGAGGCACCTCCTAGTAGGGGCCAACTGACACCTCATACGGCCGGGTGCCCCTCTGAGATGAAGCTTCCAGAGGAATGATCAGGCAGCAACATTTGCCATTCTGTAATATTTGCGGTTCTGTAGCCTCTGCCGGTGATACCCAGGCAAAGAGGGTCTGGAGTGGACCTCCAGCAAATTCCAACAGACCTGCAGCTGAGGGACCTGACTGTTAGAAGGAAAACTAACAAACAGAAAGGAATAACATCAACACCAACAAAAAGAACATCCACACCAAAACTCCATCTGTAGGTCACTATCATCAAAGACCAAAGGTAGATAAAGCCACAAAGATGGGGAGAAACCAAAGCAGAAAAGCTGAAAATTCTAAAAATTAGAGCACCTCTTCTCCTCCAAAGGAACACAGCTCCCCACCAGCAATGGAACAAAGCTGAATGGAGAATGACTTTGACGAGCTGAAAGAAGAAGGCTTCAGAAGATCGGTAATAACAAACTTCTCCAAGCTAAAGGGGATGTTTGAACCCGTTGCAAAAAAGCTAAAAAAAAAGTTGAAAAAAGATTGGACGAATGGCTAACTAGAATAAATAGAGTAGAGAAGACCTTAAATGACCGGAGAGAGCTGAAAACCATGGCACGAGAACTACGTGATGCATGCACAAGCTTCAGTAGCCAATTCGATCAACTGGATAAAAGCGTATCAGTGATTGAAGATCAAATGAATGAAATGAAGTGAGAAGAGACGCTTAGAGAAAAAAGAGTAAAAAGAAATGAAAAAAGCCTCCAAGAAATATGGGATTATGTGGAAAGACCAAATCTACATCTGATTGGTGTACCTGAAAGTGACCGGGAGAATGGAACCAAGTTGGAAAACACTCTGCAGGATATAATCCAGGAGAACTTCCTCAACCTAGCAAGGCAGGCCAACATTCAAATTCAGGAAATACAGAGAATGCTACAAAGATACTCCCTGAGAAGAACAACTCCAAGACACATAATTGTTCAGATTCACCAAAGTTGAAATGAAGGAAAAAGTGTTAAGGGCAGCCAGAGAGAAAGGTTGGGTTACCATAAAGGGAAGCCCATCAGACTAACAGCGGATCTCTTGGCAGAAACTCTACAAGCCAGAAGAGAGTGGGGGCCAATATTCAACATTCTTAAAGAAAATAATTTACAACCCAGAATTTCATATCCAGCCAAACTAAGCTTCATAAGTGAAGGAGAAATAAAATCCTTTACAGACAAGCAAACACTGAGAGATTTTGTCACCACCAGGCCTGCCTTACAAGAGCTTCTGAAGGAAGCACTAAACATGGAAAGGAACAACCGGTACCAGCCACTGAAAAAAAAAAAGCCAAATTGTAAAGACCATTGATGCTAGGAAGAAACTGCATTAACTAATGGGCAAAATAACCAGCTAACATCAAAAAGACAGGATCAAATTTGCACATAACAATATTAACCTTAAATGTAAATGGGCTAAATGCTCCAAATAAAAGACACAGACTGGCAAATTGGATAAAGAGTCAAGGCCCATCAGTGTGTTGTGTCCAGGAGACCCATCTCACGTGCAGAGACACATATAGGCTCAAAATAAAGGGATGGAGGAAGATCTCTCAAGTAAACGGAAAACAAAATGAAACAAAAAGGCAGGGGTTGCAATCCTAGTCTCTGACAAAACAGACTTTAAACCAGCAAAGATCAGAACAGACAAAGAAGGCCATTACATAATGGTAAGGGGATCAATTCAACAAGAAGAGCTAACTGTCCTAAATATATATACAACCAATACAGGAGCACCCAGATTCATAAAGCAAGTCTTTAGAGACCTACAAAGAGACTTAGACTCCAACACAATAATAATGGGAGACTTTAACACCCCACTGTCAACATTAGACAGATCACAAGACAGAAAGTTAACAAGGATATCCAGGAATTGAACTCAGCTCTGCACCAAGCAGACCTAATAGACATTTATAGAACTCTCCACCCCAAATCAACAGAATATACATTCTTCTCAGCACCACATCACACTTATTCCAAAATTGACCACATAGTTGGAAGTAAAGCACTCCTCAGCAAATGTAAAAGAACAGAAATTATAACAAACTGTCTCTCAGACCACAGTGCAATCAAACTAGAACTCAGGATTAAGAAATTCACTCAAAACCGCTCAACTACATGGAAACTGAACAACCTGCTCCTTAATGACTACTGGGTACATAACAAAATGAAGGCAGAAATAAAGATGTTCTTTGAAACCAATGAGAACAAAGACACAACATACCAGAATCTCTGGGACACATTTAAAGCAGTGTGTAGAGGGAAATTAATAGCACTAAATGCCCACAAGAGAAAGCAGGAAAGATCTAAAATTGACACCATAACATCACAATTAAAAGAACTAGAGAAGCAAGAGCAAACAAATTCAAAAGCTAGCAGAAGGCAAGAAATAACTAAGCTCAGAGCAGAACTGAAGGAGACAGAGACACAAAAACCCTTCAAAAAATCAATGAATCTAGGAGCTGGTTTTAGAAAAGATCAACAAAATTGATAGACCACTAGCAAGACTAATAAAGATGAAAAGAGAGAAGAATCAAATAGACACAATAAAAAATGATAAAGGGGATATCACCACTGATTCCACAGAAATACAAACTACCATCAGATAATACTATAAACACCTCTATGTAAATAAACTAGATAATCTAGAAGAAATGGATAAATTCCTGGACACATACACCCTCCCAAGACTAAACCAGGAAGAAGTTCAATCTCTGAATAGACCAATAACAGGCTCTGAAATTGAGGCAATAATTAATAGCCTACCAACCAAAAAAAGTCCAGGACCAGAAGGATTCACAGCTGAATTCTACCAGAGGCAAGAAGGAGCTGGTACCATTCCTTCTGAAACTATTCCAATTAATAGAAAAAGAAAGAATCCTCCATAACTCATTTTATGAGGCCAACATCATCCTGATACCAAAGCCTGGCAGAGACACAACAGAAAAAGAGAATTTTAGACCAATATCCCTGATGAACATCAATGCGAAAATTCTCAATAAAATACTGGCAAATTGAATCCAGCAGCACATCAAAAAGCTTATCCACCATGATCAAGTGAGCTTCATCCCTGGGATGCAAGGCTGGTTCAACATATGCAAATCAATAAACGTAATCCATCATATAAACAGAACCAAAGACAAAAAACACATAATTATCTCAATAGATGCAGAAAAGGCCTTCGACAGAATTTAACAGCCCTTCATGCTAAAAACTCTCAATAAATTAGGTATTGATGGGGTGTATCTCAAAATCATAAGAGCTATTTATGACAAACCCACAGCCAATATCATACTGAATGGGCAAAAACTGGAAGCATTCCCTTTGAAAACTAGCAGAAGACAGGGATGCCCTCTCTCACCACTCCTATTCAGCATAGTGTTGGAAGTTCTGGCCAGGGCAACAGGCAGGAGAAAGAAATAAAAGGTATTCAATTAGGAAAAAAGGAAGTCAAATTGTCCCTGTTTGCAGATGACATGATTGTATATTTAGAAAACCCCATTGTCTCAGCCCAAAATCTCCTTAAGCTGATAAGCAACTTCAGCAAAGTCTCAGGATACAAAAACAATGTGGAAAAATCACAAGCATTCCTATACACCAATAACAGACACAGAGAGCCAAATCATGAGTGAACTCCCATTCACAATTGCTTCAAAGAGAATAAAATACCTAGGAATCCAACTTACAAGGGATGTGAAGGACCTCTTCAAGGAGAATTACAAACCACTGCTAAATGAAATAAAAGAGGACACAAACTAATGGAAGAACATTCCATGCTCATGGATAGGAGGAATCAGTATCGTGAAAATGGCCATACTGCCAAAGGTAATTTATAGATTCAATGCCATCTCCATTAAGCTACCAATGACTTTCTTCACAGAATTGGAAAAAACTACTTTAAAGTTCATATGGAACCAAAAAAGTGCTCTCATTGCCAAGACAATCCTAAGCAAAAAGAACAAAACTGGAGGCATTATGCTACCTGATTTCAAACTATACTACAAGGCTATAGTAACCAAAACAGCATGGTACTGGTACCAAAGCAGAGATATAGACCAACAGAACAGAACGGAGGCCTCAGAAATAATACCACACATCTACAACCATCTGATCTTTGACAAACCTGACAAAAACAAGAAAAGGGGATAGGATTCCCTACTTAATAAATAGTGCTGGGAAAGCTGGCTAGCCATGTAGAAAGCTGAAACTGGATCCTTTCCTTACACCTTATACAAAAATTAATTCAAGATGGATTAAATACTTAAAGTCAGACCTAAAACCATAAAAACCCTAGAAGAAAACCTAGGTAATATCATTCAAGACATAGGCATGGGCAAGGACGTCGTGTCTAAAACACCAAAAGCAATGGCAACAAAAGCCAAAATTGAGAAATGGGATCTAATTCAATAAAGAGCTTCTGCACAGCAAAAGAAACTACCATCAGAGTGAACAGGCAACCTACAGAATGGGAGAAAATTTTTGCAATCTATGCATCTGACAAAGGGCTAATATCTCAAATCGACAAAGAACTTAGACAAATTTACAAGAAAAAGATCAAACGACCCCATCAAAAAGTGGGTGAAGGATATGAACAGACACTTCTCAAATGAAGACATTTATGCAGCCAACAGACACATGAAAAAATGCTCATCATCACTGGCCATCAGAGAAATGCAAATCAAAACCACAATGAGATACCATCTCACACCAGTTAGAATGGCGATCATTAAAAAGTCAGGAAACAACAGGTGCTGGAGAGGTTGTGGAGAAATAGGAACACTTTTACACTGTTGGTGGGAGTGTAAACTAGTTCAAACATTGTGGAAGACAGAGTGGCGATTCATCCAGGATCTAGATCTATAAATACCATTTGAGCCAACCATCCTGTTACTGGGTATATACCCAAAGGATTATAAATCATGCTGCTATAAAGACACATGCACACATATGTTTATTGTGGCACTATTCACAATAGCAAATACTTGGAACCAACCCAAATGTCCATCAATGACAGACTGGATTAAGAAAATGTGGCACATATACACCATGGAATACTATGGAGCCATAAAAAAGGATGAGTTCATGTGCTTTATAGGGACATGGATGAAGCTAGAAACCATCATTTTGAGCAAACTATTGCAAGGACAGCAAACCAAGCACTGTATGTTCTCACTCATAGGCGGGAATTTAAAATGAGAACAGTTGGACACAGGGTGGGGTGCACTACACTCTGGGACCTGTTGTGGGGTTGGAGGAGGGGCGAGAGATAGCATTAGGAGATACACCTAATGTAAATGACGAGTTAATGGGTGCAGCACACCAACATGGCACATGTATACATATGTAACAAGCCTGCACGTCGTGCACCTGTACCCTAGAACATAAAGTCCAAAAAAAAAAAAAAAAAAAAAACTAGAACATTGCCAGCACTCTAGAAGCTGTCTCTCCCCTACCTCCATCATAAGCCCTTCACCATCTTCAAAACTCTCCACCCAGAGGTGACTTCTACCGTGTCTTCTAACACAGGAGGCTGGTTTTGCCTGTGTTTGAACCTTACGTACAGGTATATTAAATTCTAGATTAATTATAGATTATGTTTTCTTTTGTGTCTGACTTCCTTTGCTCAAATTTTTTGTTGTGAGAATCAACCACATTGAGTGCACAATAACTCATTCATTCTTATTGCTGTATAATATTTTATTATATAAATATACCACTAGTTATTTATCCATGCTGTTTTTGCATCATTTCCAGTTTGGACTATTATGACTAGCATAGTGCTGCTATGAGCATTCTTGCACTATCTTTAGGTGGATATATATATGTATTTCTGTTATGTTTCAACCTAGGAGTGGTATTGTAGGGTTAATATTCTGGAGTGGTGGTGCTGTTACCTGCAAGAAGTCCAGGTGGGCTCTGCAGTCCTCAGTTTTTATCTTCTTGGGAGAAAGAACCTGGCCAAGAGAGAGAAGTAGATTTAAGGCAGAAATGAGAGTTTACTGAAACAAAGAAGAGTATGCTTGGAAGAAACCAAGTAGGCAACTCAGAAGATTGAGTTCCTCACCTGATCATTGGCTCAGGAGTCGTATAGATTTACTATTTCTTGTCTTCCCTGCTCCTACGTCTCTTCTTCTTGTCCCTCCCTCTGTGTGGGCTGTTGGCTAATCACCACATGTGCAGTGTCTTGCCAGTATCTGGAAGGGGCTGCATGTGCCCTTTGGTGGTTGAAGTTATGCACATGCTCTCTTAGTGCAAATTCCCTTACCAGTCTAATGCCCCAGAGGAAGTTCATATGTGTGTCAAACTCTGTCATTTTGCCTCTTACTGTACATGCTTGGACATGCCCCCAGAGGAAGGGCAAACTCCACCATTTTGCCCCTTACTGGGCATGCCTGGGCATGTCTCCAGAGGAAGGTGCTCCACCATTTTGAGTTCTTATCAAGAAGTTGTTGCCCACAAGTCAAGAAGTCTCCTGTTTGTTAGGAAAATTTCCGCTTCCTGTTACCAGTCACCTGACAATCACTGGACAGTCACCTGACATTCTTTAAGGCCCTATCCTATCCTGCTCATATCTGCCTGTCTACATACTCTAATAGTAGCAATTTACACTCTCATCAGTAATGTATGAGAGTTCCACTTGCTTCACATCCTTGCCACTGTCTTGGTATTATTGCTACCACCTTTCTTTTTACTCAGAAGTTGCTAAAGAACCTGGGAACCAGGAGCCTCAGGTTTAAGTCAAGAAAAACAGAAGTTGTACTTGGATGATTGAATAGAGTTGCCACATGTAGGAAAAAAACAACAACAACAAACAACCACAGACTATTCAGATAAATTTGAATAAGTATGTCCCATGCAATATTTAAGGCATACTAAAAAATTATTCATCATTTATCTGAAATTCAAATTTAACTGGCATCCTGTATTTTTATCTGGAAACTCCATTGGGTGGGTATGGGGAATGTCTTTGTGATTGATGCCGTAACAGTGAATAACTGTTCCCCACATGTTATGGGAATGGAGCATGGTAGAGAGGAAGCAAAAACAATGGAACTTTTGTAGGTTGTGAAGGAAGCCCTCCTCCCAACCCCCAGATGGAGGCCAAAGGACACTAACAGTGGCAGTGATCTATCCAATCTCTAGCTAAAGTCTTAAAAGAGCATTTCCTCTGGGAATACACAATTGTTTATTCATGGATAAAGGAAGAAAAATTGAAATCTCTTGAGAAGTTTTTCCTGCCAGCTTCCATATTAAGCAGCCTTATGTATGCTTTCAGATTGCCTTATGACCATTTTTTCTTTTTTTTTTTTTTTGAGACAAGGCCTCACTCTGTTGCCCAGGCTGGAGTGGAGTGGCACAATCTCAGCTCACTGCAACCTCTGTTTCCCGAGTTCAAGCGATTCTCCTGCCTCTGCCTCCTGAGTAGCTGGGATTACAGGCGCCCGCCACCACGTCCAGCTTTTTTTTTTTTTTTTTTTTTTTTTTTGTATTTTTAATAAAGATGGGGTTTCACCATATTGGCCAGGCTGGTCTTGAACTCCTGACCTCAGGTGATCCACCTGCCTCGGCCTCCTAAAGTGCTGTGATTACAGGCGTGAGCCACACACCTGGCCCTAAAGTCTTAAAAGAGCATTTCCCCGAGGAACACCCAAATTGTTTATTCATGGATAAAAGAAGAAAAACTGAAATTTCCCCTGGGAACACACAATTGTTTATTCATGGATAAAGGAAGAAAAACTGAAACAGAGGTTTCTCCTGCCAGATTCCATGTTAAGCAGCCTTATGTGTGCTATCAGATTCTAGCCTTGTGACCATTTTTTCCTTTTTTTGAGACAAAGTCTCGCTCTGTCACTCAGGCTGGAGTATACTGGTGCGATTTCAGCTCGTTGCAACTGCTGTCTCCTGGGTTCAAGTGGTTCTTCTGCCTCAGCTTCCCGAGTAGCTGAGATTACAGGCATGCACCACTGCACCCAGCTAATTTTTTGTATTTTTAGTAGAGATGGGTTTTCACCATGTTGGCCAGACTGGTCTTGAACTCCTGACCTCAGGTGATCTACCTGCCTTAGCCTCCCAAAGTGCTGGAATTGCAGGCTTGAGCCACCGTGCCTGGCTCTTCTATTTTGAAGTTCAATACTTGGAAAACTTAAGCAGCTATGTCAGGTTCAAGGTCAGGTGAGCTATAGTCAAAGACTGTGCTCTTCCATTCTACCAAGTCCCCTGTCTTTTGGAAGGAGTTTTATTCTCAGCAGTTACTATTTATTGACTACCCGCGGTTTTGCACTGGGCTCTGTTTCTCTGAGCCAACCTGAGCTATCCAGATGGGATTGGGTAAAGCAGCTGAGTAACAATCTCCTTGGCATTCCAGGGCTCTTAATTCCCCCTATTTCCAGCTCCTCCCTTGCCCTCTCTATGCCTCCTTCTGGCATTCAGTCACCTACCAAATAATTCCATGGGTCGCATCAACCCACCAGCCCCTCATTAGAGATTAACCTAATTTCTGGAACAAGAGAGTAAAATAAAGTCAATGGAGAAGGTCCTACCTTTTGTTACCTGTGTTAGGCCATAGCTGGAGAAATGATCCCTTCTTCTGTATACATTGAGAGTGGAGAAAGGTTAGTCTCAAACCAGTAATTAGCTTCTGGACTCCTATATCTCCTGCAGCCTCCCAGATCCCTTCAGATCTGCTCCTTTCAAGGATCTCCCTTGTTCTTGAGCTTCTTCAGAAGCCAGAAACCTCACAGTAAGCCCTTTAGTCCTGCAACTGGGTGTGTATTTAGGGCCAATTCCCTCCCCTACTCCCGCAGAACCTATGGGTCTCCCAGAATTCATAAGTCTCTGCATCAGGATAAGATTCTGCCTCATCTACCAGTGGTGTCATTTCTGAAATTTTAGCCAACAGAATGAAAACTCTCAGTTATAAGGAAATTTAAAAATGATTATGTGTAGTTGAAGATATGACATTTCCTAATTTAAGCTAAACAGTTTATATAAACAAAGTGTGCTCCAAAACATTTTTCTTCCTGTTAAAAATGGTGCTCATTCTTGATAATGCTTAAATTCGGAGCCCTCTCAGGAGTATTTGTGTTTTTGATAGCATAAGGCTGGGAAATTTCCTGACACTGGCAAAGTTTAGTTATCTTCCTTTCATCAAGGAAGTCAAAGGGACTTGGCTCACTAAAACATTTAATTTGGGGTGAGTGGAAGAGATAAAAAGCAGACGGTAAACTGGGTCTATCGATGCCTCCATTGTCTTCCATCATTAACCTCTCTGGTAACCAAGTTTATTAAGCTTCTTTCTCTACTTTTATCCTATAATTTATTAAACTGGTGTCAGGCATACATGGTTCTAGAGGAAGGCTGCCCTTTCACACCCAGACCCTCTATGCATGCCCTCTGAAGCTCTTCACAATGTGACCTACCTATTTCTCCAGTCCTTTTGATTTCTACTTCCATAAATTATCCCATCACCACTCAGCAAGCAGCCCCTCTATATCTGTTCCTGCTGTCAGTTACGGTCTCCTGTCTTCCTCTTTACCTGTTAACATCCCATCTCTAGTGCCCCTCCACCAGGAAGCCATTTCTAACCTTCCATGTTGGATTTCCCTTTCCATCCTCTGAACTTGCAAACCCCTTTCCAGATGTGGTGGAGAGCCCTCTGGTCTGGGGCTCGGGACACTAGGAATGTCATTATTGCACTGATACTTGGCTCCCTCTGTGTTTTTTCTCTAAATGACAATGATACTATCTTCACTTCCTTCTTCCCACGGTTATTAAAAATCTACAGGAATCCATACTAATAGCAGACATGAGATTTAGATACATGTATTCTAAGCATGTACACCTTTTCTTTTGACTTATTTGTAGTTTTTTTTTGAGGACAGGTAACTGGACCTCAATCATCTTTGTGTCCCCCAAAGATAGTGGCCTACACATAGCCTAGAAAATAGTAAGTGCTCAACACCATTTTATTTATTTATACCAGTGGTTTTCAACCATGGGTGATTTGCACCTCCCACCCGCCCTGCCCGCTCCCCACTCCCCACTCCAACCACCTGTCCGAGACATTTGGCAATGTCTGGTAACAGTTTTGGTTTCCACAACTCAGGGAGATGGCAGAGAATTGCTACTGGCATCTAGTGGGTAGAGGCCGGGAAAGCTGCTAAGCATCCTACAATGCACAAGACAGGCCCTGCCTTCCCTAACTCTCAACAAGAAGTTATTCGGCCCAATGGTGGCGAGGCCGAGAAACTCTGATTTATACCCTTGATCTTAAGAAGATTTGAGCTGTTTACAAACTCACATATACGATGAGATACCAGATGCAAAATGAAGAAATCAGGCACAGGACAAATAAAGCCTGGAGCAAGTTTAGTGCATGCTTTAAGGTTCCTATACAATGCTAGACATCACTGCACATTAGACCCTGAGCTTCTCATCAGGCAAAGCAAAGAGGGAACACAAATATTTAGGAGACTGGCCATGTCCATAAAAGACAAACAAATTGAAATTTAGAGAAATTTCTCATCAAAATGGAAGTGATGCATGAAAAAGCGTGATCCAAGCCTTTAACACTTTCCTAATGTAGACTTAAAGAGTATGGAGGGATTAGAGTATGAACACTGAAAGTAACGTATAAGAAGCTAAAGTGATCCCATCCAAGTACTTATCTGTCTGATAATCTGAGATAATTCAAGATTAAAAATCAGATTTTAAAAGATTTTTTTGAAACAGAGTCTTGCTCTGTCATCCAGGCTGGAGTGCAGCGGTGCCATCTCAGCTCACTGCAAACTCCACTTCCTGGGTTCAAGCAATTCTCATGCCTCAACCTCCCGAGTAGCTGGAATTACAGGCATGTGCCACCACGCCTGGCTAATTTTTGTATTTTTAGTAGAGATTGGATTTCACCATGTTGGCCAGGCTGGTCTCTAACACCTGACCTCAAGTGATCCGCCTGCCTCGGCCTCCCAAAGTGCTGGGATTACAGGTGTGAGCCACAGAACTTGGCCTAAAGGTTATTTAGAGAAGTACAAGAGGGCATGTTCCTTCGTAATTCTCCATAAATAGCATTTTTACCAGCTATTTATGAGGTTTGGTAAGAATTGGGCAGTGGTGAGACAGAATGAAAAGTCTGGCAGGACCTTGAGTTCAGATTCCCAGGTCAAGCTGCTTATCCATGAGAAGAGGTATGCAGATGGAAAGGCATATAATGTATTGTATTGTTATAAAATGTATATTGTTATAAAAATTAAGGAATGGAATGGGGACACACAGCTGAATAGAAAACCACCCTAGTGTAGCATGGAAGTGAGCTCAGGGCATCTACCTATGGGAAAGTTTGTTTCCCTCAGAAACCACCTCTGGGACTGCTTTAGCAAGTGACCATATGGCTGATAAAAGTCCCCAAGTTCTGTACCATAGAGCCTGGAAAACTTTTGTAGTAGGTATTACCACCCTCTCCCATGGTAATAAAAGAATGTAACAATACGCCTACAGAGTCGAATTTTAAGTACAGAAAGTCCCTTAACTTATATGGGGTGATATCCAGATAAACTCATTGTAAGTAAAAAAAAAAAAATTATATAATTGGAAATGCATTTAGTACCCGGATAAATTCATCAAGAAGTTGAAAAATTGTAAGTGGAATTATTGTAAGTTAGGGAATGTCTGTAATGTAACTTCCTAGTCTATGCTATAAAGATAAAAGAATTGCAGTATGGAACCTTAGATATAGTAATAAGTTGATCTTCTAAAAATACTAACAATTGGCCCTATTCTGATTCTGAACCATTTGGTCTGGTTGGAGAGATTGAGTAAGTGATCTGGAATTGGTGTTTTTAAGGCTTCCCAGGTAATTACAAAGTGCAGCCAGGGTTGAGAACCACTACATTAAAGGAAATGATGATTTTTGAGTATTGAATTAGTCTATCCTGAGTCTTTTATACAATAATAAAATACATTTCCTCCCAATTTCAAACTTCGCCTACCACTTAAATTTGCTCCCAAAAACATGTATAATTAAAAAAATTAAGCCAAAGGAAGCACTCATTCTATGGCACAGACTGAAGTGTTGCTTGATTCTAAAAATGAATGAATGAATGAATGAATGAATGAATGAATAATATGCTCAATGAAGAAAATCTGAAAATTACAAAAGTATCAAAACAAAAATCTCTAGCAATTCCACCATACAAAGCTTAACTACCTGTGACATTTTCAATGTATGTCTTTCCATTTTGTCCATTAAAACAATCGTTAGTGTGCAGGACCAGTTTTTAATGAGGATATTCCCAATTGAGGCAATAAAACCATTTCTCCTGTGATGTGGAGAAGGCTGCTTTCCTTTCTGTTTGTTTTACGTAGAGAGCAAGCATTCATCTCTTTTAAAACTGGCATCCAATTATGCTGTAGCTCAGAATTACCTAATTAGTTGAGATGCCCCTACCATAACTCTTGAGTTGGTGTGAAAGGGTAGAGTCTATCTAAAAAAGTCAAGAACTTGAGTTCATCCCAAGGGCTGAAATACTATTGATTTAATGAATAAATCTTTGAGTTACCTTAAAAGTCCCAATTTATATGCAGATATCCTAAAAGCCCTCAGCTAAAATCAGATTTCTTACCTAGGCAATGACTTATTTCCCCAGACTCATGTTTTGCCTTTATTCTGTTTCTTCACATCTGTCTTGGAACTATTTGTCTCCAATAGGAGCTCAGCAGAGAGGAATCCCAGAAGCAGAAGAGGGTACCTATCAGCCCCCTGGATTTGCAGAGGGCTCAGCTCTAACCATACTTAGCATATCTGGTATCTGGCCATGTTCACAGAATAGTCCTTTAGATGTCTCACATTTAACATCTTGGCTGAAAAAGGCAGAAGACCTGTAAAGTGCAGCACTGTATTTTAAATCTCGCTGTGACTCAAATGTGAATTGGAATTGCCTGTTCTTCAAATCATGTGAGCTGAAGATCACTTAACTGGGCAGAATCCAGCTAACAGCTGCATTCACTTTGGTACAAAATGACTCAAAGGGACTTGGTTGGCCAGGCACAGTGGCTCATACCAGTAATTCCAGCAATTTGGGAGGCTGGGGTGGGAGTATTGCTTGAGCCAAGGATATTCAAGACCAGCCTGGGCAAGATGGCATCATCTCTAAATAAATAAATAAATAAATAATTTTTTAAAAAGGGACTTGATCATTTTTTTTTTCTTTTCCCTTCTTTTATATTTATTTATTTATTTCGAGATGGAGTCTTGCTCTGTCCCCCAGGCTGGAGTGCAGTGGCGCAATCTCGGCTCACTGCAAGCTCTGCCTCCCAGGTTCACGCCGTTCTCCTGCCTCAGCCTCCCGAGTAGCTGGGACTACAGACACCCACCACCACACCTGGCTAATTTTTTGTATTTTTAGTAGAGATGGAGTTTCACCGTGTTAGCCAGGATGGTCTTGATCTCCTGACCTCGTGATCTGCCCGCTTCAGCCTCCCAAAGTGCTGGGATTACAGGTGTGAGCCACTGCACCCTGCCTTTTGTTTCTTTTTTTAACTTTTTCAGTGAACAGTCGACTTTGTTAAATTATTTTAAATTTTGTTTTCTTGTGGAAAGGGGGAAGGGTTCCTTACAAAATGCCAACAACTTGTACTAGGGATGGAAGTCAAGAGAGCTAAGATAGCCTCAGCTGCAAAACTGATGGTAAAAATTTACAGAATGTTGAATTTGGGTGGTGTCTATAATCTGTAACTTTAACAAGTCCCATCTAATATTTTATAAGAAGACCACAAAACTGTTCAATGAGTGTTCTAGCCAGTATAAATGGATCTCGAAACTTCAATAAACATGCAATTATCCTGTGGCCGTGAAACAGTTAGATGTTGATACATTTCATTCAGGAAAAAGACAGCATCCTAGGCAAACACTTGATTATGAAATATTTCTTTTTCCCTAAAGCCTCCAGATGCATTCTTCCCAAACACGGTGTATGCACTAAGGGACAGCCATTAAGTGGCTTTGTCTCTGACTTCACTGACCTACGTTTGTCTCTGTCTTCATTCCCCCAAGGAAAACCTGTGTGTTTCCACGCAGTGTTACATGCTAACTGCTCAATACAACTGATGGCCACTTCTCAAGTGTTTGCCCAGTCCTCAGGGATTCCTCTGAGTTTTATGAATACCTTCAAGCGCTCTTAGCGTTGTTCTTAGGGTTGGATTTCCCAGGTAATGGAAGCATAGCCTTAGGACACTCATAAAGCTAGGGCAACAAAATAAAATAAAAATGTGGAAAAATATGTAGCTCCTCCTTCCTCAAGTAAATGTCATCTTTAAGGAAAGTAATCACAATTACATTGGACTTCTTTACACTTATTTACATATGTGTATAGATTTACATATCTATACCACATGGAAGGGTATAGATGGGTAGCATGTCACACACTGTTCAGTGTGTTTAAGGCCTCTAAAGACATTTGCTTGGTCCTGGTTATATTTTAAGGTCAGTTGTTTTCAGGTCTCTTCCCACTACCCTAGTCTGAGCTCCACAGGTGCCAGTCAGTCATCTTTTAATTCTGCCACAGCACCTGGAGCACAGTCGCTGCTCAATGAGCATTTCTTTTTTAAATAAGTGAATGAACAAATGTTTGAAGACAGAACTGTGAGTCTCATGTACACAATTTAGGGGTCTCTATTCTAGACATCTAGACATCACAGAAATATTACCTCCCAACGCCTGTCCACTTCCCCTAATCAACCATCTTTAAGTGATGTGTTTGCCTTAAAGACTAGGAAGAGGGAGACAAAAAAAAAAAAAGCTTCCCTTTTCCCCTTTCCTTAAATCATGCAAATGAGAAAGGCTAATCCTTCCCACTAGAGTGAAAATACAGAAAGCTGCTTTGGTGATTGTTAGGGACAAGCTGCCCCAGAAAACCCCCCAACCTCCCCTTACCCTGAATACTCTGCACCTGCATACTTAAACACTTATCTAGGTGCCACAGCAAAGTTACCAGACATGCTAAGTGGAGCAAACCCTAATTACAGCCATTTGGGCAGCACCAGGGAAGTCATGGGAAACGTGAACAAACCTTAGTTACACATTCTTGTAAATTCCTGTTTTTCGTCTAAGTGCCGCCTTAAAAGTAAGGGGATGATGTGTTATAAGTCTATCACAAGCTGATAAACCACCTTTGTGTCTGTTACAAACGAATGGATTCTCTGGGCGGTAAAGATAACCAACAACCCCAGGATGTGGTTATACCCAGAAACTCCCTTAGGCCTCTCTTGACGCCATATAAACCCCTCATTCCGTGAGCTCAGGGCTGCCTCCTCTGACTGTTAGGGAGCAGCCCGGCAGGTTAATAAACTTGCTTGCCTGACTTTAGGTCTACTTGTCCTTTCTCTCGACTAGCCTTACAGTAATATTGCCAGTAATAATAAGGCTACAAATCAGCTAAGAAAACAAGTGGCCAGATGGTAATGATTTCAAAATTGTGTTTGTTATATAAAAACATATATAGATTTAACTTCTGACAATAAAATAATAATAAACTTCAAAATGACTGAAACAGAAATTATGCCTCCTCCCAGCAAAACAAATGCCAGTAGCAAATCTTGAAACCAATTACAAAATAAGTTTATAAAATAAACTTTCTAGAGGGCATTTGTAGTGTTCTGTTTAAATACACTACTCTTACTGGTGATACAATGATTTCTTCTCTTTTTTTTTTTTTTTTTTAGATGGAGTCTCGCTCTGTCGCCCAGGCTGGAGTGCAGTGGCCGGATCTCAGCTCACTGCAAGCTCCGCCTCCCGGGTTCATGCCATTCTCCTGCCTCAGCCTCCCGAGTAGCTGGGACTACAGGCGCCCGCCAACACGCCCGGCTAATTTTTTGTATTTTAGTAGAGACGGGGTTTCACCGTGTTAGCCAGGATGGTCTCGATCTCCTGACCTTGTGATCCACCCGTCTCGGCCTCCCAAAGTGCTGGGATTACAGGCTTCAGCCACCGCGCCCGGCCAATGATTTCTTCTTTAACGATTAAAAAAATTGTCTCTTAGAGAAAAAAATGGATCTTGTAGTAGCACTTTTTAAAGAAAAAGTCATGATACTCACAGATTGTGGCCGTGAAACAGTTAGATGTTGATAAATTTCATTCAGGAAAAAGACAGCATCCTAGGCAAACACTTGATTATGAAATATTTATTTTTCCCTAAAGCCTCCAGATGCATTCTTCCCAAACATGGTGTATGCACTAAGGGGACAGCCATTAAGTGGCTTTGTCTCTGACTTCACTGCCCTACGTTTGTCTCTGTCTTCATTCCCCCAAGGAAAACCTGTGTGTTTCCACGCAGTGTTACATGCTGACTACTGCCAAATTTAATTTAAAAGACAATTCATGTTGCAGACCTGTGGGTTTTTAAAAGATTCACCTAGGGAAATAATTAACACCTAGCACTCAATTCTTCCTTGGCTGTGTTAGTTACATAGTAAAATTTTATTTGCATCATAGTATATTACTTTGTTTAAATAATTTTTTTCTCCTGAAAGAGGATGGGAAAGACAATAGTTTTGCAACACTGCCATATAGTCTGTATTGCAAAATATACTCATCACACTCAGGTTAACAGAGGACCACCAGAACCTAGGACAAGAGAAGCTTAGCAGAACACTGAATGACTGTGTTACAGCTGCAATTAAAACATTTTTTTTTTTCCTGGGATTTCTTTGCCACCCCAGGGGTCAATGTTTTTCTATTTAAAAAGAGTAGATTCAGTATTTTATCTTGCTGTATTTATTTTATGTGACATTTGCCTGACAACATTGTTCTCTTAGACAGCATGATTTACTTATGATTGGGCAAGAACTCACAAAGTCTAATGCTTATTGATTGAGGGTTTCTAGAACTGATTTACTTCCTGAGGTATTTAAGGGTCTTGAAATGTGCTTAGATGCAAGAATTAAGCAGCTGGTCTTGGGTCTCAGAAATGCTAGAGATATTCAAACTTCCTTCTTGCCAGTATGGAGACAGAAAGGTGTGATACCCTTCCTCATCCATCATAACAGTCCTGTAACAAAAGACAGGTTAACAAGAGAAAAGCACAACAAATTTATTTAATCAAAGTTTTTCGTGATACAAGTTGATATGGCTTCGATGAGAGGAGGAACACCAGGACACCATGTTTCTTGATAATCATCCCGGTTTAGATAAAATGACACGGACACACATGGAGTGGTTTTAAGGAGCAGAGAGTTTAATAGGCAAGAAGAGAGAGAACAGAAGAAAGAAGCTCCCCTTTATAAAGACAGAGGGAAGGGGACTCCAAAGCTGAAGGAAGAGGTCCCCAAGTGTGGCGGATACCAGCCAGGTATATATGCAGAGGCTGCAGGAGGTGGTGTCTGATTTGCATACGGATTGGTTTGCCCAGACATGTTATTTGTGTAGCCCATTAAAAAGCTGGCCCTCCCACCCTAGCTGTTTTTTTTTTTTGTTTGTTTGTTTGTTTTAATTGAGATGGAGTATCATTCTGTTACCAGGCTGGAGTGCAATGGGGCAATCTCGGCTCACTGCAACCTCCACCTCCGAGATTCAAGTGATTCTCCTCTCTCAGCTTCCCAAGTAGTTGGGACTACAGGTGCAGGCCACAACCCATCAGGTAATTTTTGTTTTTTTAGTAAAAATGGGGTTTCACCATGTTGGCCAGGATGATCTTGATCCCTTGACCTCATGATCGGCCCATTTCAGCCTCCCAAAGTGCTGGAATTACAGGCGTGAGTCACCACTGAGCCTGGCCCACCCTAGGCTTTTAATATGCAAATGCATGGTGCCATGATGTTCTACACACATGGGGATATGTGGGGGCAGCCATGTTGCCAGGAACATGTGGGGAAAGGGCAAGAAGGAATGGGAATCACCGTGTTTAGGTGGACCCAGTTTCTAATGATCTGCATTTGCATATCAAATGTTGCCAGCCTGGCTTTAAGAACTGGGACTTTACAAGACACTTTTCTGGAGGTACTTTAAAAAGTGAAAACTTCCCAAGGACCCCGTTTCCTATCTGCCTAAAATAATTTCTTAATAACTCCTACTACACAAGGGTCTTCAGAAATGAAGACCTAATGACCCAAGGAAAACTGTCTGTTCTTAGCTTAGGTTCAATGAAGAATGCACAGTCATGTAGAAATGTGATTAGACAAAAAGGGTATGATTGAATGATAATAGACTGAGGGGAAAACCCAGCAAGGCCTGTTTGTTCAGATTGTTCTTGGCCTCTTTGTGTAACGTTTCTTCCTCCTGGGTATGGGAAGCACCCCTCTGAAATGAGGGTCTTGAAGGGAGATGGGAGAGGGCTTTCTAGTTTTTATGACTTGCTTCAGAGAAAAAAGAGAGATGAAAGGCCTTCCTTCTAAGGTCTTCCAATCTCCTTTACTTCAAAGTACTCAGCATACCAAAGTGCCATACTTTGGGGTCTCATGTTTTCAGCTGAATTCTGGAGGTACCAGGCAGGGAGAAAGAATTGTTTCCATTCTTCTGTTACCCGGCAGTCCCTGTTCTCAGAGCTCCCAAGATGGTGGTGGGCTGCTTCCAAGGTGGTGCCAAGCCTCTTGTTCTCTGACCTGGGGTTCTTGGCCTCATGGATTCCAAGAAATGGAATCTCGGGCTATGCAGTGAGTGTTACAGCTCTATTAGAAGCCGTGGGTCACAGAAGAGAACCGTGGAACACAGTGACTAGTGTTTAGCTTGATTAGGACGAACCCAGGCACTTAGCCATGCAGGAACAATGGCGAGCCTTTAGCCCCATTGGGAGCGGCAATGAGTGCCTCGCTGGATCAGGAGTGCAGTGGACACCCTGCTGGATCTGGAGGGGTGGAAGTCAGTGGCAGGTTTGTGACGGTGGCAAAGAGCAGTGGTGGACGGCAAGTGAAAGCTCAGCTTGAGCCATAACAAACACAGACCAGAAGAGTGTGCAGTTGCAAGATTTAATAGAGTGAAAGCAGAGCTCCCATAAAATGGGAGGGGACCCAAAGCGGGTAGCCGTTGCCGGCTCTGAATGCCTGGGTTTATATTCCGATCACTGTCCCTCCCCCTGTGCTCTCAGGTGATAGATGATTGGCTATTTGTTTACCTCCTGTTTTTGCCTAATTATCATTTTAGTGAGTTCTCTTTACTACCTGATTGGGTGTGGGCTAAGTTGCAATCCCCGTGTTTAAAGGTGGATGCAGTCACCTTCCCAGCTAGGCTTAGGGATTCTTAGTCGGCCTAGAAAATCCAGCTAGTCCTATCTCTCAGCTCCCCCGCTCAACAGGAAAACCAAAGTGCGGTTGGGGAGGTTGGCTGATGACCGCTCTAACTGCTTCCTGCTGAACTGGGGTGTAGTAGGGGTTGTGCAGTTGAGATTTCCTTGGGAAATCTCAAACCCCTTGGGAGGGGTTCCTTTGCTGTCATTAACATCGGAGCATGGGCTAGCAGGCTGGTCCAGGGATTTGCGGCAATTCTTAGTCATGGACTGCATCTGGGGTTCCATTTGAAGAACCATTTGTTGTTTTATAGCTTTGATTCTGGAAGAGATAAACTTAACAAGGAGGTTAAAGATACAGGGATTGAAATGTATGGCCTGCAGTGCAGGAGATTATTTCTTTGGCACACTTCAAAGGCCCTGACTATCTGCTTGATAGTTTTGAAAAGGCCTGGTCCAGTAAATAATAATTTGGCCATCTGATGGGTGCTATTGATGCCTAAGTGAAAGGTTTGGTGACGGGTTTTACGTAATTTCCATTGGTGCAGGGCACGGTGGCTCATGTCTGTAATCCCAGCACTTTGGGAGGCTGAGGTGGATGGATCACAAGGTCAGGAGTTTGAGACCAGCCTGATCAACATAGTGAAACCCCATCTCTACTAAAAATACATAAATTAGCCAGGCGTGGTGGCAGATGTCTGTAATCCCAGCTACTTGGGAAGCTGAAGCAGGAGAATCACTTGAACCTGGGAGGTAGAGGTTGCAGTGAGCTGAGATCATACCACTGCACTCCAGCCTGTAATCCCAGCACTTCGGGAGACCAGGGTGGGTGGATCACCTGAGGTCAGGAGTTCAAGACCAGCCTGACCAACATGGAGAAACCCCGTCTCTACTAAAAATACAAAATTAGCCAGGCGTGGTGGCAGTGCCTGTAATCCCAGCTACTCGGGAGGCTGAGGCAGGAGAATCGCTTGAACCCGAGAGGTGGAGGTTGCAGTGAGCTGAGATCGTGCCACTGTACTCCAGCCTGGGCAACAGAGCAAGACTCTGTCTCAAAAAAAAAAAAAAAAAGATGACAAAGTATATAGACTTAAATTAATGCTTAGTAATTGTTGTTTCAATATTTTAACTTACTTGAAAATGACTCAAACATTTAATGGGTATCTTTTACTTAATTTTATTGTAAAGTTTCAAGTTATCAAAAAGATTTTTGAGGCCATTTTAAAATAGACATTTTATAAACAATTATTAATAAAACCTCACTTAAACTTTTATACAACTTATATTCATTTAATTTACTTTAAACAATTATGCTTGAACTGTTCATGAAAATTTTATGAGACATTAAGCAAAGCTGGCCAATATCTTAAGTATTTTTTGTTGTTATTGGTAAATCAGGCAAGTACCAAAAATACTACAGAAGCCAAGAAACTAAAAATTTAAATGTGGTTGTTTCCTCTCCTTTTTTCTACTCCATGACTGGCATGCATCAGGCAGTGTATTTTTAGTGTGCATTCTGCTCTCAGGTTGGATTTACACTTTCATGGTCTTAAGCATCCAGCAGAGACAACACAAACATGTATGATCAGTAAACCCAGGCAAAAATGTTTATTTAATAATCTAAACATACCAACAGAAGCAGATTTTACAGCTTTCATTCTAAAATGTTTAGCCATGTGCCAGGTCTGATAATTTAAGACTTACTAACTATATCTGGCGAACGGGACAAGCTGAGGCTACCTGCTCAGATGGTTAAGGCTTTTTCCGAAGTATTGTGGAGAAAGATTTTAAGACTTTTTATTTTACCAGTTTCTAAATAGTTCTCTTTCTGATGATCATCTCTTTGAAGTTTGTATTTCCACAAGATAACCATCAAGTTCTAGAGAAGACAGGGTAGGAAATTTATATGTCAAAGTTCCTCTGATAATAGACTTTCTCAAACACAGTGACTAGAGAAAGTCTATTATCAGAGGTCAATCTTATGGAAGCTGTGGACTAGATTTTAGGCTGGTGACTGAAGGGACATCTAGCAGGTAACTGACTCCAAAGACCCATGTGAATGAACAAGACATTTATTTCTGCTAAAACTGAATTTTTGCATTTTTCTCTAATTTGGTCTTGAGATTTCTTTCTAGAGAGTGGCTATAAACTCTACCTCTGCCCTGATGGGCCTATCAAAAAAGCCACTCTTTATGAGAGCCCAGACCAGGAGGAGAGTGAGGTTCTGGTGTGTCACTTAGGTGAGACCAGAGGAAGATTCAAGATGGATGTCAAGGCAACATAGACTTAGAGGAATTTACTATAGGATTTTTTTTTTTTTTTTTTTTTTTTTTTTTTTGAGACGGAGTCTCGCTCTGTCACCCGGGCTGGAGTGCAGTGGCCGGATCTCAGCTCACTGCAAGCTCCGCCTCCCGGGTTCACGCCATTCTCCTGCCTCGGCCTCCGGAGTAGCTGGGACTACAGGCGCCCGCCACCTCGCCCAGCTAGTTTTTTGTATTTTTGGTAGAGACGGGGTTTCACCGTGTTAGCCAGGATGGTCTCGATCTCCTGACCTCGTGATCCGCCCGTCTCGGCCTCCCAAAGTGCTGGGATTACAGGCTTGAGCCACCGCGCCCAGCATTACTATAGGATTTTACAAGGAAATACAGAGACGGGCCTTGGAGAAGGTTCAGAAACCTGACTAAAGTTTGGCCATAGAAACCTGACTGCTTCTTACCTCTGATGTTTCCTTTTAGTAGTTTTCCATCCATCAATCACCAAATGGAGGAGATAGGAGCTTGAAAGGATTAAAAGAACTGAATGGAAGATCGAGGGTGGTAAAAAGAAGCAGGGACAGAAGTAAACAGAAGAAGTAGTCTTCAGAAGTCAGTATGGAGAACTCTTAATTTTCCCAGTGAAGTTCCACATTATCCTTAGCAAAAATTATGCCAACAAGAAAGGAAGTAGGCAGAAAGACTGAGCGTATATTATGCAGGGGTTCAAGAAGAGGGTTTCAGTCAACTGAGATGTTCTCCTAGGGTAAGCAAGATCCAATAGAGAGAACAGAAATAACTTTTAAAAATTATATCTTGAATATCAGTTTCCAATTAACCTGACTTCTGACCACAGAGCTCCAAAACAAACAAACAAACAAAAAACAAAACAAAAAAAACTTTTCAAGTCCCTTATTATTAGATTTTAGCTGGAGCAAATAATAAATATTCCCGGCTTTTTTTTTTTTCCCATTTAGACCAGAGGTATCTACCAAGTGACTTACTATAGAATCAAAACCAGTAAGTGTTTTATAAGTTAACCAAGGATGAAAGAGACTTACTCAAAAGAGGCAGCCCTCCCAAGATGCAGAGCCACTCTCAAGGACAGTCAAAAGAAACACCTTTGTTGCCACAGGACCAAACAACAAAGGTTGAGACAACAAAAGCCTCTTATGAACTGGGATCTCTCAGTAAGACAGAGTCATCTGAGAGCTGACACACTCTGACAAAGAGAAGAGGCTCCCAGCCTATTCAACTGGCTGCCTGATGTAAGCTGATGCTTTGCCCAATGATGGCAGAGACCAGACACTACTCTCACTGGTCACAAAGCCAAACACTCAGGACACAAAATGAGACAAACAGGAAGGAAACAGCCGTCCCCGGGAGGCAAAGGATCAATAACAAATGGTACCCCCAAACGAAATTTACACAACAGTCACAGTCCAAACAAATGATTTTCTCCTGTCAACCTAAATTTGGAATGGAAGGTATAGAGAAATTTTTACCTTCAGTTCTTAACCGAACACTAGAGGCAGAGGTCTGGGAGAGCTGACCTTGGTAAAAAAATTCTTACCTTTTCTTTGCTGGCTGTTTGTCAGTTGTCCCAGGATCTATTCTGCAAGCTCCAGAGCAAATTAGCTGTCTCAGCCACCCCTACTTTGGGTGCCAGAAACTATAGGGGGCAGAAAGGTGACATCTTTCCTCACCTATTATAAGGATCATGGTCAACACTCCTGTAACAGAAGACAGGTTAGCAAGAGAAAAGCAGAACACATTTATTTAATCGAAGTTTTACATTATATAAGTGTCTTCAGAAATAAAGACCCAATGACCCAGGGAAAACTATTTTAATGCATAGGTTCAATGAAGAATGACTAGCCATGTAGGAATGTGATTAGACAAAAAGAGTGTGATCTAATGGCAATAACTGAGGTTGGGGCAGGGGAGGGGAATCCAGAAAGGCCTGTCTGTTGAGATTTTTCTTGGCCTGTGAAGCATTTTTTCCTCCTGGGGATGGGGCAGGACCCCTCTGAAATGAGGGTCTTCAAGGGAGAAGGGAGAAGGAAAAGGGAGTGGCCTTTCTAGGTTTTATGGCTTGCTTTGGGGGAAAGGGGTTCTAGTTTCTATGTCCTACCTTGGGGAAGAGGAATTCTGCTTTCTATGAATCACCTCAGAGGAGAAAGACAGGTGGGAGACAGGAGGATCGGAGAGGTCAGAGAGACCTCCCTTCTGAGGCCTTCCAGTCTCCTTCAGTTTAAAGTACTCAGTATGTCAAAGTGTTCTGAGTCCAACACCAGGTTATTGGGCCTTATGTTCCAAGTAAAGAACTGTATGGTGTAGACAAGAGTTGGTATTGAAGGACTGGGTGGCAGAGCAGGGACAAGGTCAATGGCATTTTGGAGTCACTCGTCTGGTGCCAGTGTGGAGCCTAGATTCCAGAAGGTAAGATTGACATCCAAGAGCCACTGCAGGAGCATTTCAGAGCAAGTGAAGGATACTGAGGGCCTGAAAAGGGATGGCAGGCAAGAGGATGGATGTAACAGAAAATGATACTAGGGAAACTTGGCAGTTCTCAGGAGCTGGGTGGAGGAATAAGAGAGGAAATGAGTTGCTTAATGGATCATTAAACAGGCACACATATACACAATACTGTATATAAAAACCTCAAATGTTTTCAGGATTCTTCAGTTTAGCTAAGGTTAAATTGTCGTTCATTCCTATCCATGTGACTGTAACAAGTTGCATTTTCTTTCATGACATTTGAACATAAAACCTGAATGTCTCACATCACAAATCCCCGTTTTATGGTCTCCCTGGTCAGACATATATGGAGAGAGTTGGTCCTGGAGATAGAAGATAACTGGAAAATGATGCTTACTTAGGTCAGAGAGACATTTGCCTAATCTATTAACATTTACACATACCAGTGAATAGAAAACTCAATATTACATAATAAATGCAGGTAAGTAAAGTCACTTTACATACAGGCCACTAAATCCAAAAGGTAGGAGACATTATCCCTGTCCTGGAAGAACTCACAACCTGGGAGATGAGATAAACCACACAGCTAATATGGAAAATACCCATAAGATCTTACAAAGCAAGATGCCATCAAGTTCTAGGCCACTGAACAAGGTGGAACTTGGGTAAATCTCTTAATTAAGAAGTGCTGTGATTGGGAGGCCAAGGTAGGTGGATCATGAGGTCAAGAGTTCGAGACCAGCCTGGCCAACATGGTGAAACCCTGTCTCTACTAAAAATACAAAATTTAGCCGGGCATGGTGGCACATGCCTGTAATCCCAGCTACTTGGGAGGCTGAGGCAGGAGAATCGCTTGAACCTGGGAGGCGGAGGTTGCAGTGAACTGAGACTGCGCCACTGCACTCCAGCCTGGGTGACAGAGCAAGACTCTGTGTCGGGGAAAAAAAAAAGAACCAAAAAAAAAGGTGCTGTGATTTACTGTGCCAAGCACAAAATCCCTTTTTTTTTTTTTTTTTTTTTTTGAGGTAGGGTCTCACCTGTTATCCAGGTTGGAGTCCAGTGGCACACTCTCAGCTCACTCAAGCCTTGACCTCCCAGCCTCAGGTGATCCTCCTACTTCAGCCTCCCAAGTAGTTGGGACCACAGGCACAAGCCACAGTGGATTACTAATTCTTAAATTTTTCGTAGAGACGGGGTCTCTCTATGTTGCCCAGGCTGGTATTATTTCATTTTGATGAATTTATCTATCTATATATTTTTTGGTACTCATAGCAACTCTAGTTGGTATTAGTCTCATTATAAATATCAGTCAATTGAGCCCAGAAGTTAAGTAATTTGCCTGTAATGCTGTAAATATGCATTTGGTCTTCATCCCTGTTTCCTGACCTACAACTCCTGAAGTCTTAGGAATCTTCAAAGCGATAAGTATCTTTTTGTGTGTTAATGAGTTGAGTTGTAGCTGGAAGCCCTTAAGTAGCTTCAGGATGGGGGCTGGTCACAGGAAAGACCAAGGTACAAATAGAGGGTTGGGACTTTTCAGCCCCATGCCCCAGCCTCCAGGGAGAGAACAGGAGCTGAAGGTTAAGTTAATCAACAATGGCCATGATTTAACCAATGTCAACTGGAGAATAATGGGGTTCATAAATTTGGAAAGGAGAACTTTATTTCTCATAAAGGGTTGCAGCCTGCAGGGTGGCTGTTCTGACAGTCTGGGAAGTGTAGCCTCCACTCAGAAGCCAGAAACAGACACTTTAAGGCAAGGACTAAGGGAACAAGAATTTATACTGAGCAGAGTGGCTAAATATACATATTTATAAGCTGTCAGAAAGTCATGAATATTTATGAGGGGAGAAATGTACGCATGTGTAATTGAGTTTCATGCTTCTCCCCATTCAAAAAACTGACTTGGAGGTTATTTGAGGTTGGAGTTTTTGGATCTCTGTTTTTTTTTTTTTTAATGAGATGGAGTTTCGCTCTTGTTGCCCAGGCTGGAGTGCAATGGTGCGATCTCGGCTCACTGCAACCTCTGCCTCCCGGGTTCAAGCAATTCTTCTGACTCAGCCTCCCAGGTAGCTGGGATTACAGGCATGTGCCACCATGCCTGGCTAATTTTGTACTTTTAGTAGAGATGGGGTTTCTCCATGTTGGTCAGGCTGGTCTCGAACTTCCAACCTCAGGTGATCTGCCCTAATCCTGTCTATGTAATGAAGCTTCCATAAAAACCCAAAGGACTGGGTTCAGAGAGCTTCCAGTTAGCTGAACATGTGGAGATTCCTGGAGGGTGGCGTGCCCCAGAGCGTAGAAAAGCTCCTTAACCCTTCCCGCATACCTTGCCCTACCTTTCTCTCCATTGATATGCTTTGTGAACATCCTTTATTTTATTTTTATTTTTTTGAGATGGAATCTCACTCTGTTGCCCAGCCTAGAGTGCAGTGGCACGATCTTGGCTCACTGCAACCTCCGCTTCCTGGGTTCAAGCAATTCTCTGGTTCAGCCTCCCAAGTAGCTGAGATTACAGGTGCCCACCACCATGCTTGGCTAATTTTTGTATTTTTAGTAGAGATGAGGTTTCACCATCTTTGCCAGGTTGGTCTTGAACTCCTGACATCATGATCCACCTGCCTTGGCCTCCCAAAGTGCTGGGATTACAGGCGTAAGCCACCGCGCCCGGCCATGAACATCCTTTATAATAAACCAGTACATATAAGTAAGTGTTATCCTGAGTTTTGTGAGCCACTCTAGCAAAGTAATTGAACCTGAGAGGAAGTTATGGGAACCCTGACTTACAGCCGGTCAGCCAGAAGCATAGGCTACAACATGGGGCTTTTGATTGGCATCTGAATTGGAGATAGCCTTGTGGGACTGAGCCCTTAACCCATGGGATCTGACACTACCTCCAGGTATGTAGCGTCAGAATTGAATTGAATAAGAGGACACCCAGCTGGTGTCAGCTCCTGAATCTGGTATCAGGATTCACTCACTGCTTGGTGTCCAGGGAAAGACCTCCCGCACATCGGGTGTCAGAAGTGCTGTGTTGATTTTATTGAGTGATGAGAGAGGATAGGAAAAAGCACTTGTGGCCAGGTGTAGTGGCTCATGCCTGTAATCCCAGCATTTTAGGAGGCAGAAGTAGGAGGATCACTTGAGCCCAGAAGTTCGAGACCATCCTGGGCAACAGAACAAGACCTCATTTCTATAAAAAATTAGCCGGGTACAGTGGCACGCAACTGTGGTTGCATTTTGGGAGGCTGAAGCAGGAGGATTGCTTGAGCCCGGAAAGTCAAGGCTGCAATGAACTGTGATCACATCACTGCACTCTAGCCTGGGTGACAGAGTTAGACTCTGTCTCAAAAAAAAAAGCACATTTTTCCTCCCTATATTCTTCTCTCATTGCCCAAGAGGCCTATAGTGTATAACTTGGGAGGATGGAATTTGAACCTAGGCCTACCTAACACAAAAGTCCATGCTTTTCCACCGTCAACTACAAAATGATGGTAAGAACATCAACTGCATAAGACTGTGGTTAGGATGAAATGAAATGCTATGGAAGAGAGCCTGGATGCATGGAAGATATGCCATGGAGTTGTTTTCCTCCTCTGCTGCCATCCCTGCCCTTCCTCAGGACATGGCTCTGCTTTTCGGGCATTTTCACTAAGGGAGGAGACCACCCCTCACATTGTCTTATGCCCAATTTCTCCCTCCAAAGAAAGAAGAAGTACAAACTAAAAGGCAGAAATGAAATCCACAGGAAGACAGCCCAGCGCCATGCCTGGGCCTGGTAGTTAAAGATTGACTCTTGACCTAACCAGTTACGTTATCTATAGATTCCAGACATTGTATGGTAAAGCATTGTGAAAATCCCTGTCCTGTTCTGTTCCATTCTGATTACCAGTGCATGCAGCCCCCAGTCACGTATCCCCTGCTTGCTCAATCGATCACGACCCTCTCACGCGGACCCCCTTAGAGTCGTAAGCCCATAAAAGGGTCAGGAATTGCTCACTCGGGGAGCTCGGTTTTTGGAGATGTGAGTCGGCGGATGCTCCCAGCTGAGTAAAGCCCTTTTGTTCCACAACTCCGGGTCTGAGGGGTTCTTGTCTGCTCCTCCTGCTACACCACCATCTCCTGGTTACGCCTCTCCTCCACGGTGGGATGGCTGGGATGGCTCATCTGCCTCTTCCCCAGTTGAAGGCCAGCCCTTTGAAGGAGCAGGATGGGGCTTTGCCATTGTCACTACTTTAGAGTTAATGTGGTAGGAGTTATGAAGAAATTATTTTAGGCAGATAGAGATGAAAAGGGGTCCTTGGGAAGTTTTTGTTCTTAAAGTCAGGAACGTTTCCTGTCTAGCAGGAAAGCCAGCCCAGCAACCTTTGACATGCAAATGGCGGCCAGTAGAAACTGGGTGCACCCAAACATGGCCATTCCTGCCCTCTTCTCCTTGCTCTTGTCCCCACATGTGCCTGGCAACATGGCCGCCCCCACATATCCCCACGCGTGTAGAACATCACCCTTCCCTGTGTTTGCATACTAAAAGGCTAGGATGGAAGGGCCAGTTTTTTCTGGGCTACATGAATGACATGCCTGGTCAAACCAATCCCCTGAGCCCTATGCAAATCAGACACCACCTCCTCTAGCCTCTACATACACCTGGCTGGTTTCCACCCTACTTTGGGTCTCCTCTTTGGGCTTTGGAGCCCTCTCCCTCTGTCTCTGTACGTGGGAGCTTCTTCCTTCCACCTTCTTCCTTTCTTGCCTGTTAAACTCTCTGCTCCTTAAAACCACTCCACGCGAGTCTGGTTGTTTTATCTAATTGGAGGTGAGACAAGAGCTCTGGTGTTCCTCCACTCATCAGAGCCGTATCATTTAGGCCAAGCCAAAGGCATAACAGAAATTTAGGATTCCATGGGATGACATTTAAAATGCCTTCAGAGGCTGGATGCGGTGGCTCACGCCTGTAATCCCAGCACTTTGGGAGGCCGAGGTGGGCGGATCACGAGGTCAGGAGATGGAGATTATCCTGGGTAACACGAGGAAACCTCATCTCTACTAAAAATACAAAAAATTAGCCAGGTGTGGTGGCGAGCGCCTGTAGTCTCAGTTATTTGGGAGACTGAGGCAGGAGAATGGCGGAGCTTGCAGTGAGCCAAGATCAGGCCACTGCACTCCAGCCTGGGCAGCAGAGTGAGGCTCTGTCTCAAAGAAAAAAAAAAAAAAAAGCCTTCAAAGGCTGAGCATGGTGGCTCAAGCCTGTAATCATAGCACTTTGGAAAGCTTAGGTGAGAGGATTGTTTGAGCCCAAGAGTTCAACACCAACGTGGTGACACCCTATCTCTACCAAAAAAATTGTTTAAATTAGCCATGTGTAGTGGTGCGTGCCTGTGGTCCCTGCTACTCAGGAGGCTGAGGCAGGAGGATTACTTGAGCTTAGGAGGTCAGTGCTACAGTGAGGTGAGATCGTGCCACCACACTCCAGTGTGGGCAACAGAGTGAGACTCTGTCTCAAAAATAGATAAATAAATAAACAAATAAAATAAAATGCCTTTAGAACTGTGGTCTAAACCAGCCACACAAAATAGGAAAAGAATGTAAAAATCATTCAGAGACAACCAAAGTCTATCAAATAGAGACGGATCCAGAGTTTGGGGATTTCACCCATTTGTTCCAATCACGCAGCTTAAAAGGGATCCACCAGATCATCGGTGACAGGGATAAAATCAGCCCTTCAGGTTCGAAGTCTTAGATTCTTTTTTTCATTAATTCAACAAATATATATTAAGCATCTACTATATACACACATGAGGCCTATGTGAGGCTCTAGAGATACAATGGCAACAAGCAGGCTTCCTGCTCTCAAGATGCCCATTTGATTCTATTCTACTAAAGGAGAAAGACACAAGACAGAAATATTTGAATACAAACAAACCTGCAGTAAGCACACAAGTGAAACAAATAGTTGCATGTTGTTCTAAAAGCTTCAAAGGAAGCCACCAATGGGCTGAGATTCTGAATAAAGTGGTGGAAGGAAGTGGGGTCTATCTTAGGTGTGACGGGCAGAAAAGGCCTCTGAAGTCAAGAGTGAGACCCAAAGGAAGAACAGGTGCTGGCTGTGTGGGGAGAAGCCTCTGGGTCTAGGGCCACCATCCCAGCGTGAGCTCAGCAGATTTGAGGAACAAGCAATAAACATTCTAATGGATATTGTAAGGAGCCCAGGAATGGGGGTAGAAATATTTTTACAGGGCCATTCAGGAAAGACTCAGTAGAGAGCTAGATTTTTAAGGAGTCAGACTGGTAGACTAGAGTGTGTGTGTGTGTGTGTGTGTGTGTGAATTAATGCTGGGAAAATCTCCAGGACATGGTTTGTATCTCTATGATTGATTAATGTGGCATGGCCCTAACCTGGCTGGTGTGACTCCTTTCCCTACAAACAGACTCAGCAAGCTTTGGGCAGAGAATAGGTATATTTAGTGGTTGATGATGGACTCCCTGAAAAAACAGGACGGGACAGATGTGTGTGACTCCTGACAATGATTAGACTGCTTTGGGTCATTGCTATCTTCAGAAAAGACTGAGTAGGCCAATGCCATGTAGAACGTTGACTGCAGCAAATTCTGTAGGCATTGCCTTTATAGGTATCAACCATTCAGCAAACATTTGTCTAGACAGTATGGCATAGTGGTGTCAAATGTGCTCTCTGGAGTTGGTATCACCACTCACTCACTGTGTGACTTGAACTAGCTATTCACTGTTTCTGGGCTTTAGATTTCTCACGGGGTTGTTGTCAGGGTTAAAAAGTTCACAAGTCCTAGCACAGTCTATAAGTATTTAACAGGTACTCAGCAAATATTCATTCCCCTACCCTCTCTCCGGCCCCTCCCTTCGAATTAGAGGAGTGAAAAAAGGAACCAGGGTGAAAAGAATTTGAGGAAGTAGAATGTGCCGACTTGCCACACCGGCTGTGCACAGTGAGGAAGAGGGAAGAGGTGAAGACAGTTCCCGCACTTCTGGCCTGACACATTGGCCAAGGGTTGTAAATCAGTCAGGACTCTTTCTAATGCAAGTCACAGACTACTAAGCAATAAAGAGGTTTCTTGGCTTATGTAACTGAAAAATCCCAAGTACAGCCAATTTTGATATGCTTGGTCACAAGGAAAGCTTTAACAACAACAACTACAACAGAATTTATAGGTCATATTCTCAAATCAAAAACTGAAAAATTTCACATACATAATAAAATGACCTAACAAACTTTATGTATGTAGAAATGAAAAAGCAAACTCTTAGATAAGTCTTGGATCAAAAAGGAAGTAAAAGGGGACTTGCAAAGTATCTAGAAACCAATGAAAAGGAAATCACTTTCTATTCCACCAGATAGGACCCTGAGAATGGTACTCAGAGAACATTTAGAGTTCACAAATGCCTCGCAACTTAAAAATAAAACCAAAAAATAAAGGAACTGAATATTCTTTCAAAAATTTAGAAACAGGCTGGGCGCGGTGGCTCACGGCTGTGATCCTGGCACTTTGGGAGGCCGAGGTAGGCAGATCACAAGGTCAGGAGATCGAGACCATCCTGGCTAACACGGTGAAAGCCCATTTCTACTAAAAGAAAATACACACACACACAAAATTAGCCGGACATGGTGGCGGGTGCCTGTAGTTCCAGCTACTTGGGAGGATGAGGCAGGAGAATGGTGTGAACCCGGGAAGCGGAACTTGCAGTAAGCCGAGATTGCGCCACTGTACTTCAGCCTGGGTGACAGAGCAAGACTCCATCTCATAAAAAAAAAAATTTAGAAACAGAAATCAGGAAATTGACATTGACAAAAGTCAAATTTAGAATAAATGATTCAGAAAAAAGAAAGAATAAAGAACAGTAGGAGGGAAAAATATGTGAAATCTACTAAAAACAACTCCAAATGTTTATTGGATAGACTAATAAAATAAACAGCTTACAAGTTTGAAGGGGAAAAAAGAAAAAAGAGATTAGGAAGCTGAAGTAGATTAAAAGATTCAAGAGACTCACCATAGCCAATGCTATGACAGTGAATATGAAAAGCTGTAAGAAACATGATTTTTTTTTGCAAAATACAGACTATTTAAATTGATCCAAGAAGAGAGGAAAAACGTGAATGGACCAATTATTACATGAATGGACCAATTATTACAGAAGTAACGGTAAAGTGATTGGATGTTTACTGTTGAAAAGACCTTAGGGCCAGATGGCCTTAGAGTTGAGTTTGTTTTTTCTTTTTTAACTGATATATAATAGTTGTACATTTTTTTGTTTTAAAAGTAATATGTAATAGTTGTACATATGTAGCTGAGTTTTAGCTAAGCTCTAAAGTTCTGATAATTTACCTCTAAAGGTCTGATAATTCCAATGTTAAGTGATTTTTTTTTTTTTAAGAGACAGGGTCTGGCTATGTTGCCCAGGCTGGAGTGCGGTGGCTATTCACAGGCATGATCATTGCACACTACAGTCTCAAACTCTGACCTCAACTGATCCTCCTGCCTCAGCCCTCCATGTAGCTGAGACTAAAGGCATGAGCCACTGCACCTGACCCAATGTTAAATTATTTAAACCTTTGCTACTCAGAGTGTGTCCAAGGACTGGTAGTATTAATACCACCTAGATGCTGATTAGAAATGCAGGTTAAGCTACTCCAAGCCATATAAAAATCTTTTAAATTCACATTTTGAAGCCAATAAAATTTTAATACCAAAACATAAGAAAGAAAAAAGGATAGATTAATATTTGTTAATTACAAGTATAATTATAGACTAATTTCATTTATGATTTAGAAATACAGATTATAAATAAAATATTAGCTTATATAGATCTTCATTATCTCAAAAGAGTAAAATACAATGAACAGCAAGGTTTGTTCCACAACTGCAAGAATGGTTCAATAACCAAATCCCAGTAACCTAATCCATTACACTGATAAACTACAGAAGAAAAAATCAGCAGCTGTTCAAATGATAATTGATACAATTCAGCAGCCATTCCTAATGAAAATTCTACGTAGGCATAAAAAAAATTTAAATTGACAAAAGCTACCAGAAACCAATAGCAAATATTATCTTATATAGAGATACAGTAAAAACATTTTTAGTCAAGAAACAGATAGATACCTGCATCATTATTATTCAATATTATTTTAGATAATTTAGCAAATGCAAGAAGAATAAAGTTAACTAGTAAGTATAAACATCAGAAAAGAAAAAAATAAAAACATGTCTTTTGATATGGTTGTATATTTAGAAAACTCAAGATAATTAGGAAGGCAAAACAGGCTCATGCCTGTAATCCCAGAACTTTGGGAGGCCGAGGCAGGAGGATCTCTTGAGGCCAGGAGTTTGAAACAAACCTGGCCAACATAGCGAAACTCGTCTCTACCAAAAATATAAAACGTTGGCCGAGTATGATGGCATGCACCTGTAGTCCCCGCTACTCAGGAGGCTGAAGCACCAGAATCACTTGAACCCGGGAGGCAGAAGTTGCAGTGAGCCAAAATCGCACCACTATACTCTAGCCTAGGTGACCAAAAAAAAAAAAAAAAAAGAAAAAGAAAAAGAAAAACAGAAAAAAGCTATTGTTTCCGTGTATCCATGTTGCATCCATATTTCTTATCACATTCTCTTAATATGTCTTGTAATTTTTTTGCCTTCTTTTTTTTTTTTTTTTTTTTTGAGACGGAGTCTTGCTCTGTCGCCCAGGCTGGAGTGCAGTGGCCGGATCTCAGCTCACTGCAAGCTCCGCCTCCCGGGTTTACGCCATTCTCCTGCCTCAGCCTCCTGAGTAGCTGGGACTACAGGCGCCCGCCACCTCGCCCGGCTAGTTTTTTGTATTTTTTAGTAGAGACGGGGTTTCACCCAGTTAGCCAGGATGGTCTCGATCTCCTGACCTTGTGATCCGCCCATCTCGGCAAACGTGCTGGGATTACAGGCTTGAGCCACCGTGCACGGCCGCCTTCTTTTTTATTTTGTTTCTTTTGAGACAGAGTCTCGCTCTGTCCCCAGGCTGGAGTACAGTGGCATGGGTACCACTGGCTCCATGAGTAGCTTGGATTACAGGCACGTGCCACCATGCCCAGCTAATTTTTGTATTTTTAGTAGAGACAGGGTTTCACCATGTTGGCCAGGCTGGTCTCTAACTCCTGACTGCAAGTGATCCTCCTGCCTTGGCTCCCCAAAGTGCTGGGATTACAGGCATGAGCCCCTGCTCCCAGCCCACAGTAGTTTTTTTCTACTTTAATAGGAACCAACTAAAAATAAGAATGGGAATATATTTATGCATATGTAATGTTGAAATAAACTAGACATTCTTTAGGAATAGTTCTAACAAGTAAGTAACAGAAAATATAGAGGAAAAACTCTTACAATGTTTTTGAGACAAAAAAATGAATAGCTGAAAAAGCCTTCCATGTTTTTGGGTAGGACATCTTAGATCATAGAAAAGTCAATTTTTGTTAGTTAAGAAAACTATGAGAAAGAAAAACAGTAAGGGAGATTTGCCCTACCAGCTAATCAGAAACTAAAGCCACAATAATCAAACCTGTGCAAGTATGGATATAGAGTTAGATTCTGAGGACATGTTCACATAGACAAATGTGGTAATTTAATTCAGGAGGAAAGAAATGGTCCATTTAATTAACAACTGACTACTTTCTGGAAGAAAATTTAAAAAGATTCTGTCTTATACTATATATGAAACTACACTGCAGATGAATTAAAAGCTTAGATATAAATTTTAAAACTCTACTCAAGAAATCTAGGTAACTATGTGATCAATAGAAACCTACAAGTGATAAAGTAAAGGTAGCCGTGTTTGATTATATAAAACATTTTTAAAATTTAAGACAAAAACAATCATAAACAAAGTCTATAACAATAGATTTGAAAATAATAATAAAGCATATGATAGGAAAGGGGTTGATTTTTATTTTTATTTTTATTTTTATTTTTATTTTTATTTTTTTTTGAGACGGAGTCTGGCTCTGTCTCCCCGGCTGGAGTGCAATGGCCGGATCTCAGCTCACTGCAAGCTCCGCCCCCCGGGTATATGCCATTCTCCTGCCTCAGCCTCCGGAGTAGCTGGGACTACAGGCGCCCGCCACGTCGCCCGGCTAGTTTTTTGTATTTTTAGTAGAGACGGGGTTTCACTGTGTTAGCCAGGATGGTCTCGATCTCCTGACCTCGTGATCCGCCCGTCTCGGCCTCCCAAAGTGCTGGGATTACAGGCTTGAGCCACCGCGCCCGGCCAGGGGTTGATTTTTAAAAAATAGATGAAGAGCTCTTACAAATTGACAAGAAAAATGACCAAAAACCCAATGGAAAATGTGCAACCAATATGAATTGACAATAGAGAGAAAATGAAATCCAAAGACCCACAAACATATGAAAAGACATTTAAATTCACTAAAGTTAGGGAAATACGGGCTAAAGTAACAATAAGATATTACAGGTTATGCATTTCTAATCTGAAAATCTGAAATACTCCAAAATCAGAAACTTTGAGTGTGGACATGACACCATAAGTGGGAAATTCCACACTGACCTCACGTGACAGATCTCAGTCAAAACGCAGATGCAAAGTGCACGGTTTATTTAGCATCTCCAAGGTAATCAAGATCCTTTCGGCCCCCATCAGCTATGGCGTATCTTTCCTGTGCATGGCCAGATTCCCTCACACAAGCAAACCCACAAAAGGTCTTAGAATGGTAGGTGTGAAGACCAGATATGCCAATGGCAGGTTTGCCACGATACCCCACATGGGGCAAATACCTATGTGCATTACTCACTGTGGTTTTTTCCGCTTATTCTCTCCCTTGTCATGTAAAGATTGCTGAAAATGTCCAGAACGCCCACATGATACCCAGAGGGTAATGCAAATATTCCAAAATCTGAAAAAAATCAAAATCTGAAACATTTTTGGCTCCAAGCATTTGGGTAAGGGACTTCAACCTGTACTTGATATCCATCTGATTGGCAAAAGTTCAAAGGAATCATACTGTCACTTGCTAGTGGGATATGAGAAAAATGTCATCATACCTATTGGTGGAAACATAAAGTGTTATGGCTTTTTCTGGAAGGCAATGTGGATTAATAAATGAGTTAATATCTGAGAAATGCTGAAAACAGTGTCTGTCATATAATAAATGCTATGTACATTCTTGTTAAGTAAACAAAAGTTCTCTGAAAAACAAGATGCATATACCTGTTGACTCAACAATTCCACTCTCAGAAATCGCTCTCATTGGTGCAAACATACATGCAAACATATTTGTTATAGCATTGTCCATAGCGGCAAAGAGCTAGAAACAAAATGAATGTCAAAGGAAATGAATGAACAAACTGTGATACATCCCCGTTTTATGGAATATAATGTGATCTTTCAGAAGAATGATTTAGGTTTTTTGTTTTGTTTTGTTTTTGAGACAAGGTCTGGTTCTTGCAGCCCCTGTCTAGAACATTGTATTCAACACACCATCAAGTTTTTAAAGTTTTTGGCTGAATGCAGGTACTGGGTATCTAAAAGGAAGGCCCAATTAACATCTCCAAAAGTTTCATACTTAAGACTGATCATAACTCCAAACACCCAAGAAATGCTGCCAGCATGAAAGCAAGTTGTTCAACAAATCACATTTCCTAAAACAAACAGGGACTTATCTTCCTTCCTCGGATTACTGGGATATTTCCGATTATGGATAGCAAATTTTGCCATTATCATTAAACCCCTTTATGGACACACAAAAGGAAATCTTGACCAACCACTCACTTCCACTCCAGACCTTTATTATGCTTTCTCTCACCTAAAACGTGCCTTATTACAGGCCCCTGCTATAGGCCTTCCAAATCCCCTACGGCCTTTTCATCTATATTTACACAGTTCTCATTATCAGGCCCTTGGACTATCAGCTCAACCCATGGGAGACTCCCTCCAACCAGTGGCATATTTTTCAAAACAACTAGACCCCGTTTATAAAAGCTGGCCCTTTTGCTTAAAAATTTTGTCCACAGCCTCTTTAATTATCTCTGAGGCACAAAAACTCACATTCTATGAGCCTCTTCAGGTATTTTCTTCTCACAATCTACAAGATATGCTCAGCCATAAGGCGCTCACCTCCATCTCATCCTCTCACATGCAAGCCCTACATTCAACCCTCCTTCAACCGTCTATCTCTCTTCATAGATGCTCCCCCCATAATCCCACCTCTCTTTTACCTTCAACACCAATTTTGGACCCTGAGCAGCGCTCATGCTCTGATCTAATTGAAAGTTCTCTCACCATGTTTCACCATCTTACTTCCACTCACATAAAAGGAGCCCCAGAGTGGTTTATGAATGGCAGTGCATCAAAAATCTATCCCCTCCAACCAGGATATGCCATCATTGAAGGATATCATGATAGTACCCACTTTCTCCTACCTAGAAGAGTCATAGAGGCTGCCTCCTTGCCTTTGGACACATCCCCCAACAAGCAGAATTAGTGCTAGTAAGAGCACTAACCCTAGCAAAAAACACACAAGTTAAAATATACACTGATTCTAAATATGCCTATAACATCATCCACTGCAATGCCCAAACTTGGAGTGAGCAGGGCTCTCTCACAGCTAAGGGAACCCCGATCATTAATGGAAAACTCATTCATCATCTATTAAAGGCAACTCTACTTCTAGAAAATGTTGCAGTTATTATTGCCAGGGACATCAATCAGACAAAAGCCACATTCCTTTAGAGAACCATGAGGCTGACTACTGGGCAAAACGCAACTCAACCAATGACCCAATTCCCCAATACCTATTTCCCCTCATACAATATATCCCCTCCTTTTTTTCAGAACACCGAACACAACAACTAATCATGGCGGGGGCACAATTCAAACCCCATATTTGTTCATACAAAACAAATTAGTTCTACCTGACCCTGAAAAAACAACTCTTCTACGGGACATTCACAACCTCGTCCACACTAGCCATTTTCCCCCTCTACAACATTTCTTAAGTTCCCATATACACATAACCCCAGATGTAAAGGAACAGTTAAAAGCCATTTCCCATCAACGCTCTGTTTGCCAAAAAGATTCACCTCACTCCAACACTAGACCCCCTTCTTTCCCAACACATCAAACCAGGGGACATCTTCCAGGACAGGATTGAAAAATTGATTTTACCCATATGCCCCCAGTAAAAAGGGTTCGATTTCTTTTAGTTCTGGTTGATACCTTTTCGGGAGGGGTTGAGGCTTTTCCCACAACCCACAGACGAGCTTCTACTGTCACCTCCAAATTAATAACAGAAATCATCCTCAGGTTCAGGGTGCCTCTTTCTTTTCAATCTGATAATGGTCCTGAATTCATTTCTCAAATTACTCAAACACTTGCACAAACCCTATACATCACCTGGAAGCTACACATCCCCTATCAACCTCAATCTTCAGGAAAGGTTGAAAAAATGGATGGCATTCTAAAAAGCACCCTCACCAGGTACTCACTCCAAACACGTAAAGACTTTTGCCTGTAGCCCTTCTAAAAATTTGGACACTCCCACGTAAACCTTCAATGCTCAGCCCTCTTAAACTCGTATATGGGAGACCACTCACCCTTTGTCCTCCACCTCAGGGTCAAGCCCCACCTCTGCCAACCCCTCTCGTTTCCCCTCTTCTACATACCATCTGCCATTTCATTCAGGAATATGCTGACAAATATCTGCCACAACCTGTTGCTGACTCCTCTAATCCCTTTCTACAGACAGGAGACTGAGTTCTGGTAAAAGATCCCAGTCCTACCCCCAACTACCTCCTCACACCTAAATGGAAGGAACCTTACCAGACCATCCTTACTACACCCACGGCAGCAAAACTCCAGAGACTCCCCAACCGTTTCATTATACTTCTCTCAAAAAAACAGACTTGCCTTCATCATATACTCAAACAACCCAATCTAAAACCCCTTCAGTCTTCTCTTGTGTCTCCACAGGACCCACTTCTCTTTGCCTCACCCAAATCCCGGAGGAAAAGGAGGAGAAATCCACATAAGCCGCTTATGTCCCTTTCCCAAACTTTCATCACTTCCTAACCAACCTTGTTACAGACCTTCACTGGTACCCTTACAAAGCTCCCATCATACATCCTGATCAGCTCCTTACTGTTCTATGGGACCTATGGCTTCAAGGAACTTTCCAGGACTTTACTCCTACCCAAATAACTTTTTTCTCTTTTTGCTTGTTTCTTTCAATATAAATTCCCTAATCACATCAACCTCACCAATACAACCACTCCTCACTGCTCTCAAACTAGAACGCTCTATAAACCTTACACAATCCCTCTTGCTGCAAGCTAACTCTTCCTTTGCTCTGGAGTGCTGGATGTGCTTATCGCTGTCTTCCTCAGCTTGCACAGCCCTTCCTACACCCCTTCATGACCTTTTAACAGGAAACATAACTCTAATTTACAAACCGCAAAAAGGAGCTTTCTTTTTTGAAAGAGCTGACTCCCTGGTTGGCGATTATCCCACTTCCAGGGTCAATCAGGCCAACAAATTATTTCAAACCTATTATAACTTCCCACAACGCCTTATGCCCAAGGCCATCCCATTGAAGGGCCCACAACTAAACACACCCTCTTATTTTTTCGAGACCGAATCTCACTCTGTCACTCAGGCTGGAGTGCAGTGGCACGATCGCGGCTTACTGCAACCTCCACCTGCCGGGTTCAAGCAATTCTCCTACCTCAGCCTCTCAAGTAGCTGGGACTACAGGTACATGTCACCATGCCCAGCTAATTTTTTTGCATTTTTTGTAGAGATGAGGTTTCACGATGCTGGCCAGGCTGGTCTTGAACTCCTGACCTCATGATCCACTGCACTCGTTCTCCCAAAGTGCTGGGATTAGAGGTGTGAGCCACCGCGCCTGGCCCCACCCTTCTTTTACAACAAGCCTCACTTTGCTTTGCAGCCTCTGAGCAAAATTTCCCTATAGGGTCTTTGACTTCTAATCAATGCAGCTGCACTTTCCTTGTTAAACACCCCTCTGACCATTCAGACTAACAGGGTTGACTACCGTATCATCTGAAGCAAACAGAGCATTTCTGCCAGCGGCTCGTTTTTCAGCCTCTCCCTCAACAAATGCCTCTGGCCTAACTTGTGCTGTCCCTGATGCTCACTTTTTTCCGTGGCTCAATATCAATGGTGCAGCATCTAATCACACTAAATGTGTAAAAAATAACTCTTCCTATATCCCTACTATAGTGGGTGTCTCCCTGGCCTCCTCCTTGTCCACCTGGAGTAATGAACCACTGGAAAGAAACACCCCATCTTTAATTCACTTATTTTCTTTCCACATCTCCACTTGTATTTACGACAAAGGCTTGTTCTTTTTGTGTGGCACCCACACGTATCTTTGTCTGCCCATCAACTGGATCAGAACCTGTACCCTAGTTTATCTTTCTCCCTCCATTGGACTAGTTACTCCTAATCAATCTTTAACCGTTCCATCTGTCCAATATGTTAGAAAAAGGAGCACCATTCAAGTCATTTCTTCAATGGCTGCCTTAGGTATAACCTCTGGGCTTGGATTGGGAGTAGGCAGATTGATCACCTTCTTAACATACTTTAAACCTCTTTCAACAGAACTACTGGAGTAGTTCCTTGGCTGGAGTAGTCCTCCAAAATAGATGGGGATTAGATCTTATAACGACTGAAAAAGGAGCCTCTGTCTCTCATTGAGTGAGGAACACTGCTTCTATCTCAACCAATCGGGCCTAGTAAGAGACACTGCTGAAAAACTTAAGGAAAGGGCTAAAAAGCTAAGGGAATACCAAAAAACCAAATAGATTTTTGTTTTAGGAACAAAATCCTAACATGGGTCATCCCATTCCTGGGGCCTTTCCTAATGATACGCCTAGGACTAATGTTCTTATCCTGCTTAATTAACCCTTTTCAAAGATTTTTATCTGATAGGATCATGGCCATCTCACAGACAATTACCCCAAAACATCTACAGACAGTCTTACTCCTGTAATCAATCCTAGACCAAAGAACTCTCTGTCTGCCACCCCTCAGCAGGAAGTAGCCAAAAAGAAAATGCCGCCCCTTGTTCTTTTTATAACTACAGGGACTAGATTGACAGAGCAGTAGCATTGCCATCTTGGACAAACGCCACCATTTTAAGTTCCTCTTGATTTAAAAAAACCACCTAAATCCAGCCCCAAAACATCAGCCTAATGGCTAATGTCAGCATAACCAAAAACATTCCAACCCTAAGATAAACCCCCCTCTGACCACAAACATGCCACCACCAAGATAGCCTCCCCACCGACCAGAGACATTCCAATCCTGCAATAAACTTTCCCTCACAAACAAACATTCTGAGCCTGCGATAAGCTCCCCTCTTCCTAAACCCTTAAATACCCTTAGTCTTTAAAAGAGAATGCTCCTGACTGAAATTGGCCAGAAGCCCCTCTCACGTTTATTCTCCAAAGTAAACCTGCCTTTGACTGTTGAGCCATTTTTCTTGTTTCTTTCCTCTTTCTTTAACTCTTACATATAGTATGATTCCTTTTATGTAAAATTATAGATAGATATATGAATATATAGTGAGATGCATCAAGGAAATGCCATCAAAATGTTAATAAGTTTTATCTCAGGTGAGGAGAATCCAGGTGATCTGAAGTTTTGGGGTGTGGTTGGGGAATCCTATTTTAGGATTGTAGGCAGCTGTTTTCAGTCCACATTTACTCAGGAGAACTGATGGGGTGGGCCTACAAGAATCTATTCTCATGAGGACTCAAAAAGCCCCCTAGGGAATAACTCCTTCCAAGAGAAAAAGAATTAGGGGTCCTATGTTGGGGTCAAGAACAGTGTCTCAGTATGAGAGGGGAGGGAAAATTATGAGTTCATGGTATCTATCTTGCAAATGAATAACCAGTTCAGCCTTAATCAATGTTTGCATTCTAGGGAGGGGACCTCTAAGACATGGCCAAGTGAAGCCAGAAGTGCAGTTACAAATTTGCTCATTCAGTCTTTCATTCAGCAAGTATTCACTAAGAGCCTACTAAGTGTCCAGCACTGTTCTAAAAGCTGAGGATACAGTGGTGAATCAAAACAGACAAAACTCCCTGCCTTCATGGAGCTTATGTTCTGGTTCTTTCTTTCCCCTTCAAGCACAGAAAGCATGTCTTCTTATTATTCCAGTCTTATTCTTATATGTCCAATGCTCCAGAGCAAAGGAAGAATTAGCTTGCAGCAAGAATTGCAGCAGGAATTCCAGAAGAATTCCTGACACACATCAGGCGGTTAATAAGCGTTTATGTAATGACATAGCATTTTCAACTTTGGATTATGATCTCTGGGTGTTTGTGGATGTGTAATCTTCCCTATTGGCTGTAAACTCCTTGAGGGGAAGATGGTATCACAGACAGAGTAGGAGCAACAGATGGTTGCTGCCCAACAGTTGTGAATGACACACTGATGTAGGGAGTAGAAACAGAAATGGAGATGAAATTGGACAGATAGATGGACACATCTTTGTGAAGGGATCCTCAGTGGATTTGGTGACTCACCCAGGAGCCATGGTGAAATGAGAAAGAGAAGAGAATGAATTCCAGGCTTTGGCCCCAACTGGCTGGCAGAACAATACCATTAGAACAAATGTAAGAAATTTCAAAAGCAAAACTGACTTTTGTAGAAGACTAACAGTTTTAGATATTTTATTTAGGTGACATTATTGGAATGTCCAGGTGGAAATATTTAGCAGCTAATACGAAATGTACATCTGGACAGAGAGGGGGAATCTAAGAGTTTTCTGTTGAGGTGAGAGTTGAGGTCATGACAGTGAGTGAATGAGTCACTAAGAAAGAGATGTGGTACTCCCAGGATTCATGGTCAGTCCAGTGGTGCTACTTACTGACCTCTTGGCTCTGGGTATGCCATTTAAGGGCTCTAACCTTGTGTCTTCAATTTTATGAAGGGCTAATAATACCCATCTTTCCTCATTCAGAATATTAGCATGACAAGATATAGGTGGAAGTGATTTGCAAATCAGTAAGCACAATGCAAATTAAGGCTTTTGGTAAAGGATGGAGCCTGCCTAGGGAGTGAACAATGGGGTTATGACCTTGCCTTTTCACCTCATCAGTACACACCCATTCATGCTTCAAATCTCAGCCCCAGCAGCCTTCCTTGACCACTCATGGCCCAGTGTCCCCAGCATGGGCAGTCATTGCAAGTTGACTCTTGTTACTGTGAATGATTTGATCCACACCTGTCTCTCATTTCTCAGTTGCACCCCCGGGAGCAGGCTTCACATCTATTTTGCTCCCCACTGAGAGTGCCTCACTCCATCATATTCATTGAATGAATAGAAGAGAAAGAAGCAAGGGATCAAAGGCAGCAAGAAGTATGGAGTCAGAGGAGGAAGAAAACCAGAAAACCACAGCTAGAGACAAAGCTGTAGAGAACTTTTTGAAAAGGAGACATGATCAGCAGTATTGAATGCTTTAAGAAACAAAAGCAAATGAGGAATTTGAAAAGCTCTGGATAGGGCCGGGCGCGGTGGCTCAAGCCTGTAATCCCAGCACTTTGGGAGGCCGAGACGGGCGGATCACAAGGTCAGGAGATCGAGACCATCCTGGCTAACACGGTGAAACCCTGTCTCTACTAAAATACAAAAAAAAATAGCCGGGCGTGTTGGCGGGCGCCTGTAGTCCCAGCTACTCGGGAGGCTGAGGCAGGAGAATGGCGTGAACCCGGGAGGCAGAGCTTGCAGTGAGCTGAGATCAGGCCACTGCACTCCAGCCTGGGCGACAGAGCGAGACTCCGTCTCAAAAAAAAAAAAAAAAAAAAAGAAAAGCTCTGGATTAACTGTATTTAGAATGTTACTGCCTAAAACAATGGCTGAAATATGACAAGAGACAAAGCTGTTGGATGAGGCTAGTCTGATTTCTAAAGAAGGTATATGTAGATATTGAAAACCCATTCTACTACCATTAGGCATTGAACCCTAGGTAACCTTGCTTTGTGAAGCAAGAAGACAAAAGGCTTATTACTTCAGCAGAGTAATTTGAATAGAGCTGGAGAACTCTGTGAGCCGAAACCAGGTGTGTATTCACCCCAAAAGGTCTGTAGTCATTGCTAGAGAAGCTTTATCATTGCTAGGCCTTTGTTCAAAACCCAAGCGCTGCAATAAATTTCAGTTCAATTACTTTGATTTGTCTCTGGTGAAAAAGCAGAGTTAATTGGGGTTCATGTATTTTGTACAAATATTTAATAACTTCCACACACTATTTCATAGTGTAGACAGTCATTTTGTAAGCTCAGTTTTCATCTTTGCAATGTGAAATATTTGGAAGATATTTTATTCTTATTTGGTCCTATAGACCTGTTCTTATGTTTGCAAGAATTCTGGAGTGAAGGACACCCCAAGTTTTCCATTCACGGCCATAAAATAAAATACAGCATCTTTATTTCATGGTGGCTTCCTTAGTGTATTGTAGAGACTCTGACAGTTACATTTTTTAAATTATGGTAGAAAACACAAAAAATTTACCTTAATCATTTTTAGTGTATAGCTCACTAATGTTAAGTAAACTTATACTGTTGTGCCACCTATCTCTAGAACCTTTTCGTCTTGCAAAACTGAAATGCTGTACCCAGAAAACCACAACTCCCCCTTTTCTCCTCCCCCAGGATGACAACCATCCTGATGGTTACTTTTATTTATTTATTTATTTATTTATTTACTTACTTACTTACTTATTTATTTTTTGAGATGGAATTTCACTCTTGTTGCCCAGGCTGGAGTGCAGTTGCATGATCTTGGCTCACCGCAGCCTCTGCCTTCTGCGTTCAAGTGTTTCTCCTGCCTCAGCCTCCCGAGTAACTGGGATTATAGGCATGCACCACCACACCCGGATAATTTTGTAATTTTATGGGGCTTCTCCATGTTGGTCAGGCTGGTCTTGAACTACCAGCCTCAGGTGATCTGCCGGCCTCGGCCTCCCAAAGTGTTGGGATTACAGGCATGAGCCACTGTGCCCGGTCCTACTTTTATTTTTTTTGGACTGGTCCCTACGTAGCAGGACGAGCCGCAGACAAAACCTCTCAGACACTGAGTTGTAGAAGGAAGGGCTGTATTCAGCTGGGAGCATTGCCAAGCTACTGCCTTAAAATCCGAGCTCCCGGAGTGCACAATTTCTGTCCCTTTTAAGGGCTCACTAAAGATTTCACATGAAACGTGACAGGGATTGCATGCACCAGTGGTCAGAGAGAAACAAAACAGGGCTGGGAGTTTCACTACGTTCTTTTATATAATGCCTGGAATCTATGAATAATATCAATTTCTAAGTTATGAGTTGATTTTTAACTACGGGTTTAGGCCAGGCAGGCCCAGGCCTGGTTTTGGGCCTGGCACCAGGCTGCCTGTCTTTGGTTTTACTTCCTTGTTTTTTTCTTAAAACAGGTACTGAGTATAAAACAATATAAAACAATATGAGAGGGTCTTTCTCTGTCCTCACCTGCCCGGGTGGTGGGTGACCTTACCACATCCCTGAGAAGTCAGAATCCAGAGTCACTAGGTACCCATAGAATTAGGGCAGTCTTTTGGCTAATCCACAGAATCAGTAGCTTCATACAACCTTAAACAAAGAGAAAGCAGTATTCAGAGCTGGATTCATAAACATCATAAGACTGTTTAAATCCAGGTAAAGCAATTTAATTCCCAGGTATTAGCCAAATGCCTTGTGCTCGAAGGAGTGGGCAGATTAACAGCTGGAGGAAATGTAGAAATGATATAGGTCAGGTGATCATCCATTTAGTTAATATGTATCGACTGTGCCTAGGCTGGATTCGGCTCTCGAAAATAAAGTAGGATCTCTGGCACAAGGCACCTGTAGGCTAGAAAATATAAAGCAGACAATAAATGCCTGTTTATTTGTGGCCACTTCCATAATTTCCTACATGCTTATGGGTATCCTTTTTTCCCTCAAACTTATTTTAAATGGCAAAGATATAGATGACCATATCCTCAATTTTAAAATCTCATCTTATTTGCCACTATACAGTTATTTTGTAACATTAGTGCTTAACATGTTTGCCATTTAAATGAATCTGTCTTATGACCACTGAATGTCTACTAAGCACTTAGAAGTCAGTCTTATTTACTCCTTAGAAATGCCTCAGAGGAGAATATCATTATCATTTTTATTTTACAGATGAAGACATAGAAGCTCAGAGAGGCTGAAGGACTTCCAGAGTCACAAAGCTAGAAGGGGGCAGAGTTTGGATTAAAGGTGGGTGTTCTGGTTAAATATGGAGATCCTCTTTATGTCCCCATACATTTGGCACAGCTAGAAAGTTGTCAGTCACTCATCAATGCGCATGTGTATTGCACACTTACTGAGCAAGGCATTTGAATGCTGCAGCAAGTGCGAAAATACAGTCCCTTACTGAGCTGACACTATAGTGAGGGAAGGCAGATAATCACAATCGAACACACAACTACAGACATGCTAAGTACTGCAAAGGGGTGCTTTGGGAGAATGAAACTCAAGAACCCCACCTAGGCTGAGTTGTGGGTGTGGGTGGGGGTGGTGGAGGGTGTGACAGACAAGAATTTTCCTTCTGAAAACAGTTTCAGGACCCTGTTGACTGTAGCCCTTCAAGTTGGTTTTGTTCTGTGGGAGGATGTAGTTACTGCCCAGGTGGATTAAACTGAATTGTGGGCACCCACACCAGCTGAAACTGGCTTTAGTATGTGCACAGTGTGAAACACACCCTCTATGAGGTTTCTGCTTAAATATAGCCAATTTGGTGCAAAAATTAGAATTAACACCTGGGCAAGGAACTAACACCTGACCTATCACTTACTATGTTATGCTACTTTAAGCAAAGGAAAGGACAAGTATGGTCCTGTTTGTGAGGGGGAAAAAATGCCGTTTGACTTGATGTAAATCTTGAGAAAATGATGTCTACTCTGCTCTCTTCCCCTAAATTGACACAATCATGGGAAAAATTGACAGGAGAGCATTAACAAAACACAATTGCAAAAGTTAACGGTAACACAGGCAAGAACCCGCTCCTCTATTAAAACCAGGGAGCAGGTTTCTTCAGATATTTGCATGGTGTACCTGGTTGTTAATTAGCTAGTATTAATTTCGCTGAACTATATGAACGTTAGCCATCTTCACTAGATGTTCTCAGGCCCAGAATGAACAACATGCTCCGTGGACCACTGGACCAGACAGTTAATTATTAAGACATGGCAAAGACTTTTTCTCTGCTGCTGTTTCTGCAGATTCCAGTCTGAGATACCGGGAACCACAGTTTCCAGACTTTTGAGAACTGTCTCAATTTCAGATATTCCATTTATGGTCAAACCACAGCTTCTTGGAGACAAGGGACTGCCGTGTCTCATATGTCACTGTATCTGTCTCCAACAGAGTGTTTGCATGTTGGACATAATGGATGAAATGCATGTCTGCCAATACAGAAATAATCACCACAGTTATGAGACATTTAATAAAGCCAGAGATGTTGGAGTGTCAGTGCAGACTTGCCATTAATTAATTAACTGATATAATGAATAAACAGTTATTGAATGCCTACTCTGTGTCGGGCACTGTTGTAGATGCTGGGGTTACAGAAGTGAATGAAACAGGCAAAAATTCTGCCCTGGTAGAGCTTAAGTGAGGGAAACAGATAAATAGGTATATTAGATGGTAATAGAAAATATGGAGAAAAATACCATAGGGAAGTACTGGAGTGGGGTTGTTTGCAATTTTTGATAGGGTAGTCAGGGAAAGTGACATTTGAGCAGGAATGTGGAGATGTCACCAGCATAGTACTGGTAGTACTAGCCCAAACAATTAGGTAAGAAAAAAAAGTGAGTTAGGCAGAGACCTGGGGAAGAGCCCCCCAGGCAAGGTACTGCATGTACAAAGGTCCTGAGGTGGGAGCATGCCTGGCACTTTCAAGGAAGAGTAAAGAGGTCAGGATGGCTTAAGTAGAGAAAACATGAGTGAGAGAAACAGGAGATAACTGGGGGCAGAACACGTAGGGCAAGCTTGTCCAATCCGCAGGTACCCACAGGCCTCATGCAGTCCAGGATGGCTTTGAATGCGGCCAACACAAATACGTAAACTTTCTTAAAACATTATGAGAATTTTTTTTCTTTTAGCTCATCAGCTATCATTAGAGTTAGTGTATTTTATGTGTGGCCCAAGACTATTATTCTTCCAATATGACCCAGGGAAGCCAAAAGATGGGACACTCCTGATGTTGGGTTTCATAGGCCATTGTGAAGACTTCAGCTTTTATCTGAGTTAGAGTGGAAGGCATTGGAGAGTTTGATCAGAGGATAATAATGATGATAATATAGTCATGCATCGTTTAACAACAGGAATACACTCTGAAAAATGCATTGGTAAGCAATTTCATCCTTGTGTGAACATCATAGAGTGCACTTACACAAACCTAGATGGTATAGCCTACAACACACCTAGGCTATATGATATAGCCTATATCTCCTAGGTACAAACCTATACAGCATGTTACTATAGTGAATACTCTAGGTAACTATAACACAATGGTATTTGTGTATTTAAACATAGGAAAAGTACAATACAAATACAGTATAAAATATTAAAAATGGTACACCTATATAGGGTACTTACCGTAAATGGAACTTGCAGGACTGGACATTGCTTTGGGTGAGCAGATCTCAACTCATACCCCAGAATCCCTGCTTGTCTGTGCTCCTATAGTGTTTACACCCCGTAGCACTTTTTTCTATGTGTTATAATTACAGATTTGGCATTTATATCCTCTCTTAGCAGTGGTTTCCTTGAATGCAGGTGCCATATCTTGCTTTTCCTTGTAGTTATCTGAGCTCCTAGCACAGGGAAAGGCACGTAGTAGGCATTTCTTGAATGAATGAGAGAAGTAGCTACAGTGGGAAGAACCTGGGTATTATGTCTGGAGAGACTCATTTTGGGGCCCAATCTCCACCGCTTCTAATTGTCCACTTATTTGACGCTGGTTGTCTCAGTTGCTTAAACTTTATGAGCCTCACTTCTCTCATCTACAAAATGGGGATAGTAATACTTAGTGAGGCTTCAACGAGATAATGCATGTCAGCACTTGGTACAAGGTTCACTCTCTTTCTCCTCCTCTTCAATGAGGGAAGACAGTGATTTCTGAGGAAGTGTCAGGTAGAGGAAGTGATAAGCAGACCAGAGGGACACTTGACCATTCAGCACTAGAAAGCTCTGAAGCCTGTGAGGTTTTTGGTGGGCCTCTCTCCACACTGTCTCTTCACCCATAGCTGGCTTTGTCTGAGAACAGGTACAGGAGTAGGTACAGGAGCAGGTACAGGCTCAGCTGTGTCTCATTCAGTAAATTAGAAATGGAAGCAAATTATCTTGACATAATAAAGGCTATAGCTAATAATCATACTCAGTGGTGAAAAACTGAAGCCTTTCTTTCAAGATCAGAAACAAGACAGTCTACCTTTCTACTCAGCATACTACTGGTAGTACTAGCCCAAACAATTAGGTAAGAAAAAGAAATAAAAAGCACTCAAATTAGAAAGGAAGAAAAAAATTATGTATCTTTGCAAATAATATAACCTTATATGTAGAAAATCTGAAATATTCCAGAAAAATAAAAAACTGTTAGAACTAATAAATTTAGCAAAAGTTGAAGGATACAAATTCAGTGCACAAAAATCAGCTGCATTTTTAAAGACTGACAATGATTAATCTGAAAAAAATTAATATAACAATCCCATTTACAATAGCATCAAATAAATAAAATACTTACCTAAGAAAGTGAAAGGCATACAGTAAACTGTAAAGTATTGCTAAATGAAATTAAAGAAGACACAAATAAACAGAAAGACATCTCATGTTCACGGATTGGAAGCATTAAAATATCCATACTACACAAAGCAATATACAGATCCAATGCAATACTAATCAAAGATTCCAATGTCATTCTTTACAGAAATAGAAAAAAGTACTAAAATCCATATAGAATCTCAAAAGTAGCTGAAACATCTTGAGAAAGGAAAACAAGGCCGGAAGCCTCACACTTGCTGATTTTAAGGCATTACAGAGGCAGAGTAATTAAAACAGAATGTCACTGACATAAAGACAGACATACAGACCAACGGGACAGAATAAGGAGCCCGTTTATTTATAAGGAGTATATAAATAAGGAGTAAATTTATATATAAATAAGGAGTAAATTTATTTACAGAAATAAATTCTCATGTATATCATCAAATGATCTTCAATTAGAGTGTCAAGACAGCACAACGGGGAAAGGATAGTTTCTCAACAAATGGAATTGGGAAAACTGGATATCCACCTACAAAAGAATGAAATTGGACTCTTGAATGTACAAAAATTAACTGAAAATATATTAAAGACTTAAATGTAAGACCTGAAGCTATAAAACTCTTAGAAGAAAATACAGGAGGAAATCTTCATGACATTGGATTTGGCAATGATGTCTAGCGTATGACACAAAAGCACAGGCAACAAAAGCAAAAATAGACAAATGGGACTACAAAAACTTCTGTGCAGGAAAGGAAACAATCAACAGAGTGGAAAGGCAACCTGCAGAATGGGAGCAAATATCTGTAAACCATAGATCTGATAAGGAGTTAATATCCAGTATATATAAAGAACTTCTCCAACTCAACCACATAAAAACAAATAATTCAATTAAAAAATAGGCAGGCTGGGTACAGTGGCTCATGCCTGTAATCCCAGCACTTTGGGAGGCGGAGGCAGGCGGATCATCTGAGGTCGGGAGTTCGAGACCAGCCTGACCAACATGGAGCAACCCCGTCTCTACTAACAATACAAAATTAGCTGGGCGTGGTGGCGCATGCCTGTAATCCCAGCTACTCAGGAGACTGAGGCAGGAGAATCGCTTGAACTCAGGAGGCGGGGGTTGCAGTAAGCTGAGATTGTGCCATTGCACTTCAGCCTGGGCAACAAGAGTGAAACTCTGTCTCAAAAAAAAAAAAAAAAAAAAAAAAGTAAAAAAAGAAAATTAATTGCAGCTTTTGCCATTTTTTTTTAATATCAAAACCACAATTACTTTTGCAGCAATCTAATGACGTAGTCAAACTCCTAGAAACAGAAAGCGGAATAGTGGTTAACAGGGGCTGGGGAGAAGGGAATAAGAAGTTGTATAATAAGCGTTTCAGTATGGGAAGATTAAAAAGTTCTGGAGATAGATGGTGGTGATGACAGTACAACATGTGAATGTACTTACCGCCACTAAACAGTGCACTTAAAAATGGTTAAGATGGGTCCCAGGCAGGTGGGCCCACTCCAAGGCCTGGGTGCAGTGGGAGGATCCTGATGTGGTGTCACTAGAGGCCCTCCCTGCCCCTTTCTCCCCCTGAAAGGTGTGTGCCTCCTCTGTGTACCTCGCTGGAAGCCCAGCCACTCGCGCAGCATGTGGCCCTGGCATGCCAGGCTCACGTGCATGGTAGCGAGCCACAAGATGCAGGGATGGAGAAGAAAGCCTTCGCCTACCAATAGCTGCCTGCTAGGCACCAGGGGCTGGGCTGATTGCTCCAGAATGAGTCCACATCAGGAACAGCAGTTACAATTGAGGCCACCACCTGATTAAGTTTGTAGTCATCTCTCATTCTCCAGATCTGCCTGTCTTCTGCAAAGGCCAAATAGGTCAAGTGAGGACACCTTGAGATGGTGGGCCCCTGCCAGCCAGTAAGAGGACCCTCACCTGACCATGCTGCTGCTCTGATTGCAGACTTCCAGCCTCCAGAACCGTGAGAAAATGAATGTTTGTTGCTTAAATCACACACAAAATGGGCTAAGATGGTGAATTTTAAGTATATTTTCCCACAGATACACACATACACACAAGATATCCTTGAACACCACCCCCAAGGATCCTGATTAATCTGGGGCTTGGGAAAATGCATTTCAAACATGCAACTGAATTGATTTTGATAGGGGTAAACAAGAAGTGAGAGAAACAGGAACATGAACTGTTACCCACAATGTGAGAAATCTCTGAGGAAGCTGAACCACCCTGTGGGGTTCTGTCACTGGGAGTGACTTCTTGGTGTCCTGCTGAGCTACTCATTTTTCACTGTGTTGGTTATTGAAGTTGAACTACTTGAATGAAAGGTACGACACTGGGCTCTGAGTGGGGAGAGCAAAATCTGTTAATCTCAGGGGAGATGATCAAATACAAGGAAGTGCAGAACAGAAGATCTCAAAGGGACCTTGGTAACTTCTAGCAGGTCAACTCTCCACTTCCTCCTCTGTGCTGTGGGAAAATGAAGCCCAGTTTACATGTTGTTGTGGTAGAGACAAAATGAGATAAAAGGTGTGAAAGTGTTTTTTTTTTTACTTTTTAATCAATCACTCAGTTTACTCGTAGGGTGAGTGCTTAAATATGGACTCCATAAAGGGTCGGGGCAAAAGTTCCAACCCCGAGTACATATTAAATTACCTGAGGAGCTTTGAAAAATACCCAGATTGACCTCCTCCCCTCCAAGATTCTCAGTCCGCTGGTCTGGGGAGGATGCTGAGTTTGGGCATCTTTTAAAAAGCTCTCAGGTTTTTCTACGGGCAGCCAGGCTTAAGCACTACCCCTCTGTTAGTGGTGAATTCTAAGTAGTAAAACGGGAAAGGCTTAATCAAGAAGGACTTGTTTGAGCTAGACCTTATATAAGATTTGAGGAATAATATTTTGGGACTAGGTAATATATATACATACTACAAAATTTGAAGTCTAAAAGGATTTATCATGAAAAATGTATCTTCTCTGTCCTTCTCTCTAGAGGGGAGGCAGCAACTCTGACCAGCTCTCTTTATTTTTATTTTTTTGAGACAGGGCCTCACTCTGTCACCCAGACTAGAGTGCAGTAGTGTGATCATAGCTCACTGTAGCCTTGACCTCCCAGGCTCAAGTGATCCTCCTGCCTCAGTCTCCCAAGTTGCTGGGACTATTGGCGCACACTGCCACGCTTGGATAATTAAAAAAACATTTTTTTGTAGAGATGGGGTCTTCTTTTTTTTTTTTTTTTTTTTTTTGAGACGGAGTCTCGCTCTGTCCCCGGGCTGGAGTGCAGTGGCCGGATCTCAGCTCACTACAAGCTCTGCCTCCCGGGTTTACGCCATTCTCCTGCCTCAGCCTCCGGAGTAGCTGGGATTACAGGCGCCCGCCACCTCGCCCGGCTAGTTTTTTTTGTATTTTTTTTTTTAGTAGAGATGGGGTTTCACAGTGTTAGCCAGGATGGTCTCGATCTCCTGACCTCGTGATCCGCCCGTCTCAGCCTCCCAAAGTGCTGGGATTACAGGCTTGAGCCACCGCGCCCGGCGAGATGGGGTCTTCTTATGTTACCTAGGTTGGTCTCAAACTCCTGGGTACAATTGATCCTCCAGTCTCAGCCTCCCAAAGTTCTGGGATGATAGGCCTGAGCCACTGCGGGCGGCCTTTACCAGCTCTCATTTATAATACCAGAGATACTCTTTGCAGTTGCTCTTAAGGATCTTGTCAGATTGGTCAGGGGAAAGGAGAGGAAAAGAGCAGGTGTCATTTTCTGTTCCACAACCTTTCGCCAGGCACAGAACATCATTTGGATACGTATAGCTTGATTGAGGAAATTCATTTAAGAAAAAAAACAGAAAGTTGATTTTCAGAATAGGGCTTTCTTTCCCTCCTCTTCCTCCTCCATCTTTTCAGTTTCTTTCTTTCTTCCTGTCACAGTAAATTCTGAGCAGCTTGATTTTTTAAAATTAAACTTTTTATTTTGAGGTAATTGTAGATTCACATGCAGTTGGTAAGAAACAGTACCAAGAGATCCCGTGTACAATTTGCTTAATTTTAATTCATTTTCATTCCAGTACTAACCAAGAGATTTCAGATCAAACTCTCCGGTACTGTTTTGAAAAACTACAACCCAGAATTGAGAGTGAGGTTGCAGGGGAGGGCGGGGCTGTGGAGGAACAACGTGTTTTCAGTCTTCCCTCATTGTTTCTGGGAAATCACAACTAACATGCAATGTGTCCATGGCAGTCCCAGCTGGGGACTAATTAAGTCTCTCTGGCAACAGATGCTGTCCCCTCATTTATATTAATGATGTCCTCCTTTGTGTGCTGGACATGCCAGGGCAAAGGAGGCCAGCTGGGGGAGAGGCTCTCTACCAAAGTAGAACCAGCAGTTTCTACCTGTGTCCTGACTCCAAGTCAGAATATGAGAAAACACTGCACTTGCCCATTCCAGATCCCGCCTTTCTGGTCTCCAGACTCAGGGGAACTAACAAAAGGAGGCAGCAAGCCATTCCTGACTCTCAGGTGTCCACGCTGACTTTGAATGGTCACTGGATTCCTGGATAGCACAAGCCCTCTGTCAAATGTGATTCATGTGTTACCGATCACATGATAACAGAGTAACTGCAGTCCTTGTCTGCGTCTTCCTTTTTGTACTGCATTGGCAGGAAGGAACACCTGGTCTGAAGCAGGTGGCTGGAAGAAAGGGGTTTTAATCTTTTTCCAGTCCGACTCATCTTCCAAGATAGTCACCTGCATACTGTGTAACAGGTGGCCAATGCATTGAAAATGCAAACCATCAGGACTGAGATTTTGTGGGTGAGAAGGTTGCTGGATTATGCATTTCCCCGCTACGGACATTTTGGCCCAGTATTTGGTTATTATGCTTATGTCATTTGTGTTAATATAATATATCCGGATATAATAATACTCGGTATTTTTTATTGTGTGTTTTTTTCTTGTTTTTCGTTTGTTTGTTTGTTTTTATTTGAGACAGAGTGTTGCTCTGTCGCCCAGGCTGGAGTGCAGTGGCGTGATCTTGGCTCACTGCAACCTTTGCCTCCTGGGTCCAAGTGATTTTCCTGCCTCAGTCTCCTGAGTAGCTGGGATTACAGGCACACACCACCATGCCCAGCTGAATTTTGTAGTTTTAGTAGAGACAGGGTTTCATCATGTTGGCCAGGCTGGTCTCCAACTCCTGACCTCAAGTTATCTGCCTGCTTCGGTCTCCCAAAGTGCTGGGATTACAGGTGTGAACTACCACACCCAGCCTATGTGGTGCTTTTGGTAAGGGAGCAGATACAAACACGTTGGGTTTCATCACGTTTGTTAAGATATTTAAAATATACAACGGAAGAAAGAGTAGAACCTAACCACTAATAAACATGATCCCAGGCTTCTATAATCATGTGAAGTAGAACACTATGCATACATATGAAATTTAGGTATGCTCTTTTCTAAACTGATAATAACTACCATTTGTTAATATATTCTGGCAGAATGTTAATGTTTTGCATGATCTCATTTCAACCTTACAACAAGTCTACGGTACATGCTGTTATTATGCCCATTTTATGCTGGAGCAACCGATGCCTGCAAAGGTGAAGTTATTGCTCAAGGTCCACATGGCTGGTGGGTAAGGCAGGGTTTGGACCCAAATCTGTCTGGCACTGAAGCAGGGACTCTTTATCTGTGTTACATATAGCTAGTGAAGGCTTTGGACTTCTTCTCAGAATATGATTTTCAAATGCAAAAGATAAAATACATAGTACAAAGAAAAGCAATTCTCTGTCACCCAGGCTGGCATGCAGTGGTACGATCTCAGCTCACTGTCACCTCCACCTCCACCTCCCAGGTTCAAGCGATTCTTCTGCTTCAGCTACCTGAGTAGCTGGGACTACAGGCACACGTCACCATGCCTGGCTAATTTTTGTATTTTTGGTAAGGAGGGGGTTTCTCCATGTTGGGCAGGCTGGTCTCAAACTCCTGGCCCCAAGTGATTCACCCACCTCGGCCTCCCAAAGTGCTGGGATTACAGGCGTGAGCCACCACACCTGGCCTTGAAATACCGACGTATAGTTTTCAACTGTGGTAGGCAGCCTCGAATGTGGTCCCCACCCGTGATATTTATTCCTTCATGTAATCTCCTCCCTTTGAGTTGGGGCTGGACCCTAGTGACTCATTTCTGATGAACAGATGGGAGAAATGATGGGATGCCAATTCTGAGATTAGGTTCCAGAGATATTGTGGCTTCTTGAATGCTTTCTCTCGCTCTCTCTTGAGTTGCTCCCTCTGGAAGAAACCAGCTGCCACGTCCTAAGGCAGCTGTAAGGTGGAGAGGTCCCTATGTCTAAGACCTGAGGCCTTCCAACAACCACGTGAGGGAGCTTGGAAGCAGATCCCCACTTGGTGCGGCCTTGGAGAACTGAGGCCCTGACTGACACCTTGTTACAGCCTTGTGACACAACTGGACCCAGAACCACGTGGCTATGCTGCACCTGCCTTCCAAACCCACAGATAATAAATGTTTGCTGTTTGTAATCACTTGGGTTGAAGCCATTTGCTATGCAGCGATAAATAATATGTCAACCTATTAAAATAAAATAAATTTGGGATATATATACATATGGTCTTAGTGAGAAGGCATGTCTGAAATACAGGCAAATTAAAGTTAGATTTTGTATTTTAAGACATATTGGCATGAAGGCTTTGTTCCTTGGCTTGAATAAGAGGATTAGAAAGTGGGACAAATGTTGTCAAGTGTAATAACCACATTTTCTGGTTTCTGTATTTGATATTTGACATTTGGGGCCTTGTGACCCTAGAGAGACTGCCATTCCCAGGGCTAGTCAAAGCCTAGCGATAATAAATGATTTACCCACCTGGGAGTGTGAGTTTCATATGCAAACCAGCTAGTCTTTTTTTTTTTTTTTTTTGAGACATGGTCTCACTCTGTTGCCTAGGCTGGAGTGCAATAGAGTGATTTAAGTTCACTGCATGCCTGGCTAATTTCTGTATTTTTAGTAGAGACGGGGCATTGCCATGTTGCCCAGGCTGGTCTTGAACTCCTGGAGCTCAACTGATCTGCCCACCTGGGCCTCCCAAAGTGCTGGATTACAGGTGTGCACCACTGTGCCTGGCTTCAATCACCTCCTTTATTGCTTTCTTACACTCTAGGCCACTGTCTGCCAGGCCTAATTACCCCAGGGCTTGGTACCTGGCCCCTGACAACTAGAGACAGTCCCTCCACCTCAGAGCCCACTGAAATTATTCAAGCCAGCCAATGCGAGGCCTACTTACCCTGCTGCCCACTCTGTTCCTTCTCAAGGAAGCAAACAAAGCAGTTAAGCCATGGAGGCAACGCTGACCATGCTTGATTTGAAAACGTAAGTGAAACTTAGCTTGAGGTTATTTGTTTTGTAAATGTCTACCTTAAAGTAAAATGAAACTTAAATTCAGCCAATCAGAAGCCACCATCTAATTTATAAGTAACTAACTAGGAGACCACAAAAGGCTCTTGCCCATGTATTCCCGTCTCTGCCTCCTGACTGACCCCTGTGTTCTACATGTCACATCCCTCAGCCCCCCATGGCATGGTGCATCCCCTTCTCTTGAGATCTGTGAATATAACCAACTGTCGTGTCAGTGGCAGTCATCTCATGATCTGTTGGTCTTGCCATACCTAAATAATATGAAAAACTACATTTTAAAACAACAACGCAATATGCATGACATCGTAGACATTGTCTATTTTTTGTTTTGATAATTACAAGTGTTAAAAATCTTGTTTTACAAAGATATTTTGTTGCAAATGAAATGACAGCTTTCATATCTCATTTTTCAAGGCTTCTCTCAAGGAACACCAGAATTATCTAAGACTTTTAAAGTTCAACTCTAATTTTCTTTTTTTTGTTTTTGAGACGGAGTCTTGCTCTGTCACCCAGACTGGTGTGTTGTGGTATGATCTCAGCTCACTGCAACCTCCACCTCCCGGGTTCAAGAATTTCTCCTATCTCAGCCTCCTGAATACCTGGGATCACATGCCTGGCTAATTTTTGTATTTTTAATAGAGATGGGGTTTCATCATGCTGGCCAGGCTAGTCTCAAACCAATACAACTTATATTAAAAAGGATATGACTGTGAATTCATGGTTCAGCTTTGATGCCATTATGACAGAAATAGTTGTTGAAAGAGTTTTAAGTGTCTCCATATGTACTTAGCTTTCTCTTCTTAAATAAATGGACAGACAACTTTGTAGACATGGAATTACAGAGAAACAATGTTTGTCTCTGAATGAGTAATATAGAACACGGGAGACATAGGCTGATAATTGCTCAATAGCATTGATTACAAGAAGACTGTGTACCTACCAGGGGTCAAAAAACTTCAATAATTTTGAAGCAGTAGTGAGTGAAATGGTATTTCAAGGCATGTCTAACAGTTGAATTGGCTCTGAAAATATCTGTGATTTTTACTAGTGGAAAGTCATGGGTTTTGTTAAAACTACTGGGGTTTCTTGCCTACACTCATAATTAAGCAAAATGCTAAATTTTATTTTAAGGTTAGTGAAAACAAAGATATATTACTCCCCCTTCCAAGGTTCTGGATCCAGTTTGGAAAACTGCTCTAGAGCTTAATTCTCAGCCACTGCCATACTCCCTTTTCCATGGTCAGGAACAAAGGTGGCCATGAACTCTGAGCTTAGTTCTCATTGTTAGAAGTACCTAAGTATGGTAACCCCAAAGGTGATAGACCACAAGTCTATTCCCAACAAAGGATTACAATTAAGGGAAATGTAGGTATGTTCCCAAAATTGTGGCTTTTCTAATGGTTTCAGTGCATGCCAGAGAGTAATCATGCCAGGATGGACCTGAGCTGTTGCCAGCAAGGGGGTGGATGCCTGGCAGTGGTGTCAGGACACGCATGGCCCAGAGACCCACTGAGACCAGTAGAAACCTTGAGCACTGAAGAGATGATTTCTCCCTTCTTCCCCAGGTATGTAATTACAAATTAAAACTACAGCAAATCGTAAAATAAGCATAAGATGGTCAGACAAAGTTCTTACTTTGCCTAGGCTGACAAATTTTATGCTTTGAGGGAATGTTTAATTATCTCACAAAAAATAATTTTTGGATCCTTCTGCTTTATTACTGGTGCTACAAATTAGAATGGAGACCAGGCTTGAAGAATTCCTGAGCAAACAAAGCAAACAAAGCAGTTAAGCCATGGAGGCAACGCTGACCATGCTTGATTTGAAAAGGTAAGTGAAACTTAGCTTGAGGTTATTTGTTTTGTAAATGTCTACCTTAAAGTAAAATGAAACTTAAATTCAGCCAATCAGAAGCCACCATCTAATTTATAAGTAACTAACTAGGAAATTTCCAGTAGGAAAGATCAAATAAGACAACTGTGTAACTGTAACCAATCAAATATTTCCTTTGCTTTATGCTATGGTTTGAATGTGTTTCCCCAAGAACATTTGTAGGAAACTTAATCCCCAATGCAACAATGTCAAGAGGTGGAACCTTTGGGAGGTGATTAGACTAGGAGGGCTCCACCCTCATGAATGGATTAATGCTTGAGGTTGCAAGCTAGCTTGCTTGCCCTTCCACCCTCTGCCATGGGGTGATGCAGCAAGAAGGCCCTTGCCAGATGCTGGCACCTTGATACTGGATTTTCTAGTCTCCAGAACTGTGAGAAATAAATTTCTTTACTTTATAAATTAATTACTCAGTCTGTGGTATTCTGTGAAGCAACACAAAATTAAGACACTTTACCTTCATGTGCACCCTATAAAAGACTTCCTCTTGCATCCCCTTGGCAGAGCCCAAACCAGCTTTGATTTGGTGTTTCCTGATTCACAAATCACTGTTTGCTCAAATAAACTCTTTAAAAGTTTACTGTGCCTTAGTTTACCTTTAACACTGGTCAAATGCATACTTTGTCTGACTGTTGGATAATTCAGCACTGGTTAAAGTATTGTAAGTAAGGGAAATACATTTTCACCTTGGAGCCCAATTAAGCTCCCTTCCCAAAGGGGCAGATGACCCCAATGATGGCAGCTTGTTGTAACATGTGCTCCTGGATCAGCGATCCATTGGGCTGCAAGGACAGGGAAGGTCGATAAAGGAAAAGCGTACTTTACAGCAAGGTGTGATTCCTGGATAACAGAGACAACAGGCTGCCTGCATTGCCTAGTGAATATTGAAGGGAGAAAACTTTGTAAAAAATCAACTAATAAATGATACTTAAGTCAAACATTGAACAAATTGCATTAAAAAAGACCAAGAACAATCTGAAAATAATAATAAGGACTAGGAACCAAGAAAGCTAGTGCATTTGACATGAGCCCAGAATAGCTTCACAAACATGCCCCTGAAAAGTGGCAAAGAGGGGTTTCAGCAGAAGTGGAGTAGCTTACATGGGAACAGGGGCGATTCCTTTAGATACTCTAGAAGTAAGGTTCCCACCAGTGCCTCAGGCAGAAAATACAGATACATACTCTAAAGCCAGCACTTCTCACACTTTCCTATGGCCATCCCCTTAAGGACAGAAAAGTAGAAAAGGACTTCTGGGAAGCTAGGGAAATAGTCCAAAGCAGCCTATTTTAAACTCCCTAAGCTCAAATTTTCTTTGAATTTGCATGCTTCATTTAAAAAATATGTGTGGATTTTACATTTCACTCCATTAATACATCTGCAATTGTCTCAGCATGAAAAGTGTTTTTACAATTGTGTTAGTATCACTACATAAAATCATTCCTGTAAGTTCTGATCCGTCCTGTGCACTTTGCCTAACTCAGCCTTTTACAGCATATCTCTGGGGATATATTTACCTACATTTGAGAAAAAACACCTTGCATTATGTATAATAAAATGAAGATATTAACATTTACAAAGTCTCAATAAATTCTTTTGCTATTTTTGTAAAGAAAACTAAAGAACTTTTCTAGGATCTATCTATATATCATCTATCTTTCTCTTTCCTGATGGTGACAAAGAATCACTCCACAGATTGTTCACTAATTGCAAACAGAAAAGAACTGTTACCATAGGGAGACCTGGCACTCACCATGTTAACCAAGTGCTCAAACAGCATCCTTGACACATAAGGGAATATTCCAATCTTATGGAGAAAAAAGCGGAGGAACTAAAGAGATATAATAACCAAACGCAAATGTATGATGGGATACTACTCTGGAAAAACACACCTATAAAAGACATTTATGGGATATGTGAAATTTGAATATAAACTGTAAATTAGAGGATATTATCAAATTACTATTAATTTTTAGACATAAAAATGGTATTGTTTATGTATGAGACTGTCTGTATTTCTAGGATATTAATATATTAATATTTAAAGGTGAAGTATCTTTTCTTTTTTCTTTTTTTTTTGAGATGAGTCTCACTCTGTCACCCGGGCTGGAGTTGAGTGGTGTGATCTTGGCTCACTGCAACTTCTGCCTCCTGGGTTCCAGTGATTCTCCTGCCTCAGCCTCCCAAGTAGCTGGGACTACAGGCGTGCGCCACTACGCCCAGCTAATTTTTGTATTTTTAGTAGAGACAAAGTTTATCATGTTAGTTGGCCAGGATGGTCTTGATCTCTTGACCTTGTGATCTGCCCACCTCGGCCTCCCAGAGTGCTGGGATTACAGGTGTGAGCCACTGCGCCCGGCAAGTGTCATGATTTCTACAAAGTACTTTCAAAAGGCTCAGCCAAACATAAACAGACAGACACATAGACACACACATACACATACGCACACACACGCATACGCACAGAGAGAGAGAGAGAGAGACAGAGAGAGAGAGAGAAAGAAACAGAGAGAGAGAGAGAAAGAGAGAGACAGAGAGAGAAAGAGAAAGCAAATATGGTCAAATGTTAACAACCATTGAACCTGAGCAAAGGATATATGGGTCTTTATTGTATTTTCTTTCAGCTTTTATTAGAATAAAAAATTTGAAAGAAATAAATTTAATATCTAAAAGAGTTTTGTGATTCTACCAGGAAAGAAGGATATGGAAAAACTGCAAAATTCCATCTAGCTCATGGTCTTCAGAGCTAGATAAAAGACATTATATTAAAGATTTGCAGAAATATGGACGCTGACCAAGCAGCCTGGGTGAGGATGTGGTCCTCTGTAATGAGGCAAAAGTGAGAAGTAGAGATGTAGACTATGTGGACTCTAAGGGCTACAGGACCACCCCATGAGAGTCACTCGAAGGAGGGCTCGGTATGTTCCATCAAGGTCACCGGCAACATTCAGTCATCCTCCTGGCAAGGCATTGCCTGGAAAGGCATCTCTCAAATTGTTGGGTCGGCACAACTGTCTCCCTGGTGAATGTTATGGGCTGAATTGTGTCTCCCCCTCCAAATTTATATGCTGGAGCCCAAACTCCGAGTATCTCAGAATGGGACTTTATTTGGAGATAGGGTCTTTATTTTTTATTTATTTTTATTTATTCTGAGACAGAGTCTCACTCTGTTGACCAGGCTGGAGTGCGGTAGTGCAATCTTGGGTCACTGCAAACTCTGCCTCCCAGGTTCAAGTGATCCTCCCACCTCAGCCTCCCAAGTAGCTGGGACTACAGGTACATGCCACCATGCCTGGCGATTTTTGTGTTTTTAGTAGTAGATAGCGGGTTTTACTATGTTGGCCAGGCTGGTCTCGAACTTCTAACCTCAGGTGATCTGCCCACCTCAGCCTCCCAAAGCACTGAAATTTCAGGTGTGAGCCATTATACCTGCCCTGGAGATAGGGACTTTAAAGAGGTGACTGGTTTAAAATTAGGCCATTAGGGTGGGCCCTAATCCAACCTGACTGGTGTCCTTATAATAAGAAGAAATTTGGGGTGGGGGTGGTGGCTCGTGTCTGTAATCCCAACACTTTGGAGGCTGAGGTAGGAGGATTGTTTGAGGGCAGGAGTTTGAGACCTGCCTGGGCAACATAGCGAGACCCTATCTCTATAAAAAATACAAAAATTAGCTGGACATGGTTGTGTACACTTGAGGAACCTGAGCGGGAGGAGTTGCTTGAGCCCTGGAGGTTGGGCTGCAGTGAGCTATGATCGCACCACCACACTCCAGCCTGGGCAGCAGAGCAAGGCCCCAATTCAAAAAAAAAGAAAAAAGAGGAAGTTTGGACACAAAAATAGGCACTAGGGATGTACACACACAGAAGAAAGACCACTTGGGAACACAGTGAGAAGGCTGGTCTCTGCAAGCCAGGAAGAGAGGCCTCAGAAGAAACCAAACCAGCTGACTCCTTGGACTTTCCAGCCTTCAGAACTACGAGGAAATAAATTTCTGTTGTTTAAGCCACCCAGTTTGTGGTATTTTGTTATAGCAGTTCTTGCAAACTAACATGGTGGGTAATCATATTTCAACCTTGCGAAGATTTAGGTTTAGGAGTAGAAATGTTTAAGAGGATATTACCTATGGTATTAATATTTTTGTATTAATGCAGAACCTATACATTACTTACTGTAAGTAGTTGTAATGTCTAAGAGAATTTGGTCTGTTGAAACTAGAGATCAGTCTTGTGTTTCCTAAACACCAAAGGGAGTAAGTGACTTACATTCTAAGTCAGATTCTTACTAAGATCTCTTAAGAACTTAAAAATCACCATATTTATATGCTTGATCTACTAGATTTGTATGCATTATTTAGGTTCCCAGGAAAGTTTTGACATTAAATTGAATAATTATTGATATTAAGAAAATAAATTATGTTAAATTTATAAATGTACCTTAAGAGGTTTTAAGGAGTTTATCTAATAGCATTTGTTAATGGAACCAAACAATATTTGGGCCCTTCAAGTGGTTTGAAAATTTGCTGTATTTGTGAAAGAACAACAAGAATTCTAAGTTGAACTTAAATTTTAAGGTAAACGAAGTTTTTTTTTGAGATGGAGTCTTGGTCTGTCACCCAGGCTGCAGTGCAGTGGGGTGATCTTGGCTCACTGCAACCTCTGCCTCCCACGTTCAAGCGGTTCTTCTGCCTCAGCCTTCTAAGTAGCTGGGATTACAGGCGCACGTCACCACACCCAGCTAATTTTTGTATTCGCAGTAGAGATGGGGTTTCACCATGTTGGCCAGGCTGGTCTTGAACTCCTGACCTTGTGATCCGCCTGCCTCGGCCTCCCAAAGTGCTGGGATTATAGGCATGAGCCACCACGCCTGGTGGTAAACGAAGTTTTTACGTTGTAAATTTAGTAAATTAAATATTAATTTTTAAAGCTAAGTAACCTCTGAATAACCTTTTTCTATGCCTAAAGCCAACCTCAAGGGCATCAAAAGACTCATCTACGTTTATATTTGAACTCTATAACTTCTGAATAATGTGCAAAGCATGCCCTCTGGGACTCGAGGGACCAGGTGTAATGGGGTTAAGTTGAACTCAAAGGTTGAACATGTAGCCTTTTTGTTTTCTGTAACTACTCTCTTTTGTCCAGAAAGCCCCATTTCCTCTGATGGGGAGATAGGGTGATGAAGTGAAAGTAGATCACCAAACAGAAACTTTCCAAGTAAAGGTAGCCAGAGTCTACTTTGGGGTTAACCTAATCTCTTTTGGGGACATGCTCCACGTTTTAGGCATTTTCTTCTCTCCCCTTCCATTAGCCAAGATGGCCTCTGGGAGAGGGAAAGTTTACGCACTCACCTGGCATTGGTGGGGTTGTGACTGGTTCACAGTGGGCTTTTGTTTGGCCCAGTGGGCTCTTGTTGGGCTCTGGTTGCAGTGTTTTGTCCCACTGAAACCAGGGCGTTGGTCTCTGATGTCATTGCCTCCTCTTGACCTCCAGTGGCATTGTTGCATTGACTTGGAACTCTGCAGACTGACTAGGCCTTTTGAACTTTCCAGTTTTATCCAAAGCACACAGGAGGCCCCTACAAAAGAACACTTCCCAGGAAATCTTTGTCTCAGGAAATCTTTCCAAGCTCTGCCTCTGAAATATTCTCTCTGTCCTGTCCTCTACTCCAGACTTTTTCCTTGGGATTAACTTCTTGTCTCCTGGGACTAGGTCCTTTGTATCAGACAGAAAGCTGCCCTTGTGTGGGTGGGGGCTTAAGTCTCTCTTTGGTTCCACCCTATGATCCTGGGGCAGCCCTTCTCATTCTCAGGACGAGTCCTGGATCCGGAGACCCTAGCCTGGACCTGTACCCCATCCTCATAATTTGAGTAGGTGAAGCAAATATGATCAAATCTGGCAAGGCATGGTGGCTTATGCCTGTAATCCCAGCACTTTGAGAGGCTGAGGTGGGAGAACTGCTTGAGCCCAGGAGTCTGAGACCAGCCTAGGCAACATAGTGAGACCCTGTCTCTACAAATAAACAAACAACCCAATCTGTGAATGCCAAGATTGCTTAAGAATTCACAAACAGTATTTGAAAAAGATGTAGTAAGAACTGTTAGGAACATAAAAGTTATAGGATACTAATTCCTTAAAAATAAAAATGCAAAATTTCTTCCTAATTAACTTTTTTCTAACATTTAGGTTGGAGATAATTGGAAGAAAAGTTTACATATAGATTAGCATCACTATTAGCCAAATAGTGCCTTTATAAAAATTACAGAGAGGCCCTTTTCTCTGGTGGTGGGGGGTGGCACACAATCCTAAGCAGGACTCACAGCTTGGCAAGGCAGGAGGAGCACAGACTGGATTTCAGCTCCTACTGACCCCTCAGGTGGTTGCTTTTTGGTAATAAACATCCTGCCCAATCATACGAAGTGGCCTGATAGAGATAATATTTATTAACTACGTGACCTTGGGCAAACATCTCCGTCCTTAGAACTTTAGATGCTTCATATAACAAGTGAGAGGGGCTGACCTCTTAGGTCCTTTTTCTCTACAAATACTATGCTCCATGGCATCAGTAATTTTTTTTTTTTTTTTTTTCCTAACTAAATGAGAGTCTTCACAGAAAGTGGAGGAAGTAAGTACCAAATGCTGGCCACAAGAAGGAACTAGTCTGAGAAGTAGAAGTGACAGAAACCCATGGGCAAAAGTGATCAGGTTATTCTAGAGTTCATGATAGGGAGAGTTGGCCATCATTAGATATATATCCGAGACTTTGGTAAGACACATCTACAAATTTTTCCTAAATAGTAAGATTCCCTGGACAGAGACTCCCAAAGAGAAGATGTCAAGTGCTTGGGAGAAATGCTGCAAAATGAAATCTGTGTCTTTCAAACAGGATGATGTGGAACACAAGAAAAGGGGGAGAGTTATTTAAAGAGAGACATACTTGGCCAGGCGTACTGGTTCAGGGCACTTTGGGAGGCTGAGACAGGCGGATCACTTGAGGCCAGGAGTTCGAGACCAGCCTGGTCAATATGGTGAAACCCCATCTCTACAAAAAAAAAAAGAGAAAAAAACAAAAAAGATGGATGTTTGAGAGTCCTTCATCTAGAAGTGAAAGTGTCAGGCCTCTGAGCCCAAGCTAAGCCATCATATCCCCTGTGACCTGCACATATACATCCAGATGGCCTGAAGCAACTGAAGATCCACAAAACAAGTGAAAATGCCCGGTTCCTACCTTAACTGATGACATTCCACCATTGTGATTTGTGCCTGCCCCACCTTAACTGAGCCATTAACCTTGTGAAATTCTTTCTCCTGGCTCAGAACCTCCCCTACTGAGCATCTTGTGATCCCCACCCCTGCCCATAAGAGAAAAAACCCCTTTGACTATAATTTTCCGCTACTCACCCAAATCCTATAAAATAGCCCTACCCCTATTTCCCTTTGCTGACTCTCTTTTTGGACTCAGCCCGCCTGCACCCAGGTGAAATAAACAGCTTTGTTGCTCACACAAAGCCTGTTTGGTGGTCTCTTCACATGGATGCACATGACAGAAAGGATGATGTCTACCATCAAGAAAACACACAAGAGTGTAAAACTCACTGGCATAGCAGATACACAAATGAGAACGAGAAAGGAATCAAATGTTACCACTACAGAAAACTACCAAACCTCAATGATAAATAATGAAAGAGGAAAAAGATCAATGAAACAAAAAGTTGGTTTTTTGCAAAGAAAAACAAAACTGATAAACTGCTATCTAGATTAACCAAGAAAAGAAGAGATAAGATCCAAATAAACATAATCAGAAATGAAAAAGGAGACATGACAACAGATACCACAGAAATGCAAAAGGTCATCAGAGAGAATTATGAACAACTATATGCTCAAAAACTAGGAAACCTAGAGGGAATTGATTAAATACCAGAAAACATACTAGCTCCTAAGATTGAACCAGGAAGAAACAGAAAACCAGAACATGAAGGGGTGGCCTGCCCCTTCACACCTGTGGGTGTTTCTCGTTAGGTGGAATGAGAGACTTGAGAAAAGAAATGAGACACAGAGACAAAGTATAGAGAAAGAAAAAGTGGGCCCAGGGGACCGGCGCTCGGCATAGAGAGGACCCACGCCGGCACCGGTCTCTGAGTTCCCTTAGTATTTATTGATCATTATCTTTACCATCTTTGAAAAAGGGAAGTGGCAGGATAATAGGATCATCATAGGGAGAAGGTCAGCAGTAAGACGTATAAATAAAGATCTCTGTGACATAAGTTTAAGGAAAAGTGCTGTGCCTTGATATGCATATATAAACATCTCCATAAATCTTTTTAGTGCATAAAGAGCAGCATTGCCGCTGGCATGTCCCACCTTCAGCCCTAAGGCGGCTTTCTCCTTTCTCAGCAAACAGAACATACAATCGAGTTTTACACCAGATATTCCATTGCCCAGGGACCGGCAGGAGACAGATGCTTTTCTCTATCTCAACTGCCAAGAGGCCTTCTTTCCTCTTATACTAGTCCTCCTCAGCAGAGACCCTTCACGGGTGTCAGTCTGGGGGACCATCAGGTCTTTCCCTTCCCACGAGGCCATATTTCAGACTATCACATGAGGAGAAACCTTGGACAATACCTACCTTTCCTAGGCAGAGGTCCCTGTGACCTTTGGCAGTGCGCGTGTCCCTGGGTACTTGAGATTAAGAGAATGGTGATGACTTTTCACAAGCATACTGCCTTCAGGCACTTGTTTAACAAAGCACAGCCTGCACAGCCCAAAATCCGTTAAACCTTGAGTCACCACAGCACATGTCTCTTGCAAGGACAAGGTTGGGGGTAGGGTCCCAGATTAACAGCATCTCAAATACAGAACAAAATGGAGTCTACTTCTTTCTGTATAGACACAATAACAGTCTGATATCTTTCTTTTCCCCACAGAACAGACCAATAATGAGATTACATCAGTAATAAAAAGTCTCCCCACAAAGAAAGGCCCAGAACTGGATCACTTTACTGCTGAATTCTATCAAGCTTATAAAGAACACCAATTCTTCTCAAATCATTCCAAAAAATTAAAGAAGACGGAAATCTTTCTAATTCATTCTGTAAGGCCAGCATTATCTGATACTAAAACCAGACAAGGACACACACAAAAAAGAAATCTATGAGAGAAAAATATCTCTCAGGAACATAGATGTAAAAATCCTCATCAAAATACTAGCAAACTAAATCCAACAACACATCAAAAATATAATACACTATGATCAAGTGGGATTTATCCCAGGAATGCAAAAAATGGTTCAACATATGCAAATCAATAAATGTGATACATTAACCAAAGGAAGGACAAAAACTGTATGATTATCTCAATAAACACAGAAAAAGCATTTGATAAGATTTAACATCCTTCATGATAAAAACTCTCAACAAATTAGGCATAAAAGAAACATACCTCAAAATAACAAAGGCCATATATGACAAACTCACAGCTAACATCATACCACCTGGGGAAAAGCTGAAAGCCTTTCCTCCAAGAACTGGAATAAGACAATGATGCTCACCTTTACTATTCTTATTCAACATTGTGCTGGAAGTCTTAGCCCGATCGATTAGGAAAGAGGAAGAAATAAAGACATAATCCAAGTTGGAAAAGAAGTGAAAGTGTCCCTCTTTACAGATGACATGATCTTATACCTAGAAAAACCTAAAGACTCTACCAAAAAACTCTTACAAATGATAAATAAATCCAGTAAAGTTGAAGGATACAAAACCAATATACAAAAATCAGTAGTGTTTCCATACAACAAAGATGAACTAACTAAAAAGAAATCAAGAAAGCAATCCCACATTTCCACCCACTTCCCCACCCGGTGCCACTCTGGCTACCCTGCACTCACTCTGAGCTGCAGGCTCCTACTAAGTTAGTGCCCCCATGGTCTCCCTTTAGCCGCTATCATGATTATCTACCCTGGCATCATCAGTCACAATAGTTCTCCAACATGTATAAGATTTGGGAGATTGCAGACAGGCTTGCCTGAAGGTGGAGGGAAAGATGGTAAGTAGGACAGAAGGTAACACTCATGACTTGTTCACTGGTGGAAATGCCTCTGCTGAAGGCCCCCTAGAGCAAAGGTACCTAAAGCACAGTAATCACTGGTGTTAATATTGTCAGGAACCTCACTTACAGGAAACCAGCTTCACAAAAGAAGCCTACAAGAAGTACATCAAAGATTACATGAAATCAATCAAAGGCAAATTTGGAGAATAGAGACCAGAAAGAGTAAAACGTTCTGTGACAGAGGCTACAGAACCAATCAAGCACACCCTTGCTAATTTCAAAAACTCCAGTTCTTTATTGGTGAAAACATGAATCCAGATGGCATGGTTGCCCTACTGAGCTACCATGAGAATGGTATGACTTCATATATGATTTTCTTTAAGGATGATTTAGAAATGGAAAAAATGGTAACACAGTTGACAATTTCTTTGGATCTATCACCTGTCATCATAACTGGCTGCTGCTTGTCATCCATACAACACCAGTACTTAAGATGGATGGGACTGATATAATCTTGAGCTCTTCATTTATTTTGACTATGATTTATTTGGAGTGAAGGCAGTTTTTAAGAAAACTATGTCAGGTTGTCTAAAAATAAAATGTATTTAAACTAAAAAAAAAAAAGAAAAGCAATTCCATTTATAATAGCTAAAGAAAGAAAGAAATAACATACCTAGGAATAAATTTAACTAAGGAGGTGAAAGACTTCTATAAGGAAAACTGTAAAATACTGATGAAATTGAAGAGAACACAAAAACAGAACAACATACCATGCTCATGGATCAGTAGAATTAATATTGCTAAAATGACCATACTACCAAAGCAATCTACAGATTCAATGTAATTCCTATTGAAATACCACTGACACTCTTTTCAGAAATAGAAAAAAAAAATCCCTAAAATTGATATGGCACCACAAAAGACTCTGAATAGCCAAAGCAATACTGAACAAAAGCCAAGCTGGAGGCATCACACTACCTGACTTCAAAACACACTACAAAGCTATGGCAGCCAAAACAACATGCTATTGGTATACACATAGACATATAGAGCAATGGATCAGAATAGAGAACCAGAAATACATTCCATGTACTTACAGCAAACTGATTTTGACAAAGGCACCAAGGACGTGCACTGGGAAAGGAACACCCTCTTCGATAAATGATACTGAGAAAACTGGATAGTCATATGCATAAGAATGAAACTAGACTCCTATCTCTCACTACTTACAAAAATCAACTCAAAATGCAATAAAGACTTAAGCATAAGATCTGAAACACAAAACTACTAGAACAAAACATAGGAAGAATGCTTTGGGACATTGGCCTAGGGAAAGAGTTTATGGCTAAGACTTTAAAAACACAGGGAACAAAAACAAAAAATAGACAAATGAGACTATACTAAACTAAAAAGCTTCTGCACTGCAAATGAAACAATCAACGGAGTGAAAAGACAGAGTGAAGAGACAACCTGTAGAATGGGAGAAAATAAATGAGAACTATTCATATGACAAGGGACTAATATCCAGAATATATAAGGAACTCAAACAACTCAATAGTAAAAACAAAATAAAACAAAAATATCCTCAAATAATCCTGTTAAAAAGTGGGCATATGATCTGAATGGACATTTCTCAAAAGGAGACATCCAAACTGGGCACAGTGGCTCACATCTATAATCCCAGCACTTTGGGAGGCCAAGGCAGGAGGACTGCTTGGGCCCAGGAGTTCAAGACCAGCCTGGGCAACATAGTAAGACCCTGTCTCTATTAAAAAAAAAAAAAAAAAAGGCATGGTGGCATGTGCCTGTGGTCCCAGCTGTTTGGGAGGATGAGGTGGGAAGATCACTTGAGGTGGTACATGCCTATGGTCCCAGCTACTTAGGAGGCTAACCCTGGGAGATCAAGCCTGCAGTGAGCCGTGATTATGCCACTGCACTCCAGCCTGGGTGACAGAGTGAGACCCCGTCTCAAAAAAAAAGAAGACATACAAATGGCCAACAGGTATTTGAAAAAAAATGTTGAACATCACTAATCATCAGGGAAATGCAAATCAAAGCCATGAGATAACATCTCACTCCAATTAGAATGGCTATTATAAAAAACAAACAAAAAAAATGCTGGTGAGGATGTGGAGAAAAGGAAACTCACACACTGTTGGTGAGAAGATAATATGTTACAGCCATTATGTAAAACAGTATGGTGGTTTCTCAAAAAACTAAAACCGGGACTACTATTCGATGCAGCAATCTGAATACTGGGTATCCAAAGGAAAGGAAATCAGTATATATAAGGGATATCTGTACCCTTGTTTTTTGCATCATTATTCACAATAGCCAAGATATGGAATCAACCTCACTATCCATCAATGGATAAATGGATAAGGAAAATGTGGTGTGTATATATATATATAAAATATATATATATATATATATACACACAATGAAATATGATTTCATCATTAAAAAAAAAGAAATCCCATCATCCACAGCAAAATGAATAGAACTGAAGGTCATTATGTTAAATAAAATATGCCAAACACAGAAAGACAAATATCATATGTTCTCATTCATATGTGGGAATAAAAATGGTGATCTCATGAAGGTAGAGAGTAGAATGACAGTTACTGAAGGCTGGGGAGGGTAGTGGGTAGGGAGATGAAGAGAAGTTGGTGAATGGGTACAAACATACAGCTAGACAGAAGGAATAAGTTCTAGTATTGACAGCAGAGTAAAGTTACTATAGTTAACAATAATTTATCGTATATTTCAAAATATCTAGAAGAGAATATTTGAAATATTCCCAACACAAAGAAATGATAAATGTTTGAAGTGATGGATATCCTAATACTCTGATTTGATCATTGTGCGTTGTATGCATGTATCAAAATATCACTCATTTGTATAATTATTATGTATCAATGACAACATTCCTGAAATCCTAAAAAAAAGTCCTTTAAAGAACCAGTGAGGGTAAAGGATAAGACCAAGGTCCAGCTCAAGCAACAGAAGATAGTTACAGATTTATTCTGCACATTCTGGAGAAAAAGCCATGTTGTTCCTAAGAGGGAAAAGAGATGGAAAAGGAGGGAAGAGAAAAAGTTGGATAAGAAGAAGAGAAGCAAGCAAGAGGATAGAATGCAGGGCCAGTATGGTGGCTATGGTCTGAATGTGTGCCTCAAAATCATACGTTGAAACTTAGTCACCAATATATAATATCAAAGGGTGTGTTCTTCAGGAAGTGATTAAGTCATGAGGGCTCCTTGCTTGTGAATGGGATTTATGCCTTATAAAAAAGGCTTTACACAGTATTTGCCCTTTTTGCCCTTCTGCCTTCCACCATGTGAAGACACAGTATTCAAGGCTCCATCTTGGAAGCTGAGACTGAACCCTCATTAGACACAGAACCTGCTGGTGCTTTGATCTTGGACTTCTCAGTTTCCAGAGCTGTCAGTATTGAATGTATGTTGTTATAAATTACCCAGTCTCAGGTGTTTTGTTAGCAGCAGGAACAGACTAAGACACCAGCCCCTACTATTTATGAGTTTTGGCCTGTTCATACTGGCTCAAGAGAGCCAATTGGGTCAATTCCACGTTCAATGACATCACGTGGATAGTGTGAAATCACCGATGGGTATTTATATCGTGTAAACTGGCACATGCTATAAATCAGGGCTCACCAATGCCATCTTTCCTCTGGGAGCTTGTTTCCCTCAACTCCTCTAGGTCTGGGGCAATAAGCCAACATAACATTGGTCTGAATATTTATTTATTTATTTTGAGACAGAGTCTTGCTTTGTCACCCAGGTTGGAATGCAGTGGCGCGATCTTGGCTCACTACGACCTCTGCCTCCTGGGTTCAAGTGATTCTCCTGCCTCAGCCTCCCGAGTAGCTGAGATTACAGGTGCCCACCACCATGCCCAGCTAATTTTTTATTTTTTATTTATTTTTTTGTATTTTTAGTAGAGACAGGGTTTCACCGTGTTGGCCAGGCTGGTCTCCTGACTTTAAGTGACTTATCTGCCTCGGCCTCCCAAAGTGCTGGGATTACAAGTGTGAGCCACCGTGCCCGGCCAGGTCTAAATATTTGTAACAAGCTGTTAAATAAAATATGTTCTACCCTCACATCTTGACAAATATACTTTTATAATGATCTGGAAGGGCAGGTTGCTATTTAGAATTCTCAGACTCCTTGGGGTCTCCAGATTATGGAGCTAGCTGGCTCCCTGGCTGCCCATCCCTGGTCTGAGGGCAGTTCCTCTGTTATTTCTACCTATGCTCCATCCTACACCGCAAAGGGCTTTGTGGACACGTGTGTGGACACCTGATGCTACACAGCTAAGCTCTAACCACACCCACTTCATAAAATGTGCGTCCCCTGGGCATCCTTAGCCTCTAGGGTTGTGTACTCCAGCTGTGCATTCTGCCCTTAGGAGGATTTAATCAGGAAAGAGGCTGTACTGGCCCTGTAAATAGGCTCCAAGTGGGTTGGGCAGATAATTCTGTGGTCTAAGGCACCCAGACACAGATGAATAGTATTCCATTGTATAGATCACTTTGGGTAATATGGACATTTTAACAACTTTAATCCTTCTAGTCCATGAGCGTGAGCTATCTTTCCATTTATTTGTGTCTTCTTCTATTTTTCTAATGATTTTTAAATAGTTTTCAGTGTACTGATTTTTGTGTGTTGATTTTGGATCCTACAACTTTATTATATTTGTTTATCTTAACAGTTTTTTGGGGGAGTCTCGGGGGTTTTCTATATATAAGGACATGTTATCTGCAAACAGGTGTAATTTAACTTCTCCCTTTCCTATTTGCGGGATGTCTTTTATTTATTTCTCTTGCCTAATTGCTGTAGCTAGGATTTCCAATACTATATGTTGAATACAGGTGGCAAGAATGGACATCTTTGTGTTGTTCTGATCTTAGAAGAAAGGCTTTCCATTTTCACTGTAGTGTATAATATTAGCTGTGAACAAAGTCCGCATTTTAAAACACCTGTTAGATTCTTACTGGGAGATGCTGAAGGCCTCTACATGTAAGAGGTAGGGTAGGCCTGTGTTGCTCTTCCCTCCAAATTCACTAAATGTTGGCATGTTACCCTGGTATCCAGCTCTAGATGGAATTCTGCTACCTCTGTCATCATTAGCAAGCAGGCATCCTCTTCTTACAAGCTCAGCTCAGTCCCTTAGGCACTGTATCAGTTGAGATAAGGAAAAGCTGCTGTAATAATAATACAACGGTTTAAAGCTAGAGACGGAGGTGAATGTTCCAAGGTGGCAGGTGGTCTGCTTCATGAGCCACTCAGGGGCTCAGATTCCTTCCAGCATGATTCTACACTACTGTCTGGGCCTTTTGTTGTCTGCATAGCAAAGTTCTAGCCAACCAAATGGCAAGAAGGGAACAAGAACTCAGAAGAGGCATATTCGTGTTCTTAAGGTGTAGGCCCAGAAATCTAGGTATACATTCTTCTATTCACACGCCATCAGGTGAAACTTAGCCACATGACTACAGCTATCTCTTAGGTGAGCTGGATGGGGCGGCAGGGGGTAGCCAAGCCCCTAGGAAGAAGAGGAGAATGGACTATTTGGTAGAAAACCGGTTGTCTCTACCATTGGCACACTGCCAAGTATCTTGCAGGAAAGAATTAATCAAGGCAGATGCAGTAATATTCTAGAGGCAAGTTAAGCTCACTTACTATTCAGAATAGGTACCAGAATCTTCAGGTCCAAATCAGAGTTTAAGCCACGAAGACCACTCTGAAAGATATAGATAGGCTGCTGGGCTCATAAATTTTATGCTCTCCTGTACATATAAGGACACAAATTCTTCTACAGTATTGCTAATTAATCCACATATTTTATTTATTTATTTATTTATTTTTATATGGAGTCTCGCTCTGTCACCTAGGCTGGAGTGCAGTGGTGTGATCTCGGCTCACTGCAACCTCTGCCTCCTGGGTTCACGCCATTCTCCTGTCTCAGCCTCTGGAGTAGCTGGGACTACAGGCGCCTGGCACCATGCCCGGCTAATTTTTGGTATTTTTAGTAGAGATGGGGTTTCACCATGTTAGCCAGGATAGTCTCAATCTCCTGACCTTGTGATTCGCTCACCTTGGCCTCCCAAAGTGCTGGGACTACAAGCGTGAGCCACTGCGCCTGGCCTCACACATTTTATTTTTAAAATTTAATTTAATTTAATCTTTTTAGACATGGGGTCTTGCTATGTTGCCCAAGCAGGATTCAAACTTCTGGGCTTGGCTGGGCATGGTGGTTCATTCCTATAATCCCAGTGTTTCGGGAAGCCAAGGCAGGAGGATTGCTTGAGGCCAGGAGTTTGAGACCAGCCTGGGCAACATAGCAAGACACCATCTCTACAAAACAAAAACAAAAACAAACAGACAAAAACCTCCTGCACTCAAAGAATCCTCCCACCTCAGCCTTCTGAGTAGTATCACACACACACATGCCACTTTGCCTAGCTAATCCACATATTTTAAACACCACACATTTTGCCAACTAAAAACTATTTCTATCATTTGAAAAGTATATTAACAACTAGTACATTGAGATAGCAATAGTCAAACCACTTGTAATAGGTCCTCTGGAATGTGGAGACATGAGAAAAACATTTCAAGGCCAGGTGCGGTGGCTCATGTCTGTAATCCCAGCGCTTTGGGAGGCTGAGACTGGCGGATCACGAGGTCAGGAGACTGAGACCATCCTGGCTAACACGGTGAAACCCCGTCTCTACTAAAAAAATACAAAAAACTAGCCAGGCGTGGTGGCGGGTGCCTGTAGTCCCAGCTATTCGGGAGGCTGAGACAGGAGAATGGCGCGAACCTGGGAGGCAGAGTTTGCAGTGAGCCGAGATCATACCACTGCACTTCAGCCTGGGTGACAGAGCGAGACTCCATCTCAAAAAAAAAAAAATTTCAAACCTGTCCTGGAGAGTATATTCCTGATTAGGGCACTTTAAATGCTAAATTCCTATTTCTAGATTAAAAGAAAGTAACAAACACACATATATATCATATTGTCCAGGCCCTTTATGCATATTGGAAACATTTATACCACACACACTCACATACACATGCACACACACAAACACGTGTGTGCACACACACACGCACACAGGAAATACAAAAAACTATGCACCAAAATAGAGATGATTATTACTAGGTAGGGTCTATTTTGTGCAGGTATCAACATATAAACATTCCCAGAGGAATTTCATAATTCACGATTTCGTGAAGATGACAAAAGAAGTAAAGAATGACTGCATCTATTCTGAACTTGACTCAATTCTGAAGTCCTGATGTCAGTCGCTACTTCTTCCTTTCTAAGGCACTGATGGTAACAATTAACTTCTGTGGCCAGGGGACTATTTCCAGGATGGCCTGGATCCTATTTTTGCCACCCCATACTGCTCTCACACCACACTGTTTGAGAGGTCTACTTCCTGCATCTGGGCCCTTGTTAAAAATGAAAGTAGTTCTTCTTTGCTTTGGTCCTGGATCAAAAGATAGCCCTCAACTACTGAGTCTTTAGCAATTCCTTTGCATCTGATTGCAGATGCAATTGAAAATTGCAACATAACTGCAGTTGCCTTGCCTGTGAAAAGGCAATATAACTGATGGTTGAAAGCAAAGATTCTTTCAGTTCTCTCATCTGAATAATGAGTTGGCAGATGTAGAGTGCTTAGGACAGCACCTGGCACGTAGTAAGTAGCACTCTGTGGGTGCCGGCTGTTACCATTTCCCTATTATCTGTTTCTCCTGACAGACCTTAGATAGTGGGACTTTGAATCTTCTTCACTTTATTTTATTGTTTTAATTAATTAATTAATTACTTTTAAAAGACAGAGTCTCACTCTGTTGTCCAGATTGGACAACAATCTGTGAAGCAATCATAGCTCACTGTAACCTCAAACACCTGAGCTCAAGTGATCTTCCTGCCTCAGTCTCCCAAGTAGCTAGGACTACAGGCATGCATCACCTCACCCAGCTGATTTTTAAATTTCTGTAGAGATGAGGTCTTGCCATGTTGTCCAGGTTGGTCTTGAACCCCTGGCCTCAAGGGATCATCCTGCCTTGGCCTCCCAAAGCTCTGGCATTACAGGTGTGAGCCACTGTGCCTGGCCTCCACTTTATTTTAAGAAGGAAATCACAGGTAACTACTCTTACACTTTGTCACTCTTGACACTACCCTTCCACTAGTTAACTGCAGGAACAGGGTCAGATGGCTGCTGGGGTTGTCTTGAAACTTGACATGATTAAGCCTGTGATGCCAGGATTAAAAAAAATGACTTTTCTCTTAGCCTTTATCTGTTGTCTGTCTTTTAGACATTTAACTATCAGTCTTCTTACATGAAGGAATAAATGGGGTTAAAAACAAAAAAGAGTTTTTCCTGTTCCAAGATGGCCAAACAGGAATAGCTCTGGTCTGCAGCTCACAGTGTGACTGACGCAGAAGACAGGTGATTTCTGCATTTCCAACTGAGCCTCCACTGGTGATACCCTGGCAAATAGGGTCTGGAGTGGACCCCCAGCAAACTCCAACAGACCTGCAGCTGAGGGACCTGACTGTTAGAAGGAAAACTAACAAACAGAAAGGAATAGCATCAACATCCACACCAAAACCCCATCTGTAGGTCACCAACATCAAAGACAAAAGGTAGATAAAACCACAAAGATGGGAGAAACCAGAGCAGAAAAGCTGAAAATTCTAAAAACCAGAGCACTTCTTCTCCTCCAAAGGATTGCAGCTCCTCGCCAACAATGGAACAAAGCAGGACAGAGAATGACTTTGACTAGTTGACAGAAGTAGGCTTCAGAAGGTCGGTAATAACAAACTTCTCTGAGCTAAAGTAGGATGTTTGAACTCATCACAAGGAAGCTAAAAACCTTGAAAAAAGATTGGACGAATGACTAACTAGAATAAACAGTGTAGAGAAGACCTCAAATGACCTGATGGAGCTGAAAACCATGGCACGAGAACTACGTGACACATGCACAAGCTTCAGTAACCAATTCGATCAAGTGGAAGAAAGGGTATCAGTGATTGAAGTTCAAATTAATGAAATAAAGTGAGAGAAGTTTAGAGTAAAAAGAGCAAAAAGAAATGAACAAAGCCTCCAAGAAATACGGGACTATGTGAAAAGACCAAAGTAAAGTTTGATCTGGTGTACCTGAAAGTGACAGGGAGAATGGAACCAAGTTGGAACACACTCTTCAGGATATTATCCAGGAGAACTTACTCAACCTAGCAAGGCAGGCCAACATTCAAATTCAGGAAACACAGAGAACACCACAAAGATACTCCTCAAGAAGAGCAACCCCAAGACACATAATTGTCAGATTCACCAAGGTTGAAATGAAGGAAAAAAAGTTAAGGGCAGCCAGAGAGAAAGGTTGGGTTAACCACAAAAGGAAGCCCATCAGACTAACAGCGGATCTCTTGGCAGAAACTCTACAAGCCAGAAGACAGTGGGGGCCAATATTCAACATTCTTAAAGAAAAGGATTTTCAACCAAGAATTTCATATCTAGCCAAACTAAGTTTCATAAGTGAAGGAGAAATAAAATCCTTTACAGACAAGTAAACACTGAGAGATTTTGTCACCACCAGGCCTGCCTTACAAGAGCTCCTGAAGGAAGCACTAAACATGGAAAGGAACAACCGGTACCAGTCACTGCAAAAACATGCCAAATTGTAAAGACCATCTATGCTAGGAAGAAACTGTGTCAACAAACAGGCAAAATAATCAGCTAACATCAAAATGACAGGATCAAATTCACACATAACAATATTAACCTTAAATGTAAATGGGCTACAGGCCCCAATTAAAAGACACAGACTGGCAAATTGGATGAAGAGTCAAGACCCATCAGTATGCTGTATTCAGGAGACCCATCTCATGTGCAGAGACACACATAGGCTCAAAATAAAGGGATGGAGGAAGAGCTACCAAGCAAATGGAAAGCAAAAAAAAGCAGGGGTTGCAATCCTAGTCTGATAAAACAGACTTTAAACCAACAAAGGTCAAACGGGACAAAGAAGGCCATTACATAATGGTAAAGGGATCAATTCAACAAGAAGAGCTAACTTTCCTAAATATATATACACCCAATACAGGAGTACCCAGATTCATAAAGCAAGTCCGTAGAGACCTACAAAGAGACTTAGACTCCCACACAATAATAATGGGAGACTTTAACAACCAACTGTCAATATTAGACAGATCCATGAGACAAAAAGTTAACAAGGATATCCAGGACTTGAACTCAGCTCTGTACCAAGCAGACCTAATAGACATATACAGAACTCTCCACCCCAAATCAACAGAATATACATTCTTCTCAGCACCACATCGCATGTATTCCAAAATTGATCACACAGTTGGAAGTAAAGCACTCCTCAGCAAATGTAAAAGAACAGAAATCACAACAAAGTTTCTCTCAGTCCACAGTGCAATCAAATTAGAACTCACGATTAAGAAACTTACTCAAAACTACTCAAGTACATGGAAACTGAACAACCTGCTCCTTAGTGACTACATAACGAAATGAAGGCAGAAATAAAGATGTTCTTTGAAACCAGTAAGAACAAAGACACAACATACCAGAATATCTGGGACACATTTAAAGCAGTGTGTAGAGGGAAATTTATAGCCCTAAAATGCCCACAAGAGAAAGCAGGAAAGATCTGAAATCAACATGCTAACATCACAATTAAAAGAACTAGAGAAGCAAGAGCAAACAAATTCAAAAGCTAGCAGAAGGCAAGAAATAACTAAGATCAGAGCAGAACTGAAGGAGACAGAGACACAAAAACCCTTCAAAAAATCAATGAATCCAGGAGCTGGTTTTTAGAAAAGATCAACAAAATTAATAGACCGCTAGCAAGACTAATAAAGATGAAAAGAGAGAAGAATCAAAAAGATGCAATAAAAAATGAGAAAGGGGATATCACCACCGATCCCACAGAGATACAAACTACCATCAGAGAATACTATAAACACCTCTATGCAAATAAACTAGAAAATCTAGAAGAAATGGATAAATTCCTGGATGCATACACCCTCCCAAGACTAAACCAGGAAGAAATTCAATCTCTGAATAGACCAATAACAGGCTCTGAAATTGAGGCAATAGTTAATAGCCTACCAACCAAAAAAAGTCCAGGACCAGAAGGATTCACAGCCGAATTCTACCAGAGGTACGAAGAAGAGCTGGTACCATTCCTTCTGAAACTATTCCAATTGATAGAAAAAGAGGGAATCCTCCCTAATTCATTTTATGAGGCCAGCATCATCCTGATACCAAAGCCTGGCAGAGACACAACAGAAAAAAGAATTTTAGACCAATATTCCTGATGAACATCAATGAGAAAATCCTCAATAAAAGACTTGCAAACTGAATCCAGCAGCACATCAAAAAGCTTATCCACCACAATCAAGTTGGCTTCATCCCTGGGATGCAAGGCTGGTTCAACATACGCAGATCAATAAATGCAATCCATCACATAAACAGAACCAATGACAAAAACCACATGATTATCTCAAAAGATACAGAAAAGACTTCCACAAAATTTAACAGCCCTTCATGCTAAAAACTGTCAATAAACTAGGTATTGATGGAAGGTATCTCAAAATAATAAGAGCTATTTATGACAAACCCACAGCCAATATCATACTGAATGGGCAAAAACTGGAAGTATTCCCTTTGAAAACTGGCACAAGACAGGGATGCCCTCTCTCACCACTCCTATTCAACATGGTGTTGGAAGTTCTGGCCAGGGCAACAGACAGGAGAAAGAAATAAAAGGTATTCAATTAGGAAAAGAGGAAGTCAAATTGTCCCTGTTTGCAGATGACATAATTGTATATTTAGAAAACCCCATTGTCTCAGCCCAAAATCTCCTTAAGCTGATAAGCAACTTCAGCAAAGTCTCAGGATACAAAATCAATGTGCAAAAATCACAAGCATTCCTATACACAAATAACAGACAAACAGAGAGCCAAATCATTAGTGAACTCCCATTCACAATTGCTACAAAGAGAATAATATTCCTAGGAATCCAACTTACAAGGGATGTGAAGCACCTTTTCAAGGAGAACTACAAGCCACTGCTCAATGAAATAAAGGAGGACACAAACAAATGGAAAAACATTCCATGCTCATGGATAGGAAGAATCAATATTGTGAAAATGGCCATACTGCCCAAGGTAATTTATAGATTCAATGCCATCTCCATCAAGCTACCAATGACTTTCTTCACAGAATTGGAAAAAAAACTACTTTAAAGTTCATATGGAACCAAAAAGAGCCTGCATTGCCAAGACAATCCTAAGCAAAAAGAACAAAGCTGGAGGCATCACGCTACCTGACTTCAAACTATACTACAAGGCTATGGTAACCAAAACAGCATGATACTGGTAGCCAAACAGAGATATAGACCAATGGAACAGAACAGAGGCCTCAGAAGTAACACCACACATCTACAACCATCTGATCTTTGACAAACCTGACAAAAACAAGAAATGGGGAAAGGGTTCCCTATTTAACAAATGGTGCTGGGAAAACTGGCTAGTCATATGTAGAAAGCTGAAACTGGATCCCTTCCTTACACCTTATACAAAAATTTATTCAAGATGGATTAAAGACTTAAATGTTAGACCTAAAACCATAAAAACCCTAGAAGAAAACCTAGGCAATACTATTCAGGACATAGACAAGGGCAAGGACTTCATGACTAAAACACCAAAAGCAATGGCAACAAAAGCCAAAATAAACAAATGGGATCTAATTCAACTAAAGAGCTTCTGCACAGCAAAAGAAACTACCATCAGAGTGAACAGGCAACCTACACAATGGGAGAAAATTTTTGCAATCTATCCATCTGACAAAGGGCTAATATCCAGAATCTACAAAGAACTTACACAAATTTACAAGAAAATAAATCAAACAATTCCATCAAAAAGTGGGCAAAGGATATGAACAGACACTTCTCAAAAGAAGACATTTATGCAGCCAACAGACACATGAAAAAATGCTCATCATCACTGGCCATCAGAGAAATACAAATCAAAACTACAATGAGATACCATCTTATACCAGTTAGAATGGCAGTCATTAAAAAGTCAGAAACAACAGATGCTGGAGAGGACGTGGAGAAATGGAAACACTTTTACACTGTTGGTGGGAGTGTAAACTAGTTCAACCATTGTGGAAGACAGTGTGGTGATTCCTCAAGGATCTAGAACTAAAAATACCATTTGACCTAGGGATCCCGTTACTGGGTATATACCCAAAGGATTATAAATCATGCTAATATAAAGACACATGTACAAGTATGTTTATTGCGGCACTATTCACAATAGCAAACACTTGGAACCAACCCAAATGTCCATCAACAATAGACTGGATTAAGAAAACGTGGCACATATATACCATGGAATACTATGCAGCCATAAAAAAGAATGAGTTCGTGTCCTTTTCAGGGACGTGGATAAAGCTGGAAACCATCATTCTGAGCAAACTATCACAAGGACAGAAAACCAAACACCGCATGTTCTCACTCATAGGTGGGAACTGAACAATGAGAACACTTGGACACAGGGTGGGGAACATCACACACTGGGGCCTGTCATGGGCTGGGGACCTGGGGGAGGGATAGCATTAGGAGAAATACCTAATGTAAATGACCAGTTAACGGGTGCAGTAAATCAACATGGCACATGTATACCTATGTAACAAACCTGCACATTGTGCACATGTACCCTAGAACTTCAAGTATAATTTAAAAAAAAAAAGAGAGAGCAATAATTTTTTTTAAAGAAAAAAGCGCTCCGTGGGCAGTGTTTGAAAGAAAGTCTAAAAGAGAGTTCCTCACCTCCTGTGCATTAAGTTTATCTATATACTTACCTGTTCCCTTTAATAACTGTAGTTTTTGCTGGTGTTTAAATATGCTAAGAACTACATCTCCCAGCGTGTGTGGCAGAGTGGTGGCCTCTGTGCACCGTCTGCACCCGTCAGAGGCGACAATGCAGTGGGCTGTGAGCACAGTGGCCCATCGGGGTTTTCTCCTACAGGCATTCCCTCCTGTCTTGTGTCATCCGCTTAGTTGTGTACAGACCAAGATACATGGTGGCGACCCGGTGAAGCTGACGCAGAGTCTAGTGGTTGGAGACATTGCCGAGCTGAGGCCAAACCAGAGGACACTGTTGCTGTTTACCGATGACTTGATTGTGACCAGCACTTCTGAGGGGCATCTATATGTGATGTCCAACACTGGCTGCTGGGAAAAAGACTTGGCCTTCATGCAGGTCAAGGTCAGAGAACTTCAGAGGCAGGGCAGAGATGTGGGCCTGGAGGTGGTAGATACTGCCCTGCTAGCCCTGCAAGGGCCCCCTGTGGCTCAGGTGCTATAGGCTGGCGCGGCAGCTGACCTGAGGAAACTGCCTTCATGACTAGTGCTGTGATGGAGGTGTTTGACATGTCTGGCCGCCATCTTATCCACTGTGGCTGCACAGGAGAGAATGGCATGGACATCTTGGTGCCAGCAGTGGGGGCAGGTCACCCGGCATCAGGTCTTCTGGAAAACCCAGAGGCGAAGCTGGCAGTGCTGGCAGCTTGTGCCTGGAGGCAGGCCTCTGGCTGTATGGGAGTGACACTGAAACACACTACCCCTGTGGAGGGCAGCCTCAGTTGGACATTGGGGGAAGTGCCACCAAGCTGCTCTAGACTTCCCTGGAGCCAAGGTCACTGGTCCCCAGCTGAAGGGCAAGTGCAGTGGAGGCGTGTGGGGTTGATGTGTGAGGGGGCCCTGATGCAAGCACACAGTCCCACCTGAGCATTGAGGGTCCATGACTGGTACAGTGACCAGTGGCTGTCCCTTGCCCAACCTGAAGAAGAATGTGGCAATGGGTTACATGCCCTGCCAGTGGTCAGCCAGGGACAATGCTGCTGGTAGAGGTGCAGCAGAAGCAGCAGATGGGCACGGTCAGCAAGATGCCCTTTGCACCCACCAACTGCTCTACCCTCAGGTGAGAATGGCTCAGGGCAGGGCCATCCCCTCCAGAAGTCTTGCCCTAGAGGGCATCCTACAAGGGCTTTCGCAGGAAGCTGAGGCAGAACTCACTGGGGATGGGCAGCTAAGAGGGAGGTGGGTTCTAGTTGTCTGGTTGGGGGGGCCATACCACCTACTCTCTCCACCCAATCCATGCACTCCAGCTCCAGGACCCCATATCTGAGTGACAGACCAGCCCATTCAATGTCTTCTTTTGGTCCATGATTCCACTGACCCACTCTAGCCTGATGGAGGGAAATGAGAAGCTCTGGTTCTGCCATCTCTCCCACTCTGCCAGGTGCCCGCTGTGGAACAAAGGCTTGCCTTTGGGTGGGCAGGATAAAACCTGCCCAACCTGCCTCACCTTGGTTATTCGCATTGCAAGGAGTCATTACCATGGGCAGTGGGCTCAGGCCACCCCTCCAGTTTGCTTTCCAGAAATGCAAATTGTCCCTACTGTGAGTGAGAATGACTCCTGACTCGCAGGCATGCGCCACCACGTGAACCGCCACACCCAGCCATAAAGTTATTTTTAACTCAGGTTTATTTACAAAGAAATGGAATCCCAGAGAATCCAGAGAGGCAGAGTCAAAGTGACTGCATTTAACCACCAAAGACAAGAAATGTTGGGCATATTTACAATACAGGGCAGCAGGAACGTGTTGCTAAGCAGTTGCCTTAGCTCACAAAGATCTGTGGTGGTAATTGATCATAGTGTTCTTAGGAACAAAATGCATGAGTAGTCAAGAATGTAGCTTGCATCATTATAGTGGAAAGTCACAGCCTTTTACCCAGTTTTCAGACTTAATAACTTTACAGATGCAGAGGGCCTTGATTGAAGAATGTCTCTGGTGGTCCACCCTAACCAGAGCCATGCAGGCAGGAGAATTCTGGGACATGTAGTTCAGTCTAGCCAAGTCTAGCCAAGTTGACAATTATAAAGCCACCACTCCTAGGGAAGACGCAGAGCAGGGATTTGACCATAGGTGGTTAGGAGTCGCAGGCTCCACTCTTAATTGTTACTCTATTTTACCTCCTTGGGGTACCCAGGTTGATCTTGAATTCCTGGGCTCAAGTGATCCACTGCCTCTGCTTCTCAAAGTGCTGGGATTATAGGCACGAACCGCTTTGAGAAGCAGAGGTGCCATAAAGTTATTTTTAACTCAGGTTTATTTACAAAGAAAATGTATCACAGACCTTATGTAGTTCTGGGCCACGAGGCTGCCTCAATGAACTTTCCATCTATTGAGCTTATGGTAAATGTTCCACCATCTTCTAATTGGAATCTACACTAATGGCCAAATAATACGTAGACTCGAAAGTATGTATGCTTTACAAAAAAAATTACACTTACATCAACATACCTGATTCTATCCTGAAGTGGAGCCAAAAGTCTCTGTAGTTTGTTTAATAGATTCAAAATAGTAGAGAGAAAATTTGAGCAAATCACCGTACTGGTTTGCTGTCTTCCCTCCCAAACAATGCAGCAGCTGAGTGGTGGCTGGACTGCGGGATTCTGGGGGTGCTGGTCTGCCTGGGATTTTCATAGTTTAGTGCAGAAACTCCCATGCCCTGGCAAACCAGGAGGTTTGGTCACCCTAGCTGGGGGATAAGCAGGCCTTCCATGCCCACCTAGGAAGGTCTGCGTTTATCAGGACGGTAGCATCATGAACAAACAGGCACCAGGTACAGCTTCCCAGAAGCCTCTTTTCTCAAAGAAGAAAAGGCAAGGTAATAAGCCCCCTAAAATGGCAGATTTGCCACTGGATCCAGTTGCCTTGTGCTTTCCTCATCACTCACACTGTGGTGGGCGTGAGCTGGAGTTCTAGGCCCTCCAGACCAGGGTTGAGGGTTTTTTCACCTCAACCTGCAAAAGAGACACCCACAGAGCTTTTCCAGTCTGCAGGTGCCTTAGTGCAGGAAGTTATCTCCTGGTTCTTTTCCTGGAACATGCTGGAAGGTTGGTGTGCAGGTTGCATATGGTAAATCCAGTCCCACATGCCTATCTCCCTAAGCCTTTGGAGTCTCTCTTCCATATTGTGCCAGGAAAGCTCTCTAGTAAGTGCGCTCAAGTGAATGAATTTAGCCTGCTCCAGTGTTCTATTCCATTATTCTCGTTCGAACATCTTTAGGATGCACTTCCACACATGTTCCCCAGGTCTCTGAAGATACACATTAGAAAAGTGTGGCAATTCTTTTGGCGTATAAACTATTTCTTCCTGGGTCATGGTGGGTTCTTGTCCTACTGGCACACGCTGAGATTTGGCAATAATCATGAGTCTAGTGGCAACACGGGGTGGTTGTGGTAGATTTAGAGCAGAATGAGTAACTCCTTTTAAGGCATTTGTCTCCAGATGAGCTTATCACAGATATTTAAGCAGAGGAAGGCTAGTCTTCTACCGAGAGCAAGCTACTTCCACAGGAGAGGGAAGCTCAAAACTATATATTCAACTATTGTTGTAAGTCAGCAATCCACACTCTTAAATTGTATGTTTAATTTTTTAGCAGTACCAGCCCTCTGGCTGTGAGCAATAAAAGATTCTTTTAGGGCTATCCTCAAAGCTCTGTGGTCTTCTAACGATGACTTGAGCTGAGAGTTAAAGGATTTGGGCTTGTCATTTTTCTTTCTGTTAATACTCAAGTATGCTCAGAAAAGTTCGTCTCACAGCACATCCCTTACAGTCATCATGTACTGCCGCAACAGTTAGTTGCAACTGCCATTTGGGCTCCTAAGACACTTGCTTCAGTTACAACTTCATTACAATTAGCCACAAGTGCTAGCTTGATGTGTGATGTCCCTGCACGCCACGGGTCACTAGCTTCCCATTTCCCATTGCTAAGGAGCTCAGTACTGTGCTGAACTCCAAGGACAGGGTCAACCCTCAGATCCCATCTCCGCAGGTCTGTCTCCTAGGACTACTCCCAGCACCATTTTGTGGCAGTTGGATTCTGTGCCAGTCCAGAATCGGAGTATAATTTGAACAGGGAAAGTTTAATAAATAGAATTATTAACTAGAGGAGGGAAATAACTAAAAGGGGTAAGCAGAATGCTAAAGAATACTCTAGAGCTGAGAAAAGTACTTGAGGAAGAAGCAAACTTGGAAGGGATTCCTCTCATCAAGCTGGAATTCAAGCTCTGCTGGAGAAGGTGTGGCTGCAGTCCACTGGAGGGTGGACAAGTTTGCTGGGTTGACCCAGGCCAGAGCCAGTCTAAGTCACTGGACAGGCAGGTAATATTCTTCTAGGGAGTAGGGGGATGGAAGCTGGCCAGAAAACCACAGTTAGGACTAGCAAGTGGGAAACATGTCTCCGGAATGTACGTGGGAAAGTTGGCAAACCACTCCAAGGTGTAGGAGGGCTGAGGCTAGCGGATGGACCTGTGCAAGGATTGAGGGAATCAAGAACCCCTTTACTGACTGCTTGTCATGAGGCCTGGTGTTAGGAGGGCTGCAGCCGGGTGGTCACAGAGCTGGAGCTGTTGGCTTGCCAAGGGACTGTGCCCCCTCTGTGCCCACTGGTATGTTAGTTTGCTAGGTCTCCCACAACAGAGGACCACAGACTGGGGGGCTTCAACAACAGAAATGTATTTCCTCACAATCTGCAGCTAGAAGTCCAAGATCAAGGTGTTGGAGGGGCTGGTTTCTTCTGGGGGCATCTTTCCTTGGCTTGTCTTCCCCCAGTGCCTTCACATGTTTCCTTTTATGTGAGTCTGTGTCCTCATCTCCTCTTCTTGTAAGGACATGAGGCATATCAAATTAGGGCCCACACTAGTGTCATTTAACCTTAATCACCTCTTTAAAGACCCTATCTCTAAACACAGTAGCATTCTGAGGTACTGCAGGTTAGGATGTCAACATGAATTTTGGGGGGACACAATTTAGCCTGTAATAGTTGGGGAGGAGCATTACTGGATGTCCCTGCCATATGTTGCGTACAGCCAGGAGCAGAAGCAAGAAGCCAAGGGAAGCGCACCTGAGCAGGAAGAAGCCCATTCCTCCTGCAAGTGTCCCTCTAGCGCCCTCTACTGAAAAAGTCTGACACCCGGTTCACTGCAAAGGAGAAATTCTACAGGATTCAACACCACTATTGCAGAGTAGATAATGAAGGACGGATTGAGAGCTAAGAGGCAATAAATTAATAACTAGCACACTGGTTCCTCAGCTTTCCCAGCATTTCTGTGAGTTTTCTAATGTCCTCTAGAGAAAATGTGTGCCTAAACTGAGCGGTTTACAACTGAGAACACTGGCAAATTTGTAGTTTCCCACTTTTTTTTTTGACAGTAGTTGTGCATTATGGTACTTTCAAGTTGTCATTTTGGGAGGAATAAACAAATTTTCCCTGGAATTTTACTATTATGATAAGTATAAATTAAAATTATCTCCATTTAGTGTGGCATGGTAATGGGCTATGGAAACAAGACCAGAAATCCAGCTTTTCTGTTGTTCCTTGTATCTGCCTGATTCATTCCTGTTTCAAGGCTGATACACTTGCTTTTCCTTCTTCCTGGAACTGTCTTCCGTCAGGTATTCACATAACTTCCTCCATCACATCAATTAAACCTCTGTTCAACTGTCACTCGGAAATCCTTCCTTAGTACTCTATCAAAAATAGCCTCATTTCCCCAAAACTCTCTTTCACCAGGCTTTAGTTTTCTTTAAAACAACTTACCACTATGTTACATTACTTAAAGTAGCCTATGTACTTATTTACCTACAGAGTTATTCACTTATTATTAAAATGCAAGTTCTAGGAGGGTAGGGATATGTCTTGTTCATTGAGGTATCCTCAGAACCTAGAATAGTGTATGGCATATAATAGGTACTTGATAAATACTGATTAAATGAAGGACTGTAGGTTTCAGAAAAGAATTGGTTTTTCCAGAACACACCTCCATATGCAGGCATATCTACAGCAATGAAAATTTAGCCCCTAACTTAATTAAGATGGCAACAATATAATTGTGCTTTGATTATTCTCACCCTAACTTGGTAAAAATGACTTTCGTTCACTTTTTAAAAATTGTGGTATGGTTAGCATACAGTAAAATTCACCTTTTGTGTGTGGGTACAATCCTAAGAGTTTTGGCAAATGCCTGTAACTATGTAAAACCATTGCAATCAAGATATAGAACAGTTCCATCATCCTTCAAAATCTCCTCTTTCCCTTTTGTAGTCAGATACTCCTCTGACCTCCAGTCCCTGGCAGCAACTGATCTGTTTTCTGTCCTTATAGTTTTGCTTTTTTCAGATTATCACACAAATGGAATCATGTAGTATATAGTTTTCTGGGTCTGCCTTCCTTCACCTAGCATAATGCATTTGAGATTCATGCATTTTGCTACATATATCAGCTATCTGTTCCTCTTTATTGCTGTATAGTATTTCATTATACATATGAAACAAACTATGTACCGTAGTTTGTTTATTCTTTCACCAGTTGAAGGACATTGAAGTTTTATTTTATTTTTTCCAATTTGGGATTATAATGAATCAAGCTATTAATAACATCCATGGACAGGTTTTTGTGTGAACGTAAGTTTTCTTTCCTCGTGGGTAAATACCTAGGAGTGATTTTGCTGAGTCATGTACTCAGTGCATAGTCAATGATAAGAAATTGCCAAGCCAGTCCGGGCGCGGTGGCTCACAGCTGTAATCCCAGCACTTTGGGAGGCCGAGGTGGGTGAATCACTTGAGGAGTTCGAGGTGGGTGGTCCCAGCTACTTGGGAGGCTAAGGCAGGAGAATCGCTTGAACCGGGGAGGCGGAGGTTGCAGTGAGCCAAGATCACGCCACTGCACTCCAGCCTGGGTGACAGAGCAAGACTCTGTCTTAAAAAAAAAAAAAAAAAAAAAAAAAAAAAAAAAAAAAAAAAAAA
>NC_045436.1:106048759-106068250 GCF_002776525.5 Piliocolobus tephrosceles | reverse complement strand
AAAAAAAAAAAAAAAAAAAAAAAAAAAAAAAAAAGAAAGAAAGAAAGAAAGAACTTGCCGAACTGTTTTCCAAAGTGACAATACCATTTTGCATTTCTACCAGCAATGTATAAGAGTTCCACTTACTCTACATCTTCACCACCATTTGCTATAATGTGGGATGGCTATGGGCTTTGGAAACAAGACTAGAAATCTGGCCTTCTTGTTACCTGAATCTGCTTCATTCATCCCTATGTCAAGGCTTATGCACTTGCTGTTCCATCTTCTTGGAACACATTCACATGTGTTAGTGTAATTTCCATTCACATTTTATTTTAAAGGAGAACCTATCTATGTACACATAAAGACCAGCTAAAAACAGAATGAAGAAAATCGGAAACATAAATACATGAATGAGGAAAAATTATAAAATTGTATGCCTTTCCCTACGTTCTTCACCATGTGTCAGAGATCTTAACAATTTTCAATTAGTAATTAATTAATCTGTGCTAAAAACTTTTTTATTTGTAACATGTTTTTAAATGGATTTGTTTAAAATATTCAGTGTGTATTTTGGCCAGGCACGGTGGTTCGTGCCTGTAATCCCAGCACTTTGGGAGGCCGAGGCAGGCAGGTCACCTGAGGTCAGGAGTTCAAAACCAGCCTGGCCAACATGGTGAAACCCCATCTCTACTAAAAATACAAAAATTAGCCAGGCGTGGTGGTGGGCACCTGTAATGCCAGCTACTTGGGAGGCTGAGACACAAGAATTGCTTGAATCCTGGAGGCAGAGGTTGCAGTGAGCCGATACCATGCCACTGCAATCCAGCCTGGGACACAGAGTGAGACTCTGTCTCAAAAATAAAATAAAATAAAATAAAATAAAATAAAATATTCAGTGTGTATTTTTAGCAGTATTTTAAAAATACTGACCAGAGCCATAAACTTTCTCCAGATTCTAAAGTGTGTCTTCAACACTTTCCTCTCTTCAAGGAAATGATGTAAACCGAGAGCAATTTATGTTTATGAGGCATTCCTGCAATGGGACATGACCTCTGATCCCAATAATTCTTTCACAGATGCTGTGTTGACATTTCTATTGCTTAAGTATAAAGCAAGTAAAAGCCATGATTATTTCGGTTTGTTACTATGCCAATGCTGCCTAAGAAAAAAATTACTAACTTGAATTTTCAAGATTGTTCGAGAGTTTTAAAATAGGTAAACAAATATAAATGTAGTTAACATTTGCATGCACTACTTTCCATTTCTTTACACTGAATTTATACTTTATTAATGGGGAGGATATCCCTAGATATATATGTTTCTTAATATTTATTTATTTTTTGAGATGGTGTCTTGCTCTGTCCCCTAGGCTGAAGTGCAGTGGCATGATCTCGGCTAACAGCAATCTCTGCCTCCCAGGTTCAAGCGATTCTCCTGCCTCAGCCTCCCGAATAGCTGGGATTACAGGCACTTGCCATCACGCCGGGCTAAGTTTTGTATTTTTAGTAGAGACAGGGTTTCACTGTGTTGGCCAGGCTGGTCTTGAACTCCTGACCTCAGGTGATCCACCCGCCTCAGCCTCCCAAAGTGCTGGGATTACAGGCCTGAGCCACTGTGCCTGGCCTTTTTAAAAAATTTTTTGAGACAAGTCTGAGTCACTGTAGCCAGTGGGATATCCCTTTTAAAATTCATCTGTAATTTTTACAAATTCTCCACTGTTTGTCCCCACCTTTCCCCCACACCCTAAGTTGACACCATTTCAGAAACTCAGGCTTAGAAACTGAATGTTAAAATTGTTCTCCTGAAAAATCAGCTTCCTCTTTTTTTTTTTTTTTTTCCTTTAAATTACATTTATTTTAATGCTGAATTTACTCCCGTGCCGTAAGTTTTTGTTTCTTCAGTTTCTTCTGGGATATCTTTTTCTTCTGGGCAACCTCCTCTTCTGGTTTAGGAACAATCTGTTCCTTTTCGGTAAGGATCATCTCAATGTGGCAGGGAGAGCTCATGTATGGGTTAATCCGACCATGAGCTCTGTAGGTCCGTCGGCGCATCTTAGGTGCTTTGTTCACTTGGATATGCTCGATGACCAGAGAATCTACATCTAAACCCTTAAGTTCAGCATTACTCTCTGCGTTTTTAAGCATGTGCAGCAAAAATTCAGCACTCTTTTTGGGCCATCGACCTTGTGTCCAGCCCCACTGCTTGGCCTGGGCACACCTGCCAACTCCACCATTGTAACGTCGGAATGGTACCCACTGTTTCTGTAAAGTGACATCTTTCAGATACTTCGTGGCTTTTCGAATATGCATACCCTTGATGGCCTGGGCAGTTTCACGAGTGTTCTTAAAGTGAACACGAAGATTGGAACCTCTTGATTTGCATGATTTCGTGGGGTTCTCCGGGTCAAGTGAATAGCGAACCATTTTCACAGATTACCTCAGGCCGCTTAGGGGAAGAGGAAGAGCGGTGGCTTCTGGGAGAACTCATGAGAACTTCATCAGCTTCCTCTTAAGTGAATAGTTCCTCATAGAAGGTTTCTGGAAAGATAAATCCTTTGGAGAAGAAAAAGAGTGATAAAAATGCCTGAAGGCAATGAATCACATACTATGCCGTCAAAAGCTTTATATACGTGATTCATTCCACAAATATTTATTGAGAACTTACTATGTGCTAGGCAGTATTCCAGACACTGGAAATAAAGTATGATGATTCAAACAGAAAATAGCTGTCCCCTCATGAAGTTAGGTTCCTGTTAGTGAGGACGCACACCATAGAAAATAAGTAAAACAAGTTACAGTCATGTGCTACACAACAATGTTGTGGTCAATGATGGGATACATATAGGACAGTGGTCCCGTAAGATTATACTGTATTTTCACCGTACCCTTTCTGAGTTTCTTTTTTTTTTTTTTTTAAGACAAGGTCTCACTCTGTTGCCCAAACTGGCATGCAGTAGTGTGATCACTGCAGCCTCTACCTCCTGTGTTCAAGTATTCCTCCCACCTCAGCCTCCCAAGTAGCTGGGACTACAGCCATGTGCCATCACACCCAGCTAATTTTTGTATTGTTTGTAGAGATGGGGTTTAGTCATGTTGCCTGGGCTGGTCTTGAACTTCTGGGTTCAAGTGATCCTCCTGCCGTGGCCTCCCAAAGTGGTGGGATTACAGGTGTGAGCCACCACACCCAGCCCTTTTCTGTGTTTAAATATGTTTAGATATACAAATACTTACCATTGTGTTACCATTACCTACAGCATGAAGTAGGTATGCTGCACAGGTTTGTAGCCTAGGGGCAATAGACTATATACCACATAGCCTAGGTGTGTAGTAGGCTAGACCGTCTAGGTTTGTGTGCATGAACTCCATAACGTTTGCACAGGGATGAAATTGCCTAATGATGCATTTCTCAGAAAGTATCTCCATCTGTAAGTGACACATGACTGCATATCATATGTTTTAATATGGAGAAAAATAAAGCAGCGAGAGAGAGAAAGAAGTTTGTGTAATTGTATGTGTTAAGTTTTAGAAAATGAAGACAATGGTTTCACTGAGTTGGTGACCTTTAGGCAAATACTGAAGGAGGTGAGGAAGTAGCTATGGCAACATCTGAGAAAGCATTCCAGGAAGCCCATTGAGGCCAGAAGGCTGCAGCGGCACTGGTGAAGCAGGGAATGGACGAAGAGCCAGGAGGCAGCAGGAGCCAGCTCACTTCAGCCATGCTAAGGGCTTTGGCTTTACACTGGGAGAAATGGGGAGGTGTGAAATGGGGAGGTTCTGAGTAGAGGCATGACATACATTGGCTTTGGTTGTAGCAGGATCAGCCTGGCTGCTATGGTGAGAACACATGAAAGGGGGCAAGGGAGAGGGAGGGAGACCGGTTAGGAGGCTATTGCGTTAATCCAGTGGGGAGAAGATGGGGACTCGGCCAGGATGGCAGCTGAGGAGGTAGTAGGAAAAGATTAGATTCTGCATGTGTTTTGAAGGTAGAACCAACAGTCTTTTCTAATATCTTGAATATGGAATGTGGGAAAAAGGAGTTATGGCTGATTCCAAGGTTTTGGTCAGAGCAAAAGGAAAAGTAGATACCATTAATGAGATGGCGAGGACGGTGGGAGGAGGAGGTTTGAGGCTGAGATTAAGAGTTCAGTTTTGAACATATTGAATTGGAGGCGCTTATTTGGCATTCATGTTGAAATATCAAGTAGGCAGTTCAATATTCATTTCTGCCAAGTGCAAGTTCAAAAGGGAAGTTAAGGCTGGAGGTGCACATTTGCGAGTAATCAGTGTACAGATGACATTTAAAGCCAGGAGTTTAGATAAGATCATTTTCTCATGCAATTCTTAAAACACTAGCATGTGGAAGATACTATTTTAATCCTCATTTTAGATATAAAGAAACTGGCTGGAGAGGTTTAAATAGTTCACTCTAAATCATTCAGTTAGTAACGGTAGGGACTTCAATGTTCATTGTTATCTCTAAGAGATAGTTTTTGAACTGGGCTCTGTGACAATCCTAAAAGAAAGGAAGGCACAGTTTAAGGGGACTGTCTCTGATTTCCATCTGTATGTATTTGTTGGGGTTTTATGTACGATTTTATTTGGAAAAAAAAAGTATTTATGCTCAGTGAGGTGACTCACATCTGTAACCCCAGCAACTTGGGAGGCTGAGGCAGGAGGACTGCTTGAGCCTAGGAATTCAAGACCAACCTGGGCAACAAAGCAAGACCCTGTCTCTACAAAAAGAAAGAAAGAAAGAGAGAGAGGCCAGGCACAGTGGCTCATGCCTGTAATCCCAGCACTTTGGGAGGCCAAGGTGGGCAGATCACTTGAGGTCAGGAGTTGGGGACCAGCCTGGCCAACATGATGAAACCCTGTCTCTACTAAAAATACGAAAATTAGCCAGGCGTGGTGGCGCATGCCTGTAATCCCAGCTACTGATTCTGAGCTTATTGAAGATAGAAACTGTCTAATTCATCTCCGTTTGCAGCAACTAGCCTGTGCCTGCACATAGATGTTCAACAAATGTTTGATGACTGTCTGAATAATACATATCAATTGGAACAACTATAAAAATGTTAAATATGCTGTCCTCTCCATGGAAGAGATAGTTCAGTATAAAGCATGAAATCCAAAATCCCATCACAGTTAATAAAATGATGATCTTGTAAAACGAGAGCACAAGTCTAAGTATGTCAGATATCACATCTTGGGGATATAACCAATGAACGAGACAGTGTACATCAACAACAATAACCAAATGGGCAAAGACATGAAGGCAACTCACAAAGAAGAAATAAAAATGCTCTATAAACACTTTGAAAAGGATCAACTACTTTAATAATCACAGAGTTGTGAGTGAAACCACGTATTATTCTTGCCTACGTGTCAAGGTTTTAAAAATAGTATCTCTTCATATTGGCCAAGGTCTGAGAAAGAGGCTCTCATGCACTGCTATTAGCAATGTGTACCTTTCTGTCGGGTAATTTGAGAAAATGAATCCAAAACCTTTAAAATGTGCATACCACCATACTCCACCCTCCACATCTACCCTCCAGTCCCTGGAAATGTACATGCACATACACGAAGACATTCTGCTTCTAGGATTTTTCCTAAGGAAATATTCACATATATACCCAATGATACAAATCTATTCATGGCCCTAGTGCTTGTAAGAAGGAAAAAATGCAAATATTGAAATGCTATGTGTTCAATGATAGGATTAATTAAATTGCAGTGGATACATATGAGAAAAATCTATGCAGCCAAAAAACACCAATATATTGAAAGAAGCATTAATGACATGGGAAAATATTAAGTGAAAAAAGTAGATTTTAAAAAAGAAGTATAGTATAACCTCCACCTCCCAGGTTCAAGAAATTCTCATGCTTCACTCACCCTCTTGAGTAGCTGGGATTGAATTACAGGCGTGTGCTACCAAGCCCGGCTGATATTTTTTGTATTTTTAGTAGAGACGGGGTTTCACCATGTTGGCCAGGCTGGTCTCAAACTCCTGACCTCAAGTGATCCACCTGCCTTAGCCTCCCAAAGTGCTGGGATTACAAGCATAAGCCACTATTCCTGGCCTGATTCATTTCTAAAGTTAAAAATTAGTTACTGTATGCCAGCACCTATATTAAATGTGTTGCATAGTCTCTAAATTATACCTTGACCCTAAGAAATAGGCATCACCATTGATACAGGGCAAATGAGCCCCAACGTGGAGTACATGAGGGTTCTTGGCTTTGCCTGGGAAAGAAGGGCAAAGGGCAAGCCAGAGGTAGAAGAAAACACCTTTATGGAAAAGGCAGTGTTAGCTCCAGTGTTGTTAGAGCTGTGACTGCTCCTGCAGAGCGAGGCCACCCGGTGGGCAGAGAGTAGCATTACTTATATTCTTATATAGTTTTGATGATATGTACATGAAAATGTTTTTATAATGTTACCTTACATAACCAACCTGTTATATGTTGTTGAACAGCGTTAATAATTTCTAATGGTTGCACCTAACACCAGGTCTGACAAATAACTCTAATATTAGTTCACCTGATGTACAAAATTTACAAATGTTTACTGAGTGCTTACAGCGTGGTATATTGGGGGTATTTCAATGATTAAGACAAACAAGGTCCCACTTATCATGAAATCTCCATTCTCTCAAGGGAAGACAGATAATTTTTAAATCCATGAGAAAGGTATTACGCTTATACCTATTTGAGTATTTGAGCCACAGAGAGGTCAGGAAACTTTCCCAAGATCACCCAACTGGTAGGCAGGTGTTAAAGCAGATTTCAACCCTGGCAAGCTGTTGTCATGATAACTTTCTTACTTCCTGCTCCACTGGCACCCACCAGCCTAGAGAGAGAACCAGCCCAGAGGGTGGAGGGTGTACTTTTAGTTGGAGGAAACAGTAGGGTGAGGCCAGATTATAAAAATCTGGTAGTGGCGTTAAACAATTTAGCAAAGAAATCCGGGAAGAGGGAGAGGCAGCCCTTGTGATGTGGTATATCGAGGATATTTCAATAAATAAGACAAACAAGGTCCCACTTATCATGAAATCTCCATTCTCACAGGGGAAGACAGAACATTTTGAAATCTATGAGAAAGGTATTATGATTATCCCTGAGTGAGCCACAGAGAGGTCAGGGAACTTGCCCAAGGTCACCAACTGATAGGTGTTAGAGCAGATTCCAACCCTGGCAAGGTATGGTCATGACTGGCGTTCATAACTCCTGCTCCACTGGCACCCACCAACTGCTCTGGGAATTCAGAGGGCAGGTCAGTTAGAGCTGGAATAGTTGTATTCATTTACTTTTTAGACCCTGTGGCTCCCATCCTATCTCCACCCCCATCATGAAATTGTGGTAGATAATTGACCACAGTTTAAAAAGTTCTTTCACATGATTTCTATTGAAAAACTCACAGTGACTTTGATGCAGAAGAGTAGGGCAAGGGCCCTCCCCGCTGAACAAATTACCAACGCAATGCTGGTCATTTCAACTATCACAAACTTCTGCAATGCTCCTTTCAACTCTCCCAGGGACTGACACTCCTGATCTAGATGGATGACTGCTGTGTGTCTTTCCAACTCGAGTTGTAAGTCTGTGATTCGAGAGACTAATAATGTACTTAATAGTTTTTTCTTTTTAAAAATCTGTTCCTTACCCATTTATATTATTTTTTCAGTGTTTCCACTGGGAGGAGGAAGGAAAATGAAAAAGAATTAAAATAATTCAATTACATTTAAGCAGCTTTTTGAGAATAAGCTTTTTGAGCATGTATGAACTAATGTTATGTTCTCTTGTCCCATGGATCACAAAAAAGTTGCAGGATTTTTAGTGATTTAAAAATGTGTTCCATTTTTAACTTTCATAAACTAAGGAGAATGTTGTAAAATTGAACTACATTGTACTCGGCCTTCTTTAATTGGAAAGGGTTAAGATGTTTTAAGCATTTTAAAACATAGGGTCATATCTGTAAGAAAACAGAAACCAACACAGATTTAAACTCTGTCTATTCTGTTAAAATCAAAGCCAATCATATTTCCTCAAAAGTAGGGTACTATGTTCCTAATTCTTCTCCTCTTCAACTCACTGCTGCTATAGCAAAGTTACAGCTGCAACAACTGACCCAAGTCGTTTTCAGTGGCTCAGTATTTGCTGAGTAAACAGTTAAATCATTTTTCCTATGCTTGTCAGTGTCTGGCATATGTAAGTGCTGTTAGCTGCATCATCTTCATCATCCTCGTCATCATCACGCAATTTTGTATTTACTGATGCCCACACCCACATATACAAATGACTGTCTGCCCTATAGCCTACTGTCTATGAGAGCAATTTAAATCAAGTAAGGTATATTTTAGGTTGCTAATGTTAAGAGCTGAAGAGAAAAAGAAAAAAAAAAAAAGCAAGGGGACAGGAAGTATGGGTGGTATATGTGAGATTTTTGAAGGTGGCTAAGAAAAGCTTCTTAGAGAAGGTGACATTTAAGAAAGGTTCTGCAGTGAAGGAGTAAGACATGACCTGGGGAGAACTTTCCAGACAAAGTGAACAGTAAATGCAAAGGCCTTGGGGTAGGAGTCTGCCCAGCCTGATTAAGGAACAGTGAGGCCAGTGGGGCTGCAGGTGTGAGTGTGAGAAGTCAGACATGAGGCCAGATCACGGAGGGCCTGGCAGGTGGTAGGTGGTAGGACTTTTGTTTTGTACTGAGTGACCTAGGGAGATCCTGGAGGGTTCTGGGGAGAGGAATGACATGACCTTACTTAGGTTTTAAGAGAATTACTCTGGCTGCTGTGCTGAGAATATTCTGAAGGTGAGGGTAGCTAAGGGAAAAAACAGTAAACATTTAAGTATCACTATCCTATAAACTGTAATGGGATAAGTTAAAAAAGATATAGACAGAAAATCAAGGTACTCTCTGGTGACTGCCTACTTGTTTGTTCTGATCACTGTGACTGCACACAAGAGACCAAATCTCCCAAATAAAAAGTCAGGGTTGGTAAACAGTGGTACGTGTGGCTATAACAACTAAATACTTCTATTTGCTTATTTAAATTATCCTAAAACATAAAAAAACAGAATTGGTTTCCTAAATTACAGTTTTTGGCAGTGACTAAAGGTCACAATAAAGAACAGTAAGCCCCAACTTTCCAGAGCAGCTTTTATTTTTCCCTTAAAAAAGAGTCCACTTTCTTATAGAGACATTCATTTACGAAAGACCCACATCAGGCTTTTTCTAAAGTGCCAAAACTTGTACAATCCCCATAACTTCAGGTGAGAATTATAATGGGCAGAAGAATGTATCAAGTAAAATACTCAAGGCCATCTCAAATCCTGAAGAGTCCCTGGTTTCTGTGACACGGGGGAATTTTGCTAGCAAATAATTGAATTAAAATCCAGGTAAATATGCTCTAAATCTTCAGGTTCTTAATTCTTTAACATATTGTATCAGATTTTATATTCAAATCTAATTATATTTTGAAAAAAATGTTTTAATAATTCCTAGAAAAATTTCATTCATTAATTTTCTATTTTATTCTCTATACCCTTCTTTGTTTTGTCTGTCTTCTTTTCTTTCCACAAATTCCCGAGGACAATCCCTAAAAAAACTATTAGTCCCAGTGTTCGGTTGGAGATAAATTTATTCCAACAATCCTCAGGTCTGTGGATGTCTAGAGTGTAAATCTGCAAGAGAGGAATAGAAATTTGTATTAATACCTAGTCTGGACTTTGGGTCATCAAAAATAAACATGTTAACACAGAGGAGGAAACTACAAATACAAAAGATAAAAAATTAGCTGGGCATGGTGGCACATGCCTGTAGTCCCAGCTTCTCAAGAGGCTGAGGTGGGAGGATTGCTTGAGGCCAAGAGGTCAAGGCTGCAATAAGCTGTGATCACCCTACTGCACCCTCCTAGCCTGGGTGAGAGAGTGAGACTCTATCTCAAAAACAAGAAAAAGAAAAAGAAAAATTTACCATATTTTTCACTTGGAATCATCCAAGCTGTTTCCTAAGAACTTTCAGTTGAGGGCTGCATGAATGCTTGTGAGGCAACCCATACTAATTTTAGTTCTAACTATTTAGAAAGTTCTTCCTTATACTAACTGATCTAAAATCTGTCTCCCTGCAACTCCTACCCTCCAGTTGTGGTTTTAGTGTCTGGAGCAGTTTCTCAATGGAGAACAAGTACCATTTGGGCAGGACAACACTCTATAATGCAGGGTAATCTGGTGCAGCACAAGATACTGACTGTATCTGGCCATCATCCATATAGTCACCCCTCCTAGTTTATTATGATAACCAAAAATTTCTAAATCTCTCCTGTTCAGGGACCTACATTTAGAGAAGGGGAGCTAGAGACCTAAATCTGTTGCTAGTAATCTAGAACAAGCATACTCCTTTTTCCCCATGCTAGCCCTGCAAATAACACTAAGGAAGTCTCATGTATGTTCCTATCTTCCTTAGGCATGGGGGACTATTCTTTATTATGTGGTCTGCAGACTTACAATCACCATGATTTCCTTTATCTTTAAATACTAGAAGATAGCTATGACCATCTCTAAACACTGTATCGAAAACTGGACAGAGAGGCCAGGCGTGGTGGCTCATGCCTGTAATCCCAGCACTTTGGGAGGCTGAGGTGGGTGGATCACTTAAGATCAAGAGTTCGAGACCAGTCTGGCCAACATGGCGAAACCCTGTCTCTACTAAAAAAATACAAAAATGAGCTGGGCATGATGGCGTGTGCCTGTGGTCCCAGCTACTAAGGAGGCTGAGGCACAAGAATTGCTTGAAACCAGGAGGTGGTGGAGGCTGTACTGAGCCAAGATCGTACCACTTCACTCCAGCCTGGGTGACAGAGGGAAGACTCTGTTTCAAAACAAAAAACAACAATGACAACAAAAAACTGGACACAGGACCATAAATGCAATTTAAAATATAAAGTGGGCTCCAAGTATTTCTTTTTTCTTCCTTTGAGACAGTTTCCTTTTGTCACCCAGGCTGGAGTGCAGTGGCACCATCTTGGCTCATTGTTACCTCTGCCTCCCGGGTTCAAGTGATTCTCCTGCCTCAGCCTATCGAGTGGCTGGAATTACAGGTGCACAACACCATGCCCAGCTAAGTTTTGTATTATTAGTAGAGACAGGGTTTATCCATGTTGGCCAGGCTGATTTTGAACTGCTGACCTCAAGTGATCTGCCCATCTCGGCCTCCCAAAGTGTTGGGATTATAGGCGTGAGCCACTGTACCTGGCCGAGTATTTCTTATAATATTTGTGATCGTCTTAATAATTTTTGCCTTCCTGTACTATTTAATATTCAGGTGTTGAAATATTAACCTATAGCCATTATCCAGACCAGACAATCAAATGACAATGTCAGTCCTCGTGGAACTGAGCTACGACCAAAAAGGGATGCTGAGAAATTCTGAAGGGAAAAATGGCGACATCCTAGAAAGTCACCAATTCACATTTTAGTTTTCACAGTGAGGAAAACAGTGCAGGGGACACAGCATATGGTTTACTTTACAGACATCAAATTCTGATTTCCTTCATACCATGTTATGTAAGTCTTGCCTACACTGCTAGTAACTGGCAATAATCTGTATAAAATCAGTCATCTAAATATAGCTTCATGAATACTTTTTTTTTTTTTTGAGATGGAGTCTTGCTCTGTCGCCCAGGCTAGAGTACAGTGGCATGATCTTGGCTCACTGGAACCTCTGCCTCCTGGATTCAAGCCATTCTCCTGCCTCAGCCTCTTGAGTAGCTGGGGTTACAGGTAGGTGCCCGCCACCATGCCCAGCTAACTTTTGTATTTTTAGTAGAGATGGGGTTTTGCCATGTTCATGTTGGCCAGGCTGGTCAAACTCCTGACCTCAGGTGATCTACCATGAATACCTTTTTGATTCTGTTTAATGAAAATAACAACAACATTGATATAAAAATAGTCAATTTATTAGCAAGTGATTTAATCAAAATTAGATTTAATTCATTCATTTTACAAGTCAACAATGTAGATTCTCAACATAAGTTTGTGACAGGTAGGGGATGTGGTGTGGGTGAATATCCTGAAATGACAGCTTCCTGCTCTCTACTGGCAGAACTTTGACCAATGTTCTGCATTTCATATCTTATCTGGCCTTGGTCTTTATGCCAGCAGAAACCAAATTTATGAATAATTAGTCTACTAACCATCACTAGAAACCCAGTTTTTTTTAAAGCTTTATCTGTCAGTTTGCTTTTAGAGTAATTCAACTCAAACCACAAGCTTCAGATATTACTGAAATTTTTCCAACCATGAATTCAGAAGTAATTCCAGGAAAATCAGAGGGGAAAATTTGGATTTAGGCCTGTATTTTTTTTTTAAATAATATAGCTTGGCTGGGGTTGGTAGCTCACACTGGTAATCCCAGCACTTTTGGGAGATCAGGGCAGGAAGACTGCTTGAAGCAAGGAGTTTAAGATCAGCCTGGGCAAAATCTTAAGACCCCATTTCTACAAAAAAAAAAAAAAAAATTAGCAGGCATGGTGATGCATGACTGTAGTCCCAGCTACCCAGGATGCTGAGGTGGGAGGATCACTTCAGCCCAGGAGTTAGAGGTTGCAGTGAGCTGTGATTGCACCATTGCGCTCCAGCCTGGACAACCCTGTTTAAAAAAAAAGTTTTAAAATAAAATAAAATAAAATACTATAGCTAGCTTTCTTATAAGTTGAGGCCAGAGGGCAGGGGGGGCTCTGTTAAAGGTAGTACAAGCCAAGTAGTTGTTTAAGAAGCTCCTTGCCAGGTAAACACAGAGGGCATACTGTTTAAATAATTTTTATAATTTATACTAAGGAAATATAAGGGACAAATAAGAAAAAGGTCAAACCTGGTGAGTCAGATGGGCTCCTACAGCACCCAGGGCAGCGTAGTAGGGAGCAGTCTGACCACTGTTCACACCCACTAGGCTCAGCGCCCCCAGCATGGCAACACTGAAACCGCTGAGCCATAGCTTGGTGTTTTCTCCAAACCGCAGAGCCGTGGACTTAAGACCAATTAAAACATCATCTCTTTTGTCCTAATATCAGAAAGAAAAATAAACTGTTTTTTGAGATTTAGTTCACACACCATAAAATTCACATTTTGAAGTATCAGATGTAGTGTTTTTTAGTATATTCACAAGGTTGTGCAACCAATTACCACTAACTACTTTCAGAAGAAGTTGTCTTTTAAAGAACATGCAGATATACCATAAGTGGTGAAAGATGACAGTAACTCAGAAACAGGCTGATCTGTAATGAATATGCAGGTCAATCAAAGTTAAACACCACTGCTAAAATCACCATCCAGCTTCATTTCTATAAATCATTGTATTTGTTATAATCCTATAATGACTCTTAATTATATTTTTACAGTGTTAGGATTACAATTCAGCTCTAATTCTTCCCATAGCTCCTCTCTACCTCAGAGTTCTCAAATCTCAATAATCTCCCGTACATTTCAGTTTCAATCTTGCAAAAGTCACAGATGTAGAAAAATGCTCACTTACCACCTAACCACATCCACTCATTTTCCACTTCTAGCCCAATCTATCCCTTGCCTTTTCTATCAAATCCTGTTTAGGTAGAGCTAGGTCTTGATGATATAACCACATGTAGCTGCCTGGTTTCTCCCAGTAAGTTTACTTGTAAGCATCTTCATATACTGTTGTAAATAATGATGGTCACGAGATATCAGTGGCTGCATGCTGAACTCTCTGCACTGACCTACAGGCAGACAGCAACCTGACAGGCTTTCCTTTGGGGCCCAAATCCAAATAACAATGACTGTGGCTGCTTCTGTTTTTCCTGTCATACTACAATCGCCTTCAGGGTGCAAACTGTCTGTAATTATGTGAACCACAAAAGTGCCAATGAGTATGTGGTGTTTTCCTGAAGTTGTTAATCTAATTGGAGTACTGGTATCCTAAGCACTGGTTCCAGACCTTACTGCAAAAAGTACAGGCATCTCTTCTAACCGCAAGTTTCACTTTGGAAGTAAGGCTGATTACAGATCTGCCTTTTCAAGATACTACAAATGTAACAGGGCATAGGGGGTTTAGTGGAAGAAAACAGGATGAAATCCAGACATATTCTTCAAGTAAATGGTTGAGAATACATAATCATATTTCAGAAAAATACTGAGAAAAACTTTTTTGAAAAGTTCATAAATGTATTCTCAGAACATGTACTATCAAATCATCACACTGTATACCTTGGATATGCATAATTTTATTTGTCAATTACTCCTCATTAAAGCTGGGGGAAAGTTTATAAATGTAACAGAAAAAAATGAGTTTTTAGAATTTAATTTATCAAAAAGGAAAAATCAAAAGCTATAAAAATGCATATAATCCTTTACGTCAATAATACCACTCCTAAAAATTTAACTGAAAAACTCCTATTCAAGAAGTATTAATGATTAGAACAATATTACTTATAATTGTGAAAACTCAAACAACTTAAGTAGTCAAAATGGAGAAACTGTTAAATTTGTTTCAATTATGGCACATCAAATTTATGGCATGTTAAATTGGGGCATAGAGTATCTCACAGTCCACAGTCTTAAAGCGACAATGACAAAGAATTGGTAAAAATATAGGAAAATGTTCACTAACTACACCAAGTATAAAAGTTGCATAATTCAATGATTAGAGGGACAGGAAAATGTAGTGGTTAAAAGCAGTCTCTGAACACTGGGCTTGAATCATAGTTCTGCCACCCACTAACGGTCTGACATGACAAATACTTCTTCACATGTTTCCTCTTCTGTTAAATGAGGTTAATGTTTAAGTAATTTCCTCGATGGCTGTTGGGGGATTAAGTTTGTAAAGTACTTAAAACAGTGCCTGGCATATAGTAAATACTACTTCATTGCTTGTAAATAAAATAAATGAGTTGGATTTTGGTAAACACACATAAACATAAAAAAATATTTTGTTGGAGCCATGGAACTGTGAGTGACCTTCTTTTTAGAAAATTCTTCCTCCTTAATTTGGTTCTTAAAGTTCTTAAAAACAACAACAAATTTAAGAAAAAAGGTTTTCTCCTTAATTTGGTTCTTTAAAAACAGCAACAACTAAACCAAAGTTAAGAAAAAGATAATTTCTTTACCTGATGGGCATAAATAGTATCATATATTAGTGTCCACATAACTCCAGAAAAATAAAGAGGCAGGCAAACAGATGGATCACAGGAACCCTTGATAGCAGACCATCCAAGTAATGCTCCCCAATTAAATGTCAAGCCTACAATTAGCAAAACACAAAAAAGGGGGAAGTCTATACATACTTTAGAATCCTAAAGGGAAGGAGTAGCATCGGAGCGCGTTCAGTGCTCCTGGGTATCAGACTCAGTGTGTGCTGCTTTCTGTGGGTTCCTTCCTTAAACCCTTTCAACCCTCGGTGGTAATGATTAGCTCCATTTTACAAAAAAGAAAACAGGCTCAGAGAGGTTAATAGTTAAAGTAACAGAGCTAATAAAAAGAATAATATCCCCTAATTAAGTAAATAGTAGGTTTAAAGAGAAGATTTATCCTACCTAGTATGGTGCGTGGCACTACCAGTAACAGTAGATGCTGGGATCTGAACTTAGATCTATCGGACTCAAAAACCCATGTTCTTTCTGTTACCACTCTGCCTCCCCTACCAGCTACAGAAACAAGAATATACATAGGAACACTGATTTATTCCACAAGGGCATCGTCTCTGAGGACTGTAAACAAACACCTACATGTTGACAGCTCTCAAATCTCCACTTGCAAGCCTGATTACTATCCTAAGCTCCAGACTGCATACTGAACCAACTGCTGGACGTCTCTGCCTGCAAGTTGCTCATGTACCTTAAACTCAATGTGTCTCAGATACCTTTTCTCAGAAGGTACCTTTTCTCCTCCTACATTACCTATTTCCACTCATGTCCCCTCCTTAACTGATTAAGTGCCTCTCCTTTGTGGTCCCGTAGCGCTCCTGCCTGCCACGTTATACTGCAATGACCTGTTTATCTGTCATCTCCATCTCCAACTCCTTAAAGATGGTCAGTGTGTTTTAGTCATTTTTATTTTCCCAGTACCTGCTGCAATTCCTGGCAAAAAGTAAATGTAGGGGTTCAATAAATGTTTGGAGTAAATACATCAGCTTCTTAATATTATCTTACAGATAGAAAATGCTTATATTGAGAATATAATTTCCAATTTAATAAAGAGAACATTCAATGAGAGGATCTTAGAAAAAGATAAATATTCTACCACAACTTCCCCGCAAATCAGGCTCACATCAGTTTCCTGAGTTGCTTTTAGTTCTTTCATTTACTGAAAATAATGATTCAAAGAACTAGAGTCATTCTAGGAATATTCTAGGAATAGAAAAGTCTGGGAATAGATATTTTTGCAACAGATTCTGATACTGGCTTACCTAACTATCTTCCTTTTTTTTTCACCAACAAGTATGTATTCAGTACCTACACTGTGCCAAGTGCTATGCTAAATGCTGGGCCACAATTTATTAACTGGAGACCACAGGAGGCTCTCAACATATTCTTGGTTGAATTAATGCTGTTGAAATGAGTAATGCCGGATTAGACTCCTACAGTAGCCCAGAAGAGACTGTCTAACTTCCTCCTGAGAGGCTTCACAGAACAGGAGCTGTCTAAGCTATCACATACACTTTAACCCTTGTTTTCCTGCCACAGAGTGCTTCCTACCCCATTCCCCAAATTCTTCAGGGCATCTAGATTAAACATTTTTTCATGACATACCGAGATTTTTAAAACAGCATTTCAGAAAGCAATGATGGCCAGGCGCGTTGGTATACACCTGTACTCCCAGCACTTTGGGAAGCCAAGGCAGGCAGATCGCTTGAGCTCAGGGGTTTGAGACCAGCCTGGACAACATGGCTAAACCCTGTCTCAACAACAACAAAAAAAATACAAAAACTAGCCAGGCAGGGTTATGAATGCCTGTAATCCTAGCTACTTAGGAGGCTGAGGTGGGAGGACCACTTGAGCCTGGGAGGTCAAGTTTGCAGTAAGCTGAGATCGTGCCACTGCACTCCAGCCTGGGCAACAGATCAAGACCCTCTCTCAGAGAAGAAGAGGGGAGAGGAGAGGGTAGGGGAGGGGAGGAGAGGGCGAGAGAGGAGAGGAAAAAATAATGATGATAATGATAACCCTAATAAACATGCAATATTTCTTAGCTAATAAAAATAGCCAACTGCTCTCCTTTAAAATGTGAAAATCTACTATTGGTTAGGAAAATTACATGACTGATTTGTCATTTCATCTTTACCTATCTACCTATCTCTCCATAAAAATGTAGTTTGCAGGTATCAAAGGAAATACTTAGAGTTATTTTAAGCTCACCCAAGGCTAGTTGAGGCCAGTATGTAATTCTTTTCATTAGTGGGTAGGTGATGACAAGAAGTAAGGATCCTGCTCCCAGAGCTATACTGAAAAGAGGAAAAACCATTAAAGTGATTATTACCACTACCTCTTAGAAACCACGAAATACTTTAAGACAACGACATAAGTAATACTAACTGGAAAATATATTTTATCTTAAATTATATTTTATGTAAGTTATCTTCCTAGCCTTTGACTTTCCCTATTATAGAGGATGAGTAGAAAACTACTTTAAATGTTATACAACAACCAAACAAAATAATAGCTAACACACACAGTACTTTCAGGTGTTAGGCACTATTCTAAGTGAATCACATTTGTTAATTCATTATAATCTTCACAATGACTCCAAAAGGCAGGTATTAGAATATGAATGTTTATTCTCTTCCTTTTTGGCAGATGGGAAAACTGAAGCACAAAGAAACTAAGTAGTTTGCTAACTGTTATATAGCTAGTCATAGCAGAGCCCAGATTCAAACCTAAGGTAGTCTGGCTCCAGAGTCCAACCTATCCACCACCAAATGTTAACTACCAAATGTTACTGCCTCTCTGAACTGCTTGCAAATATTAAGGCATCTAATAAACTGAGATGTCCTAACTAATAATTAGAGTCAAGATATCCCTCCTTATACGCATGATGCGGTGTTACTTTTCTAGAAAAAAGGAAACACCTGTGATAATGTGATACAATAAGATGTTCTTAGGACCTCAAAGTTTATCTAACACTACCCCTTCCAGAAATAACCTTCCAAAGGTATTTTCATGTAATTGATGCTATCAGGGCAAGGCATGCAAAATTAAGTCTAGTCTCTATAAAGTAACTCTTTTTGTCTTTCTTCTCTGGCATTGAAGTACTTTGTAAACGGCAATCCGATACACAAAAGTTTTGTTTTGTCTCATTTAAGAGATATAGGAATGAGTCCTCCCATTTCTTTCTTCAGTCATTGATTAGTAACACCACCCTGGGAAAGACATAGTTCCTCTTTTTGCAAAATGAGTATAATCACTTCTGCTTAAAGTCTACTTTAGAGATACTGTCAGCATAAATAAAATTATACACATATGTGTGGGTGTATACACACACATTCATGCACGCACTTAGAAAACCTATGAAATTGCTTTGTGTCACTTAGGGAAAGTAGTGCAAATACTGGAGGTGGTTCAAAACAAACTAAATGTTCATTTCTTAACTCCTTTGGCTGAAAGCATTCTTGAAGCAGATTTAAAAATGTGTGGTGAGTTACTTACACTTGCTAACTTACAGCTGCTTGATAAGTAGCAAATGAACAACTTTGTGGTAAAGATATTTCATTTTATTCCTACTTTCTTCATTTCAAAGGAGAGATTTTATACATGATGTGGAAAACATGTTTAATATACCTGTAGTAATTCAGACACAGAAGAACACCCAGTGCCAAGGTTAGCTGTCCCCCAAGAAAAACAAAGGACTGAAAAGTTGAAATGTCTCCAGCGGCTATTGGACGATTGGCTGTTCTTGTAACCTTAAAACATAAAAACAGATACCTGAACTTCATCTAATGACTCAATCATTTATTTAAACATTTAGTGAAGAGACTGGCTCATGGTGGGCACAAATATAAATGAAGAGAGAAATCAACATTTTAAGTACTGGCAGGAATCAAAACTTCATATTTAAAACAGCTTTGAAAAGAACTAAAAATTCCCACCACTAATTCTCTTTTCTCCCATCCCCATCTCTAAACAAACAAAACAAAGGAAATTCCTGGCTGGGTGCAGTATGGCTCAAGCCTGTAATCCCAGCACTTTGGGAGGCTGAGGTGGGAGGACTGTTTGAGGCCATGAGTTCAAGACCAGCCTCGGCAACATAGGGAGGTGCTGTCTCTACAAAATAAAGTAAAATAAAATAATAAATAAAATTAGCCAGGTATGGTGATGTGTGCCTGTAGCCCCAGCTATTGGGGAGGCTGAGGCAGGAGGACTGCTTGAGCCTAGGAGGTTGAAACTGCAGTGAGTCATAAAACTGCAGTGCATCAAGCTCTCCAGCATGGGTGACACAGCAAGACCCTGTGTCAAATAAATAAATAAATAAATAAATAAATAAATAAATAAATAAATAAA